>NW_005354385.1:15295767-15332245 GCF_000412655.1 Myotis brandtii | reverse complement strand
AACATAGTGTAATGCATTGTATCACACAAATAATTTTAGCCAAACCTGTTGAAGCAATACAAATAATCTGCTGACCTGTTTGAATTTTTTCTCATTTTGGCAGGTTTTTATATTGTAACCTTTTATTTTTTTATAATTTCAAAGTTACAGAAAAATTTTAAGCTGTGAGAATGTCCAAGAAACTCCCTATATCCTTTCCTTATTCACTGATGTTTACTTAATCTATTTATTCTCTCCCATTCTCTCTTTGACTCCCTCTTTTTTTTATATCACCCTCTCTTGTTCCCTCCCAACCTCTCTTCCTCCCATCCTTTATCCACTTTTTATCTAAACCAATTGAATATTAATTGGAGCTACTGTGTCCCCTTTCTGAATACTTCTTTTTATGTTTTCTAAGAACAAGGTCATTTTTTTTTACGTAAGCACAATATGATGACCCAGGTCAGGAAATTTAATACTGATACAATACTGTTTTATAATCTAGAGTCCATATTCAAATTAAGGGTACTTTATAACCAATTTGCATTTTGCTGGGAAAAATCAGTAGAGAAGAAATAATTGATAATCTAGAAGAGAGCTGAGTAAAGTATTAGACACCCTTGAATAGGCAAGAGGAGATGCTGTCTGGTACAGAAGTCATGGGGTTGACCATGGTTATGAGACTAGGCAGAATGCATAGGCAAGAGGAAGGTGAGTGATTCATTTGGTGGTCAGGACTTGGATGGTTCTCCCTGTTACTTATTCTTCTTAGAGAACTAAGAAACTGAAACTGAGGAAAGGGGAAAGGTATTAAAGGTTAAGGAAGAAGAGGAAAGTAGTGGGGCAATAAGTGGATTAGGAGCAGGTAGCATTAAGGGTACACTTGAGATTTGTGGTCATAAAGTTAAAGTATGGAGGCTTAGCATGACTATTTTCTTACAACCACACTTGGCTGTACAGGTAGGTATAGATGCCGAGTAAGGGGATGGTTTTATTTAACCAGAGCTGAAATGTTGACATGGTTGTACAATGAAGCAAGAGAGGAACAGTGAGTTGGGTGTGTATGCAAAGGAGTATTGATGAAGACTGACCATAGATTTAAGCTGCACAGTAGGGATGTGAGGATCTTAGGAGACAAGAGGCAGTGAGGAAAGTTGCAGTTCTTGTAATGACGAGTTCTAGGATTTATTTTAGGAGGCGAGGAAAGGTGAATGACAAGACCACTGGAGGAGAAGATGCCATGGGACTCAGAATCCTGTGTTTTGGAAAGATTAATCTATATGGTAATTGAAATTATGACAGGGATAGTGTGAGAAAGAACCAAAGAAAAAGCACTGAGAAAGTATTCCAGAATGATGAGTGACATAGATAGAGCAAAAAGGACAGGTAGCGTGTGGTATAAATCTGACAAAAAGTTGAAAATTTTGGATTTTTTTAACGGAGGAGAGAGGTCTGAAAAAGTGATGAAGAACATGGAAAGCACTTACTACACCTCCAGGCTGGAAGGTATGAGAGCAGTGGGGAGAAAACATGAAAGGCTTAAAGTGAAACAGAGTCCTCTGCAGAGCCAGGCTTCTGTGAAAGCTTGAAAGGGAAGGTTTCTACACGGCATAGAAGTGTAAAGCCTTTCAGGATTAGAGGGGATGTCCTTGATAAATTCTGATTCAAAAGATTTGGGGTAAGGCCCAGGCATCAGTATTTTTTATGGTTCACAGTGATTTCAATATGCTTCAGGAGTTGAGGGCCACTGTTCTAAATTCTTTATCTGTATTAAACTAAACAATTCTTATAAATGCTTTTAGGCACTTTATGAATTCACTAGAGGCCCAGTCATGAATTCCTGCATGGGTGGGGTCTGGCCAGCCCGGCCCCAATCGGCGGATCAGGGTCAGGCCTGATGGGAGGAGGAGACAGAGGGAGGTTGTCCGGCCAGCCCACTCCAATTGGGGCCCGATCAGGGCCAGGCCAGTTTGGGGGAGGGGCTATGGGCAATTGGCTGGCTGGCCCCAGCTCCGATTGGGGTTTGGGGGGCTGGTTGTGGGAGGGGCCAGCCGTGGGGAGAGGCTGTGGGTTGTGGGCTGGCCGTCCCCACCCCCCCACCCCAGTAGGCCGGTTAGCTGGCCGCAGTGAGTGTCATAGCAACTGGTCATTCTGGTCATTACAGTGTTCAGGTCACTGGCTATATATATATATATATCTGGTGACACAAGCATAATTTTATATATTGTATTAAAAATATTAAGTGAATAAATCACTAAGCATATCACCATTGTCAATAGTTCTAAATTAGCACAGATAGTTTTCATCCAACAACTAGATGCTTCCATGTTCATTCACTGAAAAGATCAAATGAAATCCTCATCTAACTGGACCTGGGAGACATGTGTTGCCCTTTGACATTGTGTGCTTTCACAGGGTAATTCTTCAGGGGATCATTAAAAAGAAAAGCACAAAAATATCTGTTACAAATTTTGTTTATCATTAAAGACCAATCTGGGATAAAATAAATAGTCTCACCTTAATTTTAATTTAATAACTAAATACCTGTGTAGAAGTCTTTGAGAATAAGTACCTTTCCACACTCTATTTTGCTAACCACTGGAATTTACATGTAAGATTTTCAGTTAATTCACGACAATGCTGATTCCAAATTCAACCGTAGATGTTCGGCTTCCCTATACATTCATATCTTTCCTGTCTGCCATTGAAATAGCTATCAATTACCTGTATTGAGACATGTTGCTTAACAACTCGATTTGGAATTTTAATGTTAAATTTGCACTCTCATGAGTATTGATGTTGATAAAATAACAATTATCTTCTGACCAGTGCAGACCTGATTTCATAGTTCCCTATGATAATATAAAACAAAAAACCCCCAAAATGTTATGGTATAATCTTAATTTTAAATATATAATATTTTGCACAATTTACTGGGAATTTACTTCAGTTCTACTTTAATGCTTCATCAATTATCATGGGGCTGGGCATCTGTCAGAAGCAAACACACTGAAGATGGTACAGTCTTTGCTCACAGATTTTCTATTATTATAATATTAAGTATAGGATGTAAGAGATCCTAAATGTAACATATCAAGAAAATATTACCTTCTACAAATACCATAATTTAGATTTGTTCCTATTCAGAAGACATGTTAGAAATGCCCTAGGATATTGTACACTGATTTCTTTCACTCTGCGATAGCTAATCCCCCTTTTGGACTGGTACAAGCAGTCAAATCACTCCCAAATCTTCAGGAAATGAAAGGCTAGATCACTAATCACCACATACATACTTGACTTTAATATTTTATTCAGCATTGATAGAAGATTATAATGGACGATATTATAAAGGGCACCACTACAATTGTACTCTGTGGGCCACATGCAATATTTGAAAGTACATCATCTCCATGAGTACTTTGTAAGTTGCAGAATAAGGTGAAGAATAAATGTTAAATTTATCCTCCTAGCCCTCCAATCAAAAACATTTGTTATGTGCCCTCTATAGTAAAAAACTATATTAAATGTACAGATTGTCTGTGCTATTATTCTTAAACCATGCTCCTGGTGTGTTATAAACAGAGCTGAATGGCACTTGGCACTAAAATAAAATAAAGTCAATTTTTCCCCCAGTTTCTAGCAAATAGTTAAGCTAGGGCTTAGAACTTCATCAATTTCACTTTTCTCCAGCTAGTTTTCTTACATATTTGATGTCTGCTACTGCTTGTTTATATTGTAGCTAATTGTAAATAGTGTCCAAATTAAGACTTATTTAAGTAATACGTTTTTATTATATGTTGTTTAGAAGATAATATTATGATTACCAAGTATCCTTTCTGTCATATAAACAAGTTTGAACACCAGTGTGCCTTAAGATGCCTTGAAAGAGCTGTAACTGATTTACTTCAGGCTGCTCAAAATCAGTAAGTTCAGATAGTTGACTAATATACAAATTTCTAAAATATAATTATGTATTCTGAAAGAATTTAACACAGTTGAAGAGTGGAAATAGGTTAGATCCCAGGAGGGTCTGGTATATATTGCTTTTGCTTATATGATTTTCTAGTGAATGAAGTTAAATTATGCCTATTATTTTTTAATGCCAATCATTTCCTACAATTACATGAGACCATCTGTAAATTTAGGCCTCACAGAGTATGTAATAAGTTTGTTTTAATTTTGTCAAGTAGTATTAGCTTAGTATTTACTATAATAGCAAACTCTGAGTATATACTTTGCATCAGGAACTATATTCTGCATAGCTAGCTCTTTTAAACCTCACAATCACCTTATGAAAAGGGTGCTCTTATTACCTCCTTTATTTAAATAGGAGATTGATTCATAAAGGTAAAGTAAACTAAACCTAGTTTAGACAATTAATATGTGACAGACCAGGGGGTTGGACCCAGGCAGTTTAGCCACAGAGTATGTGTTCCTGACAATTGAGCTAAACTAACCCCATTTTTTATTTATTTAAGAATGTTGTATTATTTAAGATGCCTTTAGTTGCAACTATCACCCTAACTTAAACTGGTGGAAACAATAAAAATAATTTACTGGCTCACATAATTAAAAAGACTAGAAATAGCACTTGCTTCAGGCAAGGCTTGATTTATTTATTCAATGATGTCACTAAGAACCTAGTTTCCTTCAGTCTCAATGCTCTGTTCTCTCAAGATGGATGCCAGCAGCATTAGAGGAAAATGCTTCCTTATTCACATTCAGCAGGAAAAGGAGTGTCTCCATCTCAGTATTTCTTGCAAAAGTCTTGAGAATCACTCTGAATGAGCTAGTTTCAGTTGCTGATTATCCCTGAATCAATCACGGTGGTCATGGAGATGAAATGCTCTGCTTGGCTTGGGCTACATCACTTATGCCTCCTTGAAACCATAGAATCCCCAATGGGTTTCTAAAAAGGAGGACGTGGATACTCCAAATGCAAACCACAAATGTATACAAAATAGATTATTTCTACATTTGTGTCATGAGAATTATTTACAGTATATATCACATATATATTATCTATCTATCTATTTAATCCATCTATCTATCCACTTATCTATCATCTATCCTTGCCTGATACCTTTCCTTGGGAATCAATTTTTGAAACAAGAAAGATGTGGTATAAAATGATATCTTTGAGGGTGTGTGTGTGTGTGATGTTGAAGCATCTATTCTAAAATCACATAAGCAGTAATGCCTATTGAAACCAAGACTTACTCAGAAGATTTAATTTTGTGGACATTTAAAACATTCAATAAGACAGAGGAAAAAATAACATTTAATTTAAAATGTTTTTTTTAATTCTACTAACTGACATTACCTATAGTTGTTATATGAATAATTTTTTAGTACTGTTTTTGCTTTTGATTCATACTCTTTTAGGAACTAAGTACTTCTTTGAGATATGGAACTCACAAAGACTATAGTCTGAGAAATTTCAATGCCAAGGTTATATTGGTAGTGTATGATGTGTAGGAATAAAATTGTTGTCCAAAGGAGACATCCACGCTTTATGCTTTTCTATGCTTAAAAGGAAACACCATAAGAAAAACCCACCTCTGGATTCTCATGTCAAGGCTAAACCAAAGTACAGTAATAAACATGCAAGTGAAAGAAAATACAAAAAAAAGATAAGTGATTTTGGTTTTACTACAGTTCATGGCATCGTAAACTGAATGCTGTGATACATGAGATAGACAGTCTTGTTGAACCTAGAAATTGTGAAAGGTAAAATAACCTTCCTATAATTATATGGAAAGACTATCTCCTTTATGTCTGATGTTTCTATTTCAAATCACTTGTGGTGATTTCTTTGAATTAACTGTAGTGTTTTATATATTTATACAACAGGAAATAAAAGTACTTCATTGAATATGTTTGTGAACCATTGAATTTTTTTAGATTTTCTTTGCCTGTATAAAAAACTAAACAAGACCGTAGAGATATAATAAAGCCATAAAATTTGAAATTGCCAAGTGAAATACACCTTTACAAATAAAAATTAAGAAAATAAATAAATGGATCTATCTATCTATCTATATCTCCTCATCCAGTGATATGTTTATTTTTTAATATATTTTTATTGATTTCAGAGAAGAAGGGAGAGGGAGAGAGAGAGAGATAGAAACATCAATAATGAGAGAGAACTATTGATTGGTTGCCTCCTACACGCCCCATACTGGTGG
Source organism: Myotis brandtii (assembly GCF_000412655.1). NCBI lineage: Eukaryota > Metazoa > Chordata > Mammalia > Chiroptera > Vespertilionidae > Myotis > Myotis brandtii. The sequence goes on along the minus strand of NW_005354385.1, from coordinate 15,326,075 downwards.
TAGTGCCTATAACTCGGGCATGTACCCTTGACCAGAATCAAACCTGGGACACTTTGGTCTAAAGGCTGATGCTCTATCCATTGAGCCAAACTGGCTAAGGTCCAATGATATGTTTTTATTGATTTTTAGAGAGAGAGGAAGGGAAACAGAGAGAGAGAAACATCAATGTGATAGAAAAGCATCTATCAGTTGCTTCCTGTACGTGCCCTGAGAAGGGATGAAACCTGAAACTGAGGAATGTGTCCTGACCAGGAATTGAGCCCACAACCTTTTGGTGTATGGGATGATGCTCAAACCAACTGAGTCACCTAGACAGGACAAAAAATGTAAGTATTTTAAATAAAATAATTTTCTTACATTCATATTTTTAAAAATAAACTTTCATTTTAGAGCAATTTTAGATTTACAGAAAAATTGGAAAGGTAGAACAGAAACTTTCTATGTACCCTATACCCAGTTTCTCATAATATAACATATTAGTATGGTATATTTGTTACAATTAATAAACCAATATTGGTACATTATTATTAATTAAAGTTCATATTTTATACAGTTTCTTAGTTTCAAAATATTTTTTTTTTATTTTAGAACAGTTTAATATAGACAGAATTACTGTATTGTGAAAATCTATGGAGTTCTCATGCTTCACACTGAATTTTCTCTATTATTGGCATCTTACATTAGTATGATGCATTTATCGTAATTAATGAACTAATATTGATTCAATATTATTTTTAAAAGTGTACACTTTATTCAGATTTTCTCAGTTTTAACTTAATTTCCTTTTTCTGTTTCTAGATCCCACCCAAGTCACCGCACTACATTTACTCATTATGTCTCCTTCAGCTCCACTTGGTTGTGACAGTGTCTCAGACCCTGACAGTTTTGAGGATTATTGGTGAGATATTTTGTAGAATGTCCCTCAACTGGGGTTTTTGTGATGATTTCATCATGGTTAGATAGGATCTTTGAGTTTTGGGGAGGAAGACCACAGAGGTAAAATACTATTATCATCATATCATATCCAGGGTATATAGGACTTATTAGTGTTGATCTTCACCTTGATCACCTGGCTGAGGTAGTGTGTCAGGTTTCTTCACTGTAAAGTTACCCTCCCCCCTTCTCATACTGGCCCTGCTAGACAGAGAAGTCTCTCATTGGAAACTCAGAGATTTCTGGATTGCTTATCTACAATATTATTTATATTGATAATGTTTAACATCACTACTAGGACCGACACTGTCAGTCCCAGCTCTATGCCCATCATCATTTGTCTCAACCCATCATTTGTTGTTTCTAAACTAGGTCCCCACCAATGTCAAAATAGCTCCAGCTGATGGTATGGTGACCCTGTTTCTCAGACAAATATTTTGGGAAAACAATTTGCCTTGGGTTTTTCTCCATCTGATGTAGAATTCAAAAATAAGTTTAAATTTGATAGACAGAAGCTAGCAAAAATGCCCAATATCTTCTTAATTTAGGCTGTCACCAGGTACACCACAATGCAATTACCCATTTATTAAGAAATAAAATGAAGGCAAAAAGCATTTAATTATAATTGCCTCTGATGCTCACCATATTGTCACTTTTTACTGGCTCACTATGGCTGCCCAGCTAGAATTTATCTTTCATGCAAACAACAGGGCTAAATTGAATTACATAAAAAGAAGCTACACACTGACTCCCAGCAGTATGTTTTGACAAAACATTTTGTCTCCATAAATGATTTCAGATGCTATAGTCAAAAGCCTTGACTGCAAATAATGGGTTCATAAAACCTATCTTTAAAATTTTACCTGACAGTAATGCCGTGCAAATATCTGCACTTCCAGCTCACTTTCCCCACTTGTTTACATCAGGATTTTAATAGAGTGGCTGTCACAGAACACCAGTTAAAGGCCACTGTTTGATAAGCTGCTGTGAAAACACACTGTTTAAAATGAGAATTTCCTTCTTAAATTCAGCCATCATAAAAGGTGATGGTGGTGGTGGTTAGAAAAATATTGAAGAAACATGTTTTCTTGGAGGACCTCAGTAAAATGCTCAGAGTTAAGTGACATTCTAAGTAGCAATGACTTTCAGAGTCTGAGTTTTGAGTTGCTAAAGCAGCACCTGGCAAAAAGTATCTCACCTAGTAGGATCTCCATAAATGCGTTCCTTCAATTATTACACCGCCTGTTCTTTAAAAATGTAGCTTCACAGAGCCTGAATTTAGCTCCAGTGTATTTAATTCTATCAAATAAAGACATATGAATTTTTTTTCTGTGAAGAAATTGCACTAGTATTCTAGAAGCAACTAAATGTACTCTGCTATATGTTTTGCTTGTTTGTTCTTAAATATTTGGCCTGAGAAAACATAAGACCTTAATAATGAATTTAAGATGTACTTCCTGGTTGCTATGCGTTTTGCAAGGTGCTAAGCACTTCACATGGATTATTTTATTTACCTTTCATCAATCCGATGAGGAAGGTATTGTTTATGAAGAATCTGAGAAGCCGTCCTATTCCTTAAAATTAATTTTACCATTTAACAAAAAATAATTGCTAGTTATAACATAACAGTAAAGTATTAGATATGAAACATTCAGTGTCCACACAGAATTACTTTTTTAAAAAACTTCTTAATAACACATTTGGATGTGGGCCTTATTTCTTCTCATTGGAACATGTTTCAGCGTCTGATGCTTTTTTTCTAATAAAACTTAGCAATTTCTTTTAATATTACAAATTCAGCTTCGGTTTTAACAAGGTGACTTCCACAACTGTTTTAGTTTGGTTTTTCAGTGATGTAAAATAAACAGCAACAGTGTTAGCATTACCTACTTTTTAAGAATGTAAAAGTATCTATCATTGTAAATATCAAGCTGCAGATTTACTGTCATAGTAAGAAATTAGAAATGCCAAAGGGTAATCCTATACTGTCATATATTTTGTCAAAACACTACCCTTTCATTTTACTTTCTGCCTTCAATGCAGTTGTGCTAACCCCCAATCACTTCACTCTCTATTCTACTTAACCTTTCTTCCCTCCCCCCACCCCAAAGAAATAAGTTTCTTTGCAAGAGTTCCCAGAATGATGTCAAATATTCTCTTTCTTGGCTAACTCCTTCCACACGGTTAGAGAACTTTTGTAGTTTAAGATTGTTGAGATTATTTTGATTCTCTTTTATTCTAAGCAAGTTACAGTCTCTGCCTTGTACTCCCTTGCTCATTTTATTTCATCAGTGTCTATAATTTGAAAATAGGGAGGAAATTAGATTTTGTCTTGCAATGAGATGATATTTTGGGGATGAGAGCATCCCTTGTGATATTAAAGACTTACTCTATTGAAAAAGAAATGGCAATCAATTTTTCATGAGTATTATTTCATGATATTACCTTATGTATGTGTTCCAAATCTATGCTACTTTAACAAAATCCCCATGAAAGACCTCTATAAATCAGCATGTGCAAACCGTTGAATCTTAAGATTGACAGGACCTAAGAAATGCAGCTCTAAAACTATGTTGCCATTCAAAATACATCATTTTTTCATCACAGGAGGAAACTTCAGAAAATACTGATTTTAACATTATTACAGCACTATTTGTTTGCTCCTTGCTTAGGAGAAAAGTCATAGCAACTCTCACACTTACGCAGTTTCTAAGAGTTGAAGAGCCATAGAATGTTAGAACTGAAGTAAATCTTAGGTATGATTTAGTTATTTAGGACTAAATTTTGCCTTAAGTGTTCATCTGTGTGAAAACCCAGCAGACAAATAAATAGTGGAACCCAAATTGAGTCTCTTGTCCATTTTTCTTTGATCTCATATTTGAGACCCCAAACATAATCATTTTTATACCTGGACTCAAGATGCAATTAGAAAAAAAAAAGATGCAATTGGGCCCTAGCCAGTTTTGCTCAGTGGATAGGATCGTCAGCCTTGGACCCGAAGGGTCCCGGGTTTGATTCCGGTCAAGGGTATGTACCTCGGTTGCAGGCTCCTCCCCAGCCCCGGCTGGCTCTGGTCAGGGCTCATGCAGGAGGCAACCAATCAACGTGTTTCTCGCACATTGCTATTTCTCTCTGTCTTTCCCTCTTTTGTTAGGACCAGGAACTCTTACCTTTCACAATGTTTCACTTCTCTCTTTACCACAGGACAAATGCTCTCATTGTGAACAAGTCTATATGAGGAATATGAGATTGAACATTAAACAAGGACAGTAGAAATGTGTTAACAAAGCTTGAGCTTTGTAACCTTGAACAAATTAGGTAGCTGCTTAAAACCTCAGTTTGACCATCTATAAAATGTGGGTAATAATGATATTTGTTCATTTTTAATTTAATGTGATAATTTATGAGTGCATTCATCCCAACACAGAAACCCTCCACAAATATTAAATACTGCTGTTAGACTTACTACAATGTATATGAGTGGAAGTGAAGAGAGCTGGTTTCTTGATATGTAGTTTATTGTTTCTTAAAATCAATAATGTATAGGATCCTATTTTAAAGAAACATTTCAATTATAATTTATATGCACTAAAATGAATCATGGATGCTACATTTAAATTTTCATAAAATAAATGTATCTTTGTAGTCATCATCTAAATCAAGAAATAGTACTTAAGTGGGTTCCCTCCTGCTTCCTCAGGTACTGCTCTCCTAATAACCATTGATTAGTTTGCATATTTTAGAATGTTCTAGGAATAGAATTTCTGTGAATGGCATTTGTGTCTGACTTGTGTTAATAAGATTGTTTCATATTGCTAACTGTATCAGCATATGCTCATTCTCATCACATGAAAATACTATAAATTATTTGTTCATTCTAAAGGTGATGTATCTTTGGGTTATTTTTAGTTTAGAATTATGAATAAAGCTGTTGTAACAATCTTGTACATGTCTTTTGGTGCTCATAGATATGCCTTACTCCTGGAATTAAACCCAGGAGTGGAATTGCTGGGTTGTAGTTTATGGGTATGCTCAGCATAAGTAGATGCTGCTAAACAGTCTTCCAAAATTTATACTCCCACTGGCAGAACATGGGGGTCACAGTGGTTCCATATATTGAAAACACATACTATTATTTTCATGTTGTTAACTTTCAAATATTAATCCTTCTGTTAGGTGTGTAATGATATCTCATAGGTCATTTCTCTTAAGAAGGTGAGTTTTTGTTGTTCAGACCTTTCATTGGATTTCTTATTTTAGAAAATGCCTTTAAAATTTTTGCTCATATACTTGAATTTTAGAGGTTAGATATTTTGGATACAAATCTTTGTATCGTGTTTTATTTCACTTTTAGATCTATAATTTCTGTGGAAATAATTTATGTGGGTATGATATGAAGTAGAGGTCAAGATTTTTTTCCTATGGATACACAGTTGACCCAGGATCTTTTATTCTTGACTGAATTGCACTGTCATATTTGTCACAAACCAGGCTTTAGCTATTGCTGAACTCTATTCCACTCCAGTTCTCTATTTATTTATCCTTGCTCATACTATAGTATGTCTTTATACAATGTCTTAATTTTGCACTTTATAATTAATCTTGATAACTGCAAGTGAAGATTTCCTGATTTGCTCTTCTTCAAGATTGCCATGGTTATTACTGACTTTGTTCTCCATAAAACATTCCAAAATCAACCTGTCAATTTCCACAAACTAAGCCCTGGCTGGGTAGCTCAGCTGATTAAGAGCGTTGTCCTGGTACGCCATGGTTGCAGGTTCATCTCTGGTCAGGGCACATACAAGAATCAACCAGTCAATGCATAAACGAGAAATCAGTGTTATTCTCTCTTTATCTCTCCAAAATCACTCAAAAAGAAAAAAGAAAAAAAATAGATTTCCCACAAACTAAACGAGTTAAGGTTTTGATTAGAATCACATAAAATACCATTCCAAGTCAAGTCTTTATCCATCACCATTTTCTCCTCCTTTTTTTTCACAATCCTATATAATAAAAGGCTAATATGCAAATACACCAAATGGTGGAACAACCGAACAAGCGGTCACTATGACGTGCGCTGACCACCAGGGGGAGTGCGTGGAACACGGCAGGTGTTGGCAGCAGGTGGCAGAGCATGGAACATGGTGGGCGTCAGCTGCAGTGGGATGGTGGAGCAGGTGAGCAGGGCACCAGACCAAGGCGGGGCGCCGGTCACTGTCATCAGGGTGAGCCTCTGGTGGTTACTGAAAATACTTTGCTCCTGCACGCCACAGTCCCACCTGGTGCTCGCACCTGCTGCTGGCATTGGACCCACTCACACCAGCTTCCGGTGCCTGGCGCAGCCCCAATTGCTTGGCTCTGTCAGCGGGTGTGAGCAGTGGCTGCCGGCCCTGATCAGCCAATCAGGGCTCTCCACCTCTCCCTGCTCCTGAGGGTTGATGGGGGCTGGCGGCAGCCTCTAGCACCTGCTGCTGGTGATGGCCCCACTCGCACCCGCAGCCAGCACTGGAGACGCCACTCACACCTAATGCTGGCGCCTGGCACCGGTCCCGATCGCTCATCACTGTCAGCAGGTGCGAGTGGCGGCTGCTGGCCCCAATCACCCCTGAGGGCTTCTCCACATCCCCCTGCTCCTGAAGGGTGATCAGGGCAGCAGCCACTGCTTGCATCTGCTGACGGTGCTGGCCCCCCTCGCACTCACTGCTGGCGTGGGCCCCAATCACTCCACACCATCAGTGGGTGGGAGGGGGGCCAGCACTGTCAGTGTGTGGGAGTGGTGGTGGTGTGTGCGGGGCTGCCAACAAACAGGGGTACGGGGGCTGGGTGAGGGCATGGAGGACGGGGCAAGACCTGCCCCGATACCCACTGCAGCCTCGCAGCCCACAGCTCCTTTCAAGGTGTACGAATTCGTGCACTAGGCCCCTAGTACAATATATAGATGATGTATTGTAGAATTGTATACATGAAACCTATATAATTTTATTAACCAATGTCACCCCAATCAATTCAATAAAACTATTTTTAAAAGAATGACATAAAATAGAGCAATCTGAGACAAAATTTTCTTCCATTCATCAGCATGGTATAGTTTCCCTTTTAATTCAGGTTTTCTTTAACTTTACTCTGTAAAGTTTTAGAGTTTTCAAAGTAGAAGTCTGACATAGCTTTTTGTTGAAATTATTCCTATATATTTTATGTATTTAAGGTAATACATATGTTTTTCAAATTCTCATTTTGTAATTTTTAGTGTTATATATAAATAAAGTTTTTTTGCTATATTTGTGTCTAATGAAATAATAAAGTTTACTTATTAATGCTAATCCTATACTTGTAGATTATTTGAATTATTTACATACATAGTGTCAACTACAAATAATAGTTTCATTTATTCCATTACAATGCTCCTACCATTCATTTATTTTTTATGCATTTGTTAATTTATTTATTCCTTAATTTATTTACTTTGTATTATTGCATAGGCTAGGAACTCCAGTGCACTATTGACTAGAAATGGTAATTATAGGCATCTTTGTCTTGTCCCTTATTCCAATAAGTGTAATGTTGCTGTAGTTTCTTATAGATACTTTAAAAATTAGTTTATTGGCATTCTCTTTTCTTTCTAAATTCCTAATAGTTTCTATTATAAATGTGTATTGAGATAATATATACTTTTTCTTCTTTATTCTGTTGTTATTGTGTGTATTGAGATAATTATATAATTTTATGCCCTTATTAAAGGTGAGTCTTCTTTCTCTGTCCTATTGAAGTTGAGTCTTTAGAAGCACTCAAAGTTTGAGTTTCAATTTTCATCCAATCAAACAATATTAATCTTTTAATTGGAATATTTGTTTACATTTAAGTTTATTACTATTACATTTCTGTTTATACTTATAATCTTTGATTTATTACAACTGTACTTTATTCTTTTCCTCTCACTTTCTTTTTTGATTAATCATGTGTTATTACTCAATCCCCAACCCATTAACTTGTCAACTGTGCATCCTTTTACTAATATTTGAGTAATTACTTTAAAATATATTTATTTGACTTTTTAGCATCTAATATAAAATAATACCTTTATACTTTCTAGGTATTGCTAGGTCCTTAGTACTCTAACTCCTTTTATTCCTGTATAGTGTAAGTGAGCTATAGCTGAATAATAATTTAAAAAAAACTCAGAATCTCAATGATATATAAAAAGTACTGTTTTGTGAAAAATTTGCTTTTTATATGTGTATCATTATTGTGGGTTTCAATGAATTTTTGGAGTGTGGATTATATTAGTAAGTTAATAACTAAGTACCACAGACTGGGTGGCTTAAGCAACAGAAATGTACTGTCTCACTGTTTTGGAGGCTAGAAATCTATGATCAGTATTGGAAGAATTGTTTCCTTCTGAGTGCTGTGAGGTAGAATTTATTCCATCCCTCTCTCCTACCCCCTGCTGTTTGCTGGCCACCTCTGGAATTCCTTGGTTTGTAGACAAATCAGCCCAATTTCTGACTTCATATTCACACAGCATTCTCTATGTGTATCTCTTTCTATGTGTCCAACTTTCTCCTTTTTATAAGGACATAGTCATATTGGGTTCAGCCTCCCCTCCCCCACCATGACATCATCTTAACTCATCTAAAAAGCTCCTATTTCCAAATAAGGCCACACATTCATGGACACTGGGAATTAGAATTGCAACATCTTTAGGGAGGACCCACATCAACCTTTAAGATAGGTCATGATCAAAAGAGTTTGAAAGCTTCTGCATAGGCATTCCTTGTCCACATTAGCTTTAACCCCTAAAACCAAGCTATTCAGAAAAGCCAAAATTGTGTATTGATTTGAAGATGCAATATGATATAAAGTGTACTAATTTGGGGTGGTCCTCTCTGACCCTAATAGACCCAGATGAATAATTTGTATGATTCTAATTATACTGTTTTAAAAATTTTATTTAAGAGGCTGACACACATCTTTCAAGGTGTTTAGAAAGTTAATAAGGAAGCTGACTAATAATTTTTAAGGTCATATTTATATCACCTAATATTACTTTTTTTATTGACCCTTAAGACTTAGCCAATGCTTATGTAATATTTTAATTATTAAAATATATTATCAAAATGTTTTTATTTATGTAATCAAACACAATATGTAAGATTGAGCTCTTTGGGGGGGGGATATATGTAGAAGCCATGTATTTACAACAAGCTGCATGTATTTATTGCCTAATTCTTAATCACAACACTGTATACAGTCATCGGTTTTCTGACAACCATCTGCTTAGATGTCACTCATTCCTTCCACCCTGTCTAGTTGAAATTAAAATATTGACAGGAATAATTTCTGCATTCAAAGTGGAAAAGGTAATAAGGGTGGTGAAACTAGATTGGATTTTGCATGCATTGCCCCTGACAGTATTCTGACAATTTTTAGTTTGCTCCTTCAAGTCATGCGGTGCTGCAGAAAAATAAAATATAAAGCAAAGCTTTGAGCAAAGCATACCTGTAAGCTTGTTTTTCTCTGACAGCCTTAAAATATTCCTGAAAAATAATAAAAGTAAGAAAAGAAAGAAAAAGAAAAGAAGCTCCCACGCTGTAAACATCATGTCTTATGGTTACTGTATACAGTTAGAAGAGTGCCACTAGTAGAGATAAGATGTTATTCTTCACTTTTACAAATACATAATGGCAATAACAATAAAACATACACAATAAAATAAAATTAAATTAACAGAACACAGAAAAATTTCAAAAACTTTAAAATATACAATTATAAATTCACTTTGTAATTCTTAATAAACATAGCATAATTTTTACTGAAAATATTTAATGTTTAAACAATCCTACTCTGAAATGCTTTCTGACCTTAGCAAAGACTATTCAGCCCCATGAAAATGCTAAGCTTAGGTTTTATGATTTTCTTAGGTGGTACATTATTAAACTAAATACTGGATTACTTACCCATGAAGACCTCACAAGCTAATAAATAAGTGTGTCACTAAATAGTTTGTGTTTATCTCACCAAAATATAAATCAGTGTCCCCAGGGGGGGGGGAGAAGACCATATATATCTATATATCTCTGTAGATATATAGAGATATATACTCTATTTGATTCAAAAAAATTGCATTTGTGTAGTGAATATAAAGAATTCAGTCAATAAATTGGATTATGTTAGAAAGATTCATTGAAAAGAGCAAGGACAGAAATTGAGATTAAAGAGTGAGTGACTAGTTGAAGGAACAAGATTTGGTCAGAGGAGCCACAAGTAAAACTGCAAAAAGAAAAATGACAAAATGACGTGGAACAATGTTTTCATGTTTGAATCAGAAATACCTAGTATAGAGAAAACCTTTGTCAATGATTCCTGAATGTCTCAAAGACATTACCAACACCATTCCAACCTCCCTTTTCTAAATCTCATCTCTGACCATATCTCTTCCTGTGCCATTTAATATGCATTTTTGTATTTCCTTATATTCACTTCGTTCTCTCTTCCCTTCTATCCCTACAAATGTATTTGCATTTTTTATGGGTATAAAAGTAAGTTGTTTATGGGTATGTTTCCCAAGTTAGACTATGCAGTCCTCAAAGCCAAAGATAGTGACTATTCCTAAAACAAAGAACATGTATGTCTATAATAAAAATTTATCGATTCCATGGATATTTTGCACCAGACAATTATAACATACCTTAAGAAAAAGTTTGTAGAGGTCATGGTAGCTGTTTGCAGACTTCTTTTTCACTGAAGTTCAGTCCACTCTGTTCAACCTGTGAGAGGCTTTGGGAAAACAAAACAACCACCACCACCACCACCACTACCACTACCATCACAACTAAATTATATATATATATATTTCTAAGAGGAAGGGAGAGAGAGAGAGAGATAGAAACATCAATGATGAGAGAGAATCATTGATCAGCTGCCTCCTGCAACTACTGAGGATCAAGCCCCATGTTCCCTGACTGGGAATTGAACCGTGGTTCATAGGTCGACACTCAACCACTGAGCAACACCGCTCTGGTCCAAATAGTATTTTTCTTAATGCATTTCTTCCCTTTCCCCTTATTCTCTTATTCCTAGCTCTATGTCTACTTAGGAGAACAGTTTTATTTCAAAACTATTACAGCTGTCTTTTGCTACTAAGCATTTTCAGTCATCTTACCATTGGTAGTTTCTTATTTTGCTGCTGTTGTTCTCTGATTTTAGGGTGAATCCATACAAAGGAAGAGTCACTGACTTTTAAAAAACCAAAACAAGTACATCTTGCAGTTGTATCATTGAAAAGGTGTTTCATTTTAATATACATTTATTCATTAATATTTTTTATAGTTCATATTTTTATGCTAGGCCCTCTGTTGTGGACTAAAGGTATGGCAGAACCATGACCCATATGACTGGTGGGAGGTGTGCTTGGGTAAATGGATAAGCACAATACAATATGATAAGATGATGATAAAGGTAGGAGGGACAGAGAAGGAAGTGGTGCAGGAAATGTTTCACAGAGAAATTGCTATTTGATTGGGGTTTTGAAGATAGAGGGGAATTTTGAAACCTGAACACAAGCATTTTGGGTGGAAGGAATAGTATGTTCAAAATCCCAGAGTTATAAAAAGGCTTAGGTTATTAGAAAAGGAATTGAGTGTTATTAGATTAGATACAAAGGTTATTCATGCAGAGAATAAACTTCAGATGTTGCTGCTTCAGCATTGGTTAACCCTCTCCAGGCCAGTAAGAATTCAGATTCACACATTAATCTCAATTCACAAATACCAACTCATCAGACATGGAGTTTTGAGAGGCCAGAGGTAAACACAGTCATTGCCTACATATACTGAGTAGACAACAGTGCACATTTTGCAGGACAAGCACCCTCCTTCCACATTGACTATAACTGAAGACAGGGTAGAATGATTTAACAGTTACATGAAAATCTGAACTTCAGAATTTGGTACATATGATCAGGCCGGTACTTCGCCAGTGGACTTTCCTGTCAAGAAGGACTGTGTCTATAGTGAAGATGTAGCAGAGACCAGCTGTGCATGAATTACATATTTGTTCTAAGGAAGGCTAAAAAGAAATCTGAAGTTAGGGAAATTAAGTGATTTGCCCAAGGTCATACAACATATCAATGAAAGAGCTTGCGGAAGAACAAAGGTTTCTGGCTTTCAGGCCACTATCATTTCCATTGTGCCATGTGATAGTCCTGTCAAAGGGAGGGGTTTGCTGACAGTTGAGAGGAATGTCTAGGAAGTTTAACAGGAGAAAGAAATGACAAGTTCTCGGGGAAGCATTGAAGTTAATAGACTTCTAATCACATATTTCTGAGCAAGCTCACCTTAAACTTGTACTTATTTCTGGATTCCCAACAATGCAAACTTCCCTGAGCTTTAAGACAGAAGAATTTCATTCTTTTTTGGTTATTTAGATACCATTTAGAGTGCCCACTAGTTTTAACTTGTTGAGATTATCAGATATGTTCTGTGCAATCCAGGTTTAGGGTAGTATCAGACAGGGTCCCTTTGAGAAAAAGAGAACACACTAATAAGGCGTAATTGAAGAGACTTCAGTAAAGGGATTATTCACAAAGAAGTGGGTAGCAGTAGGAGAACCTAATAAGAAATGGTGAATCATCCTGGGACCAGTAATGGTAGTAGAGATGTTAGCAGTCTAAGATCTAAAACGGGAAGAGAAAACACTTAGAATGTGGAGAGAATATTTGTAGATGTAAGAAATGGCCTTCAGACATAAATTGTGGTTCTAAATATATGTATATAGTTATTACCAATCTGAGGCACAGCAGGGAGGGAGCCAGTAATTATAAATACTCCAAGTCTAACTTCTTCCTGTTCTCTGATCTCCTCAGTGCCTCCATTTGATAGAAAACAGCAGAAAGTCAGAGAATAAGGCCATAAAGTCAGCCTCGAACGGCACAGAGCAGAATGGATAAAGGCAGAGAGTGTGTCCGGAGGAACAAAAGGAGGATATTACAGGACGGAGCAAATATAAATTCATCCATGCCCTGGCCCCGCATCTCTTCAGTTCTCACATTCCACAGTCCTATTTTGGATGTGCAACTCTACAAACTACTCTGATTTCAAAAAGTTTACCTAACACTACTGGGAGAATTATGTAAATATGAAGTTTGCCTGAGCAGTGACTAAGGACAGAGGGAAACATGACCTCCATCTGCAAGCAGTGGTGGGAATGGAAATGATTTCCTGTGGGAACTCGGCTGGTATTACTGTTAAATCATTTGTATACTGTTAAATGAGTTGCATGCTGGTGGGGCAAAGAGGTCTTGGAACTGTGTTTGCTGGCATTCTCCCTACCTTCATCATTGTCTACAAGCATTTGAAAGGTTGGGAAAAAAAAACAGGAAGGGAAGGCTCAGATTCAAGGTGATCAAACCAGAAACAATAAGGTAAAATCAGGAGAAAGATATTATAAGCTTAAAAGCATTCAAATGTTCATTACAGGAGAAGTTAATCTTTTATTAAAATATTCTAAGGGAATAAAACATGGGAAAACTCTTCCTTTGCATATGTAATCTCAGAGTGAATGGAACTCTAAAAACTCACTCTTGAAGATAATCTTTGAGGAGAAAAAGTAATTAATAGTTTATTTTCTCTTTGCTTATCTAACAAATATACATAGCAATATTAACAAGCTTTAGCAAGCATCACATTTAGGATATGGCTAATTAATACTTACCTTTATTATCTGAAATATAACTTCTGAACCTAAGCATTTAAAAATAGCTGAACATAAAAAGCATTTTTCCCTTCTGATAAAATGTTGAATATGTAGTTAAAATTCATAAAAATTTTATGCATAGAGGTTTTTATATGAGGCTTGCTTTCAAGGAATATACTTAAAACATAGTACAAGCCTTCCTTTTAAAATTTCAATTAAATTAAGCATATATTGTGCACCTACAAAACCTAATATTTTTCCACTTTAAGATTTTCTACCTGACCTGAAAAATTTTCATGAACAAAAACTATGTCTTATATTTTATTGCTTCTCTTACACAGCCAGCCTAGTCCCTTAAGCATAAATTATATTACAAAATTTGATTAGACAATGATGTGTAATCACAACAATAATTGACATTACTGTGTCAGATGTTGTTCTAAGAACATGAGATTAGTCCATTTAAAGTTTTTAAAAACTTTATGGAACATTTTTATCTTTGCAGACAAGGAAACTAAGGCTTGAGGAGCTACATATTTTGCTCAAGATCATATAGCTAGTGGCAGAGCCAGGATTCAAACCTGAGAACTCAGATTCCAGACTTTAAGTTTTTAACCAGGATGCCCTACTCTCTAAAGACAGAGATAAGATGGGGCTAAAACATATTAAAGGCTAGGACAGTATGTTGTCAACTGAAAACTCGTAGTTTTTACATAAGAAAGTATCATGAAATAATTTATCTCTAAAGAAGACGAGTATGGTTTTTTTAAGATTCAATTAAGGAAGACAGTTCAATTAAGGTTTAAATTTTAGCTCGAGGCACTGTTTACTTAATATTTACCCAGCGTCTAAAATAAGCTGTGATAATAGAGGAAATGAATAGAGTTTATTCTATAATTCAATGGTTTTTAAGCCATTTTTAAGTCTTTGCCCAAACAATGTTTCTGTTGACACTTACTATGAAAAACATTATCGGTTTAAAATATGTTATTTCTGTGATTGTAAGAGGAAAATGTACTTTCTGAGAAAAGTGCTGCTAGGAAAACTGAAAATAACAAGCCCCTTTCTCAATGGCTATTTCCTGTTTCCTTCTCCATGTCATGCTTGGCTGACAGGGACCTTACTAACCAGGACAGGCTAATTGCTGTAACAAACAACTGCAAAATTTTAGTGGCTGTACATGTCAAAGGGCTTTTTCCCCTTTCTCATCTTATAGTTCAGTGCAGGTTGGACAGGGCAGGAGCAGCTTCTGCTCCACAAGTTATTTAGACTGCAAGGCTGACAGGAGTCCATTGTCTTTAGTGCATGGAATTCAACATCCAACCGGTTAATCAGGAAGAGAGGGAGCATGGAGAAGCACACCTCCTCCTAACTGCTTCAGCCCAGGGCCATCCAGTCACTTCCGCTCACATTTTATTGGTGAGACCTAGTCACATGGCTTCACTCAGCGGATGCAAAGAGCTGGAACC
Organism: Myotis brandtii; assembly: GCF_000412655.1. Lineage (NCBI taxonomy): Eukaryota > Metazoa > Chordata > Mammalia > Chiroptera > Vespertilionidae > Myotis > Myotis brandtii. The sequence goes on along the minus strand of NW_005354385.1, from coordinate 15,310,983 downwards.
AAAACTTAGCTGTGTGCCCAGGAAGAGGAAATATATTGGGTGAATATCTGCCACAGGAACTGCATTGCAAATAGAAATCTCTTTTGAGTAAAGCACCATGCGAGGCACTCAATATCCAAAGACGAGGCAAACATATTTCTTGCATTCAGTGGGCTTTCTGCCTAGAAGTGAATTTAGTTAAATAACTAATGGTGAACAAATAAAAGCAAAATCTGCCAATGTTCAAGGCAGGGTTCTAAAGGTTTTATAAGAATTAATTCCTTTAATCAATGAGATAGTATTGTTAGCCACGTTTCATAAATGAGGAAATTAAAGCAAAGAGTGAGTAACCCAATGAGACATGGCTATTAAGATGTGGAGGCAGAACTTGAACTAGGACTGACCTCCAACCCCACACTCCTTAGAACAGCAAGTGCCACAAGAGGGCTGCAGTCACGGTGCCTGTGTGGCCTTGCGAGGGAGGAGCAGCTGTGGAAGTGATAGGTGGCCATCAATCTCTGGTCTTCACCTGAGAACACAGGTCGACTGTTCAATAAATGTCCATTATTTTTATTATTGTAGTAGGTTTCCAATAAAATATAATATTTTGAAAATGGTTTTAAAAGAGATGGGTCTTTTGACAAATGGGAAATTAATGTGAGTGGGATTTCCTCCAAAGTCACAAAAAGGCTTTTTAAAAAAGTACAAATGCAAAGACTAGAAAAAAAGAATGAAAGAAGTCTGGGAAAGGTTCATATGACTAGAATGGGGAAGGATTTTTGTGCTATCCTTTTGCTTTTTCTTCTTAAAAAAATATTTGTATTGATTTCAGAGAGGAAAAGAGAGGGAGAGAGAGACAGAAACGTCAATGATGAGAGAGACTCATGGACTGGCTGCCTCTTACATGCCCCCCACTAGGGATTCAGCCCACAACCTGGGCATGTACCTTGACCGAGAATTGAACCATGACCTTCTGGTTTGTGGGTCGACACTCAACCACTGAGCCACACCAACCTGGCTTTTTACTCTTTCTTCCCTTCTGATAGACTTCTGCCCATTGTCCTTCTTTAATCAACTTTCCATCAACACATGTAGAATTCAAATCTAGAGTAGCTTCACAGTGTTCTGGGAAAGCTGAAAACAGGAATCAAGGACACTACCCCTTTTTTGACCTGGGACAAAATACTTGGATTCTTGGGCCCCAGCTTTCTTATCTGGAAGAAGAAACACTACCAATCACTTCATTTACACAGCTCCTTCTAATGTATGATTCTTCAGAAAGTCTGAAATTTTCTCGGATCTCGTACCTAGTAATTTTAAAAAATGTTTCTCTTGCTATCTCATTTTTGGACAACCTCATGCTGTGTGCCAGATTAGTTTTAAAATATAAATGTTTATATTTGTATTCTGTATATGTAGGTGTTAATTCTGAGTCTTAGTTTAAATATTTTGATATAAGCCAATAGTCTTGTTATATCATTAACCTTTCTCTTTGCATGTTTCATTGACTTTCTGTTTTGTTTACAGGGAAAAGTTTTCACAGTATAATTTGGCAACAGGATCATGGACACTTTTAGGATATGAAGGCATCCATAGGAAATATGAGTGGGAGTATGTTTCCTTCAAGTTAATAGAAGCAGTTTAAAAACCAGACTGATAATAATGTTAAAAAAACAGCGCATTTTATTGATGAAAGGTTCTGTGAATATTTTAGTGGAAGATAAAAATTAGAAATGCAGTTATTTAGACCTTGACTGTGAAAAGTAAACACTATTTTATCTATTTCCTGTATTTATGAAACAGAGCAGCTTTATCTATTACATTAAGCTAGACCAAGCTATCATCAATTACTACACACAAAAAGAAGTCTATGAAAACTTCAGTCATTTTTATCTCAGCATGATAATACCCCCTGTGTGGTTTTATAATTCTCAATTAAAATAAGTAATTCAATGAAAGAACAAGTCCCACGAGGAAAGATGCCAAGAAGGAATTCTAATGTTAAAGAAGTATTTTCCCATAGTAAGGCTGTTAGGATTGTTGATGCTTCAAAGATAGTCTTTGATTTTCATCTTAATGTAGTTGAAGTATAAATAAATTCAGGAACATATATTGAAAATGGCTACCCTTGTATTGCTAATTGCCTTTTTTCTATTAAAATGATCTTATATGATGACATTTCTTTTGGTTATGTGTATTATTAATAACAGTATATGTGTTACTAGATACATAAGAGCTATAAAATTTTCTACTTCCAATTTGATATTTCCTATTTGTCTGCTATTTTTTCTGCCATTTTGCTAGGATTGGCCATAAATGATTAATATTCCTCAGAGAATAACCCTATATTGTTTAAATGAGGTGACTTGTCTAAAGTCACACCGGTTATAACTAATCAGGATTTGAACTGAAATCTTTAAAAAGTCTCTATATAGTCAGAAATTGGCCTGTTCATTTTGAATATAATCCTTCTTTATCTACAGGGGTTATGTTCCAAGATCCACAGCAGATGCCTGAAACTGTGGATATTACTGAACCCTATATATACTATATTTTTTCCTCTATGTATGCATATATCTATGATAAACTTTAATTTATAAATTAGGCACAACAAAAGATTAACAACAATAAATAATACTAAAATAGAATAATTATAATAACAACATGTAATAAGTTATGTAAATGTGGTCTCTCTCTCTAAGAACCTCTTCTTATACTATATTCACCTATTCACTGACAGGAAGCACTTCATGGCTTCTCTTTGGTATATCCCAATTGCCAGCATCACTACTCTTACACTTTGGGGTCATTATTGAGTAAAATTAGGGTTACTTGAACACAAGCACTGAGATCCCACGATAGTTGATCTGGTAACCAATACAGGTAGTAAGTGACTAATTGGCAGGGATTATATACAGTGTGGATATGCTTGACAAAGGGACGATTCATGTCCTGAGTGGGACAGAGTGGATGGCACAAGATTTCATCATGCTACTCAGAATGGCATGCAATTTAAAGCTTATATATTGTTTATTTCTGGAAGTTTCCATTTAACATTTTTTGGACCATGGTCAACCATGAGTACTAAAACCACAGGAAACAAAACTGAGGATAAGGAGTGAAGATGGGAGGGTGGTACTGTATCTTAAACTGATGGTTTTGCACAACCCAAACTTTTTTTTTAAAATATGTTTTTATTAATTTCAGAGAGAATAAGGAAGAGGGAGAGAGAGGTAGAAACATCATTGATGAGAAAGAATCATTGATCGGCTGTCTCCTGCATGCCCCTACTAAGATCCAGCCTGCAACTGAGGCATGTGCCTTGTTCAGGAATGGAACCATGAGTTCCTTGTTCACGGATTGACACTCAACCACTGAGCCACACCGGCCGGGCCAATCCGAATCTTTTTGAGTGCATAGGCCTTGGATCAGATTTGAAGAAGGGATTAGGTACATTGCTGGGCTACAAAGAACACTTGGACAGGTTCTGTACCTAGGTAGGTAGGGTTGCAATGCCTAATGGCAAAACACCGTTCTCATCAACATTGCCAGCAAATAAATTTCCTGTGGCTCTAGGGTGTTTTGGAGTAAGCCAAATTCCTTAGTTAAAATGCAAAGATACTTTCATCAATGCCTTAGTCTGAATTATTTTTCAGATATTATCTCCAAATAGAGCCACAATAGCATGGAACATGTTACTGGGGAATTTCGATGGTGAACTGGCAGATTCACAGACTTGGGGGATGCTTGCAAGTGAAGAGCTAAGAGGGTGTCAAAGTAAGTTTCTCTCCTGGTCACTGCTGGTACACACAGCACCATTTGGGAAATTTATGAAAGGTTCCCTCTCCTAGAATGAATTACAAAAAGGCACTTATGATGGGTGGTGGAATCACTAAAAGACACCTTTCCTCCAAGTTGGTGTAACCTCAGTCCAGGGAAAAAGAGTTGCTGAGGGGAGTGTGAGCTAGAATTGAGTGCTGCATATCGCCCCCTCAGATAAGTACTTACTTCACAACTTGCACAGCCTTACTTGGCAGCCCCAGTTATCTAGAGAGCCAGTGGATTGCATGAGGTCATAGGGCCCTAGGAAGAGGAAAAAAAATATGTTTATTATAGAATTAAGAACCAACTTTATTTAAGGTTGAACCTTGTCTGGTATTTGCGGTATCCTGGTCGCAAGGAGCTCTAGCAGCTTATACTATTAGAGACTCGCTGAGGCCCCAACCTGTAGGGTAGGCATTGGGACTAATTTGGTAAATATGGGATCTGGTCCAGGCAGCATCATGGTAATTTAAAGATATTGTGAGGGTGACTTCCCTCTAATACTGAGCATAGAAAATAATCTATGTATTTTTAGTTATTCACTGAATACTAAGGAATACTAGTTGTTGTGGAATTTTAACCAGACTCTAGGGACTACTATACCAGACTACAAAGAATTCAAAACTTTTTTTGGTAAGAGAGTATTTTTTAATTTCCAAATAAGAGGCTCCAAGTTTCTCTTTAGGCAACAGGCTTGAATATTTCTTGTGTCTGTTATTTAGTTAATAATATTATAACTCAATATATTCTATTACAATTTGTATAGTGCTAGCGGCAGTGGTCACTATAAAGTAATATATTTTAGTTATGTAAAAAGTTTGAAAATACAAAAATACTGGGATTGAATGAATTAGAAATTAACTTACAGCCCCCCCCCCAAGAGATACAAGTCTCATCCTAGATTTGTATTGACTTCATTTGTGTCTGCTTTGGTTTTGTTTCTATTTAGTTAAAATTAAGAAGATGCTGTTCATTTACTCTCAAGACTAGGAACCACTGCAGACCAAATAGCAAGACCCATATAGCATGCTGCTCTTTGACCTGTTTCCTGTTCCTTCCTTTATCTAGTCTCAGATTTCTTTCCTTCTTCTCTTTCTTAATCCTCACCCAAGGATATGTTTTTATTAATTTTAGAGAGAGAGGAAGGGAGGGAGAGAGAGAAAGAGAGAGAAGAGAGAGAGAAACATTGACTGGCTGCTTCCTGAGCACACCCTGAGGGGATTGAACCCACAGCCTGGGTATGTGCCCTGACTGGGAATTGAACCAGAACCCTTTTGGTATATGGGATGACACTCCAGCCAACAAAGCCATCCAGTCAGGGCTAGTGTCAGATTTATTGACCCTTGCTATTCATGCCTTTTGTCCAATCTTTGTAACAGTTATTTCTGATCACTAGTTTATTGGTGACAACTAATTTTTTATTATGACTTTTGGGGAAATAACTCGGGCCAAATTCTATGAATTGCTTTGATCCTTTCTGTAAGGATCATCAGTGATATCATCCCTCACCCAAGGATATGTTTTTATTAATTTTAGAGAGACAGGAAGGGAGGGAGAGAGAGAAAGAGAGAGAAACATTGACTAGTTGCTTCCTGAACACACCCTGAGGGGTTTGAACCCACAGCCTAGGTATGTGCCCTGACTGGGAATTGAACCAGAACCCTTTTGGTATATGGGACGACACTCCAGCCAACAAAGCCATCCAGGCAGGGCTAGTGTCAGATTTATTGATCCTTGTCCATGCCTTGTTATTTCTGATCACTAGTTTATTGGTGACAACTAATTTTTTATTATGACTTTTGGGGAAATAACTCGGGCCAAATTCTATGAGGGCCAAATTCTATTTCTGTAAGGATCATCAGTGATATCATCCCTCAGTGCTCAGAAGCACAGCGATCAGGATGTTCGTATCCACACAGCTTCATTTATTTCAAACAATTCATTTCAATCTACAATACTAACACGTATTGAGGGCCCCTGCCTGAGGAGCCCTGCCATCATCATTTTGAAAAAGTCTGGAGTTTTGTGAGAAAGATCAAGTCTGAGCGATTATGTATAAAAATATATAGGTTTGTGGAGGAAGGGCAAAGGAAGGAGGAATGGGGGAAGAGTGGACTATTTAGACTACAGATTTGGCAGAAGAATGAGGACATTTTAAATTTCCCACTCATTTTTCCCTGGCATCAGTACCGTATGTAGATAAAAAGGCTAAACTACGCATGAATTTTGTTTTAATTAACTTTCTAAGATTTGTCTACCATTGAGTTGCCCCCTCCCACCCTCATTTGTTATTTTGTTCATTTTAGGGCCATAAATATTATTAATCCCCAGAGATTTCTTTCTGCTTCCTTTAGTTAATTAAAGATACTCTAGAATTTATCTTATGCTACCACCAGGAGGGCACAAAGAGTGAAATATTATATTGCTAGATAGTTCATTCATTAGCATAAAATAATCAGTGGATTGTGTATTGGAGTTTCAAACACCTCTGCCAGAGTTTTCCTTCAACAGACAAATGCAGCCAACAGAAGAAAGTAGAGAGGAAAGGGGAGAAAATTAGAGCAAAACATTACGGAGATAGGCAACAGAAAGCACATAGGTGAGCTTTTTTAGAGTTCGTCTGACTAGACTCTAGCGTGGGAAGAAGCTAGTGAGACAGGTAGTATCCCTGCTCAGATATCATTAGTAACAGACTCAATGGCCAAATCTTCCTTTCTCTGTTTCAAGCTGTGTCGCTCAGTCAGGAGAAAAGGTGGGACATCTGGGCAGCTATAAAAAATAAAACACTAAAATAATATTCTTATAGTTTACTTACTTTATTGTATATTAATGGTTCATTTAAAAAAAAGAAACTATGATGTAAACTTTATGTATCATTCAGTTACAGCATTTTAGACCAAACCAAGCAGAACCCCGCACTAGACAGCTCCACTATTTATATTCCTCTAAGTGTAGCTCATCCTGCCCTCTTTTTCCATCCTCGGTGTTTTTCTTCCTTCAGGGAGAGATTCTATATCAGTGTTTCATTTCTCCTCTGGGTGGACTTAAAGGCCAGACACATTGATTATTAATCATTATATTGGGGTTTCTCTCCTTTCTTGACCAATGACATAATCTGCAGAGCATGATAGGTATACTGTAACTGACATCTGTACTGGGGAAAAAAAATCAAGTTATGGCGTATTTATCTGCCCTAATAAAAAAAGCCATCTTTCAAATGCTCCTTTTGTAAGTCTTGCTAAAAAGACCACTGTGTTACAAATGCATAGGCACTGAGCCATAAATCCAGTAACAAAGACATATCTAAAAGCCCATTTTGGGACATTTTTTACTTGGACTCTTGGGAAACTCCAGGCTTAACTAGAGTCACTTACTCTTTTTCTAGGCTGTGCTGCTGATGAATGAATACCAGGAAGAAAACTTGAAACATACGGGATTTACTGGCCCGATTAGCTGCCTGTGCTATTTGAGTTCATCTATTTTGGTGTATATGTTTATTTGTGTAAATTGCTCAAATTAAAATTAGCTTGCCCCTCATGCCTTATAAAACTTGTTGGCTTTCTGATGTCAGGGTATATGAAAGAGTATTTGGAACTGTCAGTTTATGGTTTTCTGTAGTACAGCATGAATTTTCATGTTGAGGAATAGTAGGAATTTAGGGTAATGGTTAAAAGCATACATTTTTATCCAGGCTGATCAAGGTTTGAATTATAGCTCTCAGCATAAATGCATGACTTTGGGCAAGTTGCTTGATCTTTCCGAAGCTCAGCTTTCCCAACTATGAAATGGAGATAATACAAAAGCTCAGGGACTGCAACTAGCTCAGGGGCTGCCTCATGGTAAGTCCTCAATACATGGGAGCATTGTTATTATTAGGATGGTTAAATCAGGATACTTTGGAGAGTGAAGAGGGTAACTCTGAAACAAAAGGCATAAACCAGTGCTATCCTGAGTCCAGTGGACATGAGGGCTATAGACTGTCTGGGTATCAGCCTCGGAAAGCTAGGTTCTGAATTAATCATTTGATCTGATGTTGAGAGTTGCATACAGCAACTGGAGTAACAAACCAAGGGATGGGTATTTCGTTTTTGCTTGTTTTCCTTTTACCTTTTTAAAAAAATCTGTTTTCAGTGTAGAAAGGAATAGTTTGTATTCATGCCTTTTAATTTGGCCATGCCTTTTACATGCATACATATACACAAGGGTAGTCCCTCCTTTAGTTCTACCATTTTTGACTGTAAAGGACAATATGGATTTATGCTTAATGACCTCTTGCAAGTTTTCGTTCTTAGTTGCAAAATTATGGGGAACAATAACTTGATTTATTCCGTTAGTTTTGAACTGCACTGCCAATAAGTAAATTGGTTCATGGTAATCACAGAATTCACTTCAATTAAATGATCATCAATTGAGGTATTTGCCTTTTTGCATGTAATTTATTATGGTCTACTTTTCTCTTTCAATTAAAAAGTTGAAGTATATGATTTACTTGTTTCTAGGGATAACAAATAAGACAGGCTAGAATTCTAAAATGATTATTTTAAAGATTTAACAATTAGAAATGTTTATGTCTCTTTACATTTTACTGATAATGCATGATTAGGAAATTATTTTGTTGTGTGCAATCCAAAACAATGATTTCTTTATGCAAAATCTACCTCAGAAAGAGGAATGCTGAAGCATATGAGAATACACATTTTGCCTAATGATTTTTTTGCAGGAAAAATATTTCTATCATGATCCTTTTTAATTAAATAAGAATTTAGCACTTTTGCGTGTGTGTTCTTAATGTCAGACTCTTTGGTTATCACACTTACACCTCTGTTATTAATGTTAGCCATGGTTTGCAGATGAGAAAAAGCTAGTTATCAATGAATAATTCAGATTCCATAACTGTCAGACCTCATTATTTTAAATAGGGCCTAGTAGTTCCAGTTATAAGCAGCTAATTGCATCATTTAAACTTAAACTATTAGACTATTTCATATAATTTCAATTTAAAAAGAAACTTTAAATACATTTAAAATTGCTGTAGTACATAGAGAAATTTGCTAAAAATCAATCTAGTAGAACATAAGTCATTCTGTTTGTAATCTATCTTCAAGTAAGTATTAAAATTTATTTTAATTTAATCTACTAGCATTCATGAAATGCTTACTTAACACAGAATGACCAAAAATGTTTTTAATTTATAAAAAATAAAAGACTGAGACTGAATACTTCAGTTTAAAAATTGATCTCTTTTGTTTAATCATATTGCTAGATAAAAGTTCCAAACCAAAATGAATGTGATACAAGGGATCACCAAAATTTATTGCTTTCACTTCCTGAATCCTATAATTTTACTGGTGACTTAAAAAATCTGTAAAGTCAGTGTGGTGGCTTTGGAGGCCAACTGCTCATATCTTCTGTCAAGAGAAGTTATCATAGTTGGTAGGCATCCTCTAATGGCCACACCTTCAGATCTGCCTGAATGCTCCCAGCCAATGGATGAGCCTAGTAGAGAACTGGGCCAGGCCATTCCTGCAATGAGGCGCTCCTATGATTGCAATCCTTTCTCTGGGGCTCCTTGTCAGCCTGGCTGAAATTCTCAGAACTGTGTTTCTCCTATCTAATCCTCCTTCCTTCCTCTTTCCTTTTCCAGATGGCACACCTGCACCATCCCTGAAGGCTCCCTATACTTACCTACTCCTGCTTGGTCTCCCTTTATCATTTGTGTGCATTTCCCCCAATGTATCTTTTGGACATCTAATTTTGTCATATTTAGTTTACTTCTTAGAGGACCTGGACTTACACAGCAAGAAGTCTATCATCTCCGTGTGTCTAATAAAACAATTGTATTCACAAATCTAATCCCTTTTATTTGTCTTTGATCCTCTTTGATAGGATATGTTCTCCTGATAACGCAGACCTCCAGTAGTTGTTGAAGCCCAGGTAAATCATATTTATTTTTTTGTTCAGGTCAAATAACCCTACCTCTTGTGATTCTTCGGTAATATATTTATATCTATCTCCATCTCTATCTCTCTATCTCTATCTCTGTCTATCTCTATCTCTCTATCTATCATATATGTCAATTTACATAATTATCTAATTATGTTTTGTAATATATAACATATAATATATATATTCTGTTTTCCTAATCTTCTTCCTGCTTATACATACACTGTTTATAAACCACTTGAAGGAGGCAGAACAATCACATGAGTAACCATGAGAGGGTGATGACTCCCGCCTTATAGGCAACCAACTCTTAAGTGATGTGTTTGAAGCTAAAGTGTAGCCCCAGCTAAACATGCATGTACTATATATATATATATACTATTTTTACATAAATATTGTATCTTAAAGTTTTGTTTAATTGGTCTTTCAATGAGGTAACTGCCTTTTTGAAAAATAAATTGCACATATACCAGGTCTACAAAGCATATTACTTTAATGGGAATTCTACTTTTATTTTGTAAATTTTGACTAGAAGTAATGTTGTTTCTTAACATTCAAAATGGTTATGTTATAATGTGTGTGGGGGGGATCTCACAATTTTAAAAATCAGCAAATTCATTCTGATTATTTCAGCTGTTCAGTAAGTATAAATTCAGATCTTTGGAAAATACTTTTTAAGGATTTATGCCTATGTTCATGGTTGTATAGGTGAAGAAACAGCATAACTGGTTCATAAGGAAGAAACACTTGTAGAGTTCTGCCTTACTATTTATTTATGTTATTTATTGTGTTGGAAAGGGTATACATTCTTCAACATCTAAAGTTTATTGTGCTCTTCCAAAACTGTGAAAAGGGCAGCTGTGAGAAGTTATATGAGTATTTGGAAATAATCTGGTGAGTTTTCAGCAAAGTTTAAATATCAAGGTGTCAGCAACATCCTGTTGTACTCACTAAAAAGGTGAACTTTGGAAGCACATACATTCACAAATTTCAATTTGAATACTATCTTCACACTAGCTTGAGACGTTGGGTTAGTCATGGACATCTTTTGGGTCTCAGTTTTTTCATCTATTAAACCAGTTAGTGGAGCGGGGCTGGGAATAGGACTAGACAAATGCTTAGGCCACTCCTAGCCATGTAAGTCTCTTGGTTTAGCAAGAGCAGTACACCACTTCCTTTAAAGGAAAGATTCTATGAAGATTTGAAGAGAGCAAGCCTTGTTTACTTTTCCAATATAAATCCATATTGGCTGAAACAGCACATGATCCTTTTCTGGAAAAAGGTTAAAAATGAATTTATTTTCCTGTAATTCAGATGCAAGACATTTTCATTTACTTGGGGTGTCCCAAAAATACATACAAACTTTAACAGGTGATAGCTCAATTTTGAAAATGAAATGTATTTCAATAAACACTGCCTTTATAATATTCAAAGAATGTATACATTTTTCAAACACCCTATATTTTTCAGAGATACATCTTCCACTTTAGACCATCTTAATATAGTTAACATCATACTAAGATTTCGAAAATAAAACTATAATTACTTTTCTTCCTTCAATTTACATATAACAAACAACTTCTGAAATATTCACACTTTCTGGAGGGTTTGTTCCCCTTTTTTGCAGTTTGATCTTTGAGCCACTAGCTTGTGTCTGCTCTGTAACATTCTGAAAGTATAATAGAGTAAATAATATAGTAATAATACAGTAAATACTTTCTCTTCATGAATTCTTATATTCTGACAGGCTCTCCCCTCCCGTCCCCCACCGAAAACCCAGTGAAGATGAAATTCAGACACATACAATTAATGTCAGTTACAGTTCATAGAAGCACACGCTTTTCTTCCCTTGCAATAACTGAACATTTAGGAACTGATGGGTTTATCATCTGTAAGCTATGTGTCAGCTTAGCTGTCTCAGATCAAGCTTCGTGTTTTAAATATTGTGCTCTGAGAGAAGTCCATCTCAATCTCTGAATGTCATGCGGTGACCACACTCAGATACCATAGTAAAATGCTTGTCTACCTTACACCTCTGGCATTGGCTTTGCTCCTCTCCTGTGACATGTGTCTTTAATGAAGCTAATTATGTTTAGTAAGTTACTGAGTTCTACCAAAAAAAATCTTGAGCATTGATATACTACATTCAGTACTTTTAATTATATAAATAGAACAGTAAGAGATCTGAAGTCATACCCAGAATTTCCCCCCTCTACATTGTGGTTTAGGATTCTATTGTATAGTAAATACTTTCTTGTTATAAACATTTAATCCAATTAATTTTGTTGCAGAATAATGAAAATAGGTGCTTTGTTTTTTCTTTGCTTTATTTTGAAAAATACAATTAAAATGTACATTTCAAACCCATTGTTATAGTGTAGAATTTATTTTACTAGGAACAGCAGACTTAGATTTGCCAACAGTACAAGAAAAAATGAGGTTATTAAACAAGCATTCAACTAGAGCAACGTTTTGGTTGTGTTATACATTTTAACCATTATTTAGTGAAGAGAAGAATTTCATAACCTAGGACAAGTTTCAGAGGATTAAATGGTCTCTGTATGCATAAATCATATTTAAATCACAGATTTCTTTGAAATTGCTGGAGCCTGTATTCTCAAAGGCAAAGATTAGGATTTTATAGAATGATTTCTTATGGTCAATGTTAACACCTGTTCTATAAGGGACAGATTTATTTCATTTTTAATCCTCACCTGAGGATATGCTTTTATTGATCTTAGAGCAAGAAGAAAGGGGGGAGAGAAAGAAACAACAACAACATTGATGTGGTAGAGCATGCATCAGCTGCCTCCCTCCTGTACATGCCCCAACCCCAACTAGCAACTTAGGTATGTGCTCTGACTGGGAATAGAACCTGCATCCTTTTGGTCTATGGGACAATGCTCCAACCAACTGAGCCACCTGCCCTGGGCCAAATTTCTTTGTATGATTATGATAGTATGATGAATGGAAGTTTCAGGAAGAAAGTAAGTATAATTTTTTAAGGATTGAGTCATACTTTTTTAAAAATATATTTTATTGATTTTTTGCAGAGAGGAAGGGAGAGGGAAAGGAAGTTAGAAACATCGATGAGAGAGAAACATCGATCAGCTGCCTCCTGCACACTCCCTACTGGGGATGTGCCCGCCACCAAGGTGCATGCCCTTGACCGGAATCGAACCTGGGACCCTTGAGTCTGCAGGCCGACGCTGTATCCACTGAGCAAAACCTGTTAGGGCTTGAGTCAGACTTTTAATGTATACTGAGTACTTCTAGCATATTGTACAGATGGGTTGCAAGCTACACCTGAGTAATTGACTAGTTCTACCATTTGGTGTTTTTGTTGTGATTTAAAAATAGCCATTCATTAGCCTGGTGTGTGTGTGTGTGTGTGTGTGTGTGTGTGTTTGAAACCAGTTAAGAAAACCAGATTTTTCATATTTCACAAAATATGAATAAGAGTGCATTACCATATAAGATTTAAGAGCACACCGCACTGCTAGTTGTTAGTCACTGAGTCTTAATACCTACTTAGTAAACATGAGGAAGAGATGGCTTGTGTGGATATCTTTTATTTTATTTTTTGCAATGTTCTGAAATGGAGAGCTTCTACTTTAACTTTTTAAAGAATAATTCTTTTAATCCCTCCAAAATTCCTAACAGCCATAACAACGGACTCAAAGGTACATGCTACGAATAGTTAATTGAAAAAGAGAGGAACACTATTGATAGTCAGCCATACCTGGCATTTGTGATCTTAATCACCATGACTTTATAAATTCTATATTTTTAGTTCTGAAATTTTTATTACTTGAAAAACAGTTACGTTTTAAATTTAAAATTAATGTAATGTTCCTTATTAGTACAAAATATTAATACATATTGATTACATTCAAATTAACATAATAAAATAACCAATTACCAAGTATGGCAAGGACAGCTTTTTACACCTGAGCTGTGCCATTCAGGTGTGCTCATGGTTAGCACTGGGGCAGATTCTCCATGAGGACAAAGGACAGTGCAGCCTGCCCACATGAGCGACCCCTTTCAGCTATCCATCTCAGCTTATTAGCTCTTTCATTGTATCTCCTAACAACAGCATTGCTTTAATTTTTATTTTTTCCAGGTTTGTTGAAATATAATTGGCATATAACACTGTATAATTTTAAGCTGCACAACATAATGATTTGATCTATGTATATAGTTTACCCTTGAACAATGTGGGGGTTGGGGTGCCAACCCCTTGAATAGTTGAAAATCCTTGTATAACTTTTGACTCCCCCAAAACATACCTACTAATATGACCTACTGTTGACTGGAAGCCTAATCAATAGCAAACAGTTGACTTACACATGATTTGTATGTTATATGCGAGATATACTGTATTCTTGCAATAAAGTAAGCTAAAGTAAAGAAAATGTTATTAAGAAAATCATAAAGAAGAGAAAATAGCTTCACAGTATTTATTGAAAAATAAATGGACCTACCTACATAATTCAAACCTGTGTTATTCAAGGGTCAACTGTGTATAGTAAAACCATTATCACAATAAGTTTACTAAGCATTCATCACCTCACATAATTAAAATTTTTTTCATTGTGATGAAAACTTTTAAGATCTACTTTGTTAGCAACTTTCAAGTATACAACAGAGTATCATTAACTATAGTTGCCATGTTGTACATTACATCCCCAGAACTTATTTATCTTATGACTGGAAGTTTGTATCTTTTAACCACCTTTACCTAATCCTCCTCCCCTGGCAACTACAAATTCCATCTCTGTTCCTATGAGTTTTGTTTCATTTAGAAGCATGCTCTCAAGTTTCATCCATGTCATTGCTAATGGTAGGGCTTCCTTTTTGTTTGTTTGTTTGTTTTGGTCGAATAGTGTTCCACTGGTTTGTGTGTGTATGAGTGCACATCATATTTTCTTTATTCATCCCTTCATCAATGGACTCTTAGGTTGTTTCCATGCCTTGGCTATTATTAGTTATGCTGCAGTGAACTCAGGGGTGCAGATATCTCTTCAGGATAGTGATATTGTTTCCTTTGGAAAGGTACTCAGAAATGGAGTTGCTGGATTATATGGTAGTTCTACTTTTAATTTTTTGAGAAACCACTACACTTTTTTCATAGTAGCTGTACCAATTTACATTCCCACCAACAGTGCATAAGATTTCCTTTTTTTTTAAACATACTTACTAGCCTTTGTTATCTCTTGTCATTTTTATGATAGCCATTCTAGAATGCATGAGGTTGCATTCCAAGAAATACGTGATCCTTCTTTTTTGTAAAAATAAGATTCTTTTATTTATTTATTATTTTTTAAAATTTTGTTTTATTTCTTAAAGTATTACAAAGAGTATTACATATGTCTCCTTTTTCCCCCCTTGACCTTCCCCCAGCCTCCCCTACTTGTGGTATATCTTTATAGTATAAAGTGAAGTCAGAAAGTTTTATTCAAGATCAAA
>NW_005354385.1:15292119-15295696 GCF_000412655.1 Myotis brandtii | reverse complement strand
CTGTAGTTTGACAGTCTGTTCGATGCTGCTCTGCCTCTGTATCTATTTTTGTTCATCAGTTTATAATGGTCTTTATTATCCATAAATGAGTGAGATCATGTGGTATTTTTCTTTAATTGACTGGCTTAAAAATAAGATTCTTACTGTAATTCTAACTGGTTTCTAGTGTCTGGAGTTCCTCTATATTTAGGTATTTTCTCTCATCTTGTAATTGACAATTCAGCCATATATATTTCTACCTCATCATATGCTTAAGGGTATGTAAAAATGTGTATTTTTGTTTGTGCATGTTTTAGTTATTCTAGTTCTAGTTGTTGTATAAAGTAGTGTTCTTAAATTTGTATTAATTCTATTTTTATAAAATTAATTGTGGAAAACTTCAAACATACATAAGCAGACAGGTAAAGATAATCATATGATGAACCTCCAGTGAGAATTACCAATTATCAATGTATGACCAATCTTCTCTCAACTGTCCATTCAGTTTCCTGCCTTTGCTATTGGATTATTTTGAAGCAACCCCTAAACATCACATCATTCCATCTATAAGTACTTCAATCTGTATCCATAAAATGTAAGAACTCATTTACATAATATAATAGCATTATTACATCTAAAAAATAAAAACAGTTCTTAGTACCACTAAATATTCAGTCTGGGTACAATTTCCCCTTATTGTCACAAATATATATTATTTCAGTTGGTTTGTTCAAATCAGAATCCAAACAAGTTCCAAACATTGCATTTGGTTTATATATTTCTAAGGCACTTCAAATTGTTAGTTTCCTTTTGCTCTTTTTTTATTGCAATTTCTTAGAAGAAACTGCAATTTCCTATATACTAGAGTTTAGTGATTGCATCTCTGTAGTATTGATTCACATGATCCTTGTTTCAATTTAATGAAATTCAGGTTTCAATTTTTGGAAGGAAGCAGTAAAAGTGATGCAATATATTTTGTATTGTGATACACAAGGGAGCACAGATTATGTGTTATCACTCTTTCTTGGATATTTAGATGGGTCGTTGGATTTAGATATGTCAAGTTGTAAAGTTACCTATTAGCTTTGTAATCAATGGTTTTGCTGCTGTTGTTGATCATTGTCTAGCTCAAATAGTTCACTGAGGGACTGTGTTTATTTTTGTCCTCTAAAAGTTTTACAAAAACACTATTTCAATTCATACAATATATTCATTGTGGAGACCAGGGTGATGTAAGCAGGAGGACAATGAAACTTTCAAATATTTTGCTTCTCCTGGGGAGTAGGAGTAAAATTGAAGCATTTCATTAACATTATTTTATGTGTAATTTCAATTAGTTAATATTGTAAATATAGTTATTTTCCAATATAAATGACAGTGCACTCAACATTCCTAAAAATACATGACATGACTATTTCTCCTAGAAAGAAAATAGCTTACTTTAATTGCAAATTATTATTCCTATTCTAGGGTAAATATAAATAACTAGAGGACTTGTGCATGAAAATTCGTGCACTGGGGGGGGTGTCCCTCAGCCTGGCCTGTACCCTCTCGCAGTCCAGGAGCCCTTAGGGGCCTAAGCAGCAGTCTGGCCTCCTGTGGGAGGCAACCAGCTGGCTGATCAGGGGATAGCACTGGCTTGTCCCCTCCCTCTGCCTGCTGGCACCCGCCTTGGCTAGCCTGGCACTACCTGCTCGCCAGCTCTGCCCCACCCCCCCGCTGACCTGTCATTCCACCGTTTGGTTACTTTGCATATTAGGCTTTTATTATATAGGATGATTATTTGGTGCATTCAGCAAGAATTCATATTCATTATATCACTTGATTCTCATAGCAACTCTATGCCATAAAGAATGAAATAATAAATTTCTCTAGTTAACAGACATGTAAACTGAGGCTCTGAGAGCTGAAATCACTTCCCTTTGTCATTTAGTGAGGTGGTAGCAGAACTGGGATTCCATCTTGCATTCCTGGCTCTAAATCTAATGCTCTTTTTATTGTGCAATACTTGAGTTATCTCCAGATTCAGGCTTACCAGCCATTTGTTAAATTCAATAATATGTACTGATAAGCCAATAAATTAGTATAAAACTGGCATCATGTATTATATGAATAAACACATATAATGAAATAATATATAATTAAAAATTGCTTATAATAATTTTTATGGAACCATTTAAGAGTAGCAGCCATATACCAATTTTCATTTTTTATTGCTATCTTTGTTGCAATAACACATTCTCAAAACTTCTTTTGAATCTCTAATATGTGTCAGATCAGGAAATAAGATATTTTGTCTCCACTGGAGGACTTCATAACGTCATGCACAAGAAGGAGATAAATCAGTAATTATAGCATAGAACAGTAAAATGATGGGTTTTAGGCTTCAACAATTGTCAATTTTGACATGATCCTATATTATTTCGCTCTTATTTCTGTCAGTATATCAAGTGACCAAATATAACTTGCTCAAAACCTGTCAGATACATTTTACAAATATAGCTAGTGGCTTTTTGTGTAAGTAATTTTATTTGTTTTTAGGGTTCAGACATGGCTAATTACACCTCTGAAATTATCTCCACGTCTTTCTAACTGAAAAAATGGCTTTCTTTAGTCTAGTTTCCAAAGGTCCATTCTCAGGTGGCTGCTGTGTCTAACATAGGCCTTGCCACCACACTGGACGGAGCCATGTGTAGCCTACCTAGGAGATCCACATTCCAGAGCTGGGTGCAAGGCTGGCTTTCCACAGGCCAAAGCTATCAATTTATTTCTGTCCCTAAAAGAGCCTGGGACACATTTCATATCTAGTAGGCATCGGTATCTGTTTCTGGAACACAATCTATACAGAACCTCTGTTAACAGTTGATGCCCAAAGTAAAGGATAAAAGCACAACTCTTAATGGGTTCCTCAGACACTGAATATTTATGTGAATGACTTAGAAAACATGTTTTCCTAAGAAAGCTCATTTACTTATCTTCCTAGAGGAAGCCTGCATTTTTATGTAGAGGAACCAATTACAGACAACACTAAATGATACCATGAAAGCCTTAGCTGGTTTTGCTCAGTGGATAGAGTGTCAGCCTGCTGACTAAAGGGTCCTGGGTTTGATTCTGGCCAAGGACACATGCCCGGGTTACAGGCTCAATCCCCAATGGGGGGCATGCAGGAGGCAGCCAATCAATGATTCTCTCTTATCATTGATGTTTCTATCTCTCTCTCCTTCTCCCTTCCTCTCTGAAATCAAAAACATATTTTTAAAAAATGATACCGTGAAAGAAAAGTGAGTGATGAACATTCACATGTTCTGAATACTAACACACTGAATTAGGTGATTTTTAATGCTACACGTAACTGGTCTAATGTCTGCATTGATGTGATGAAGATTTTTGGTCTTGGAGATGCTCTTAAGCAGATTAGAAAAGCATCTATAATAATTTATTTTTCTTGGGGTCTTTATCACCCACCCATAATCCTTCTGTTGTACATAAGCAAAGTTTTTAACCAGATGGAAAACTCAGTATTTCCCTATCAGACCTTAGAGAAATATTGTCTTTGCCTCTCCAGAGCATTTTATCTTTGCTAGTATATACTATCAAA
>NW_005354385.1:15257647-15292079 GCF_000412655.1 Myotis brandtii | reverse complement strand
ACATATATAAATGTATGTATTATGTTTGTATATCTATGTACATACATATGTATGCATACATACTTCAGGATGCATGTATTAGATATTGTATTCCCACTTCCTAGATGAGGAAACCAGATCTCAGAGGGTAAATACCTTGGATCACAGAACAGGGATTAGAAATAGGGTCTTCCTGACTCAAAAATCAAAGGTTTTCTTAGTTTCTTAATTTCAGGAAACTGTTGTTACACTTACACAGCAGATATAGTAAATTTAACTGGGAAGGCTTTGGTTTACCTGGTGGTTGATAAAAATGATAAATTTGCTGAGTTGAATTGTCCTATATGTTTAATATTCTTATACCAGATGGAGATACTGAAGAAGGTTAAACGAAGTGTTAATGCCATGAAAACAGTACCCAGTCCGAAAGATGGGGAGGTATAGTGAGCTCATACATATTAATAAGTGGTCTCCATGAATCCCATTTTAATGGCTTCTTAGGAATATTCTGAAATTGGGATTTGATCATTTTTCTGAAAACAAAGAAAATTAAATTAGATTAGTAATTTGTGTTGGTTTTGTCTTTTGAAAATTTTGTGAGGGAAAGAACATTCTGATTATTGTTCCATTTTTGGAAGGGTTGTGGCTATTCATTCTAATGTAAAAAATCATAGAAACGTAGTCATATCAGGCTAGAAGTCTTTTACATATTAAATTTCTTTTGAGTAAGGCCATTATTAAGACTATAAAGCTTTTTAATGTCCTGTGATTTTTATCTCTAGAAAGCGTTTATTGCACACTCACTGTGTTCGAAACTCTATACCAGGCAATTGGCATGAATGAAAAAAGAAAATGGCTGAGTTCACAATTGGAGGAATTATAGAAAACCACATCATGTGCGTATACTTTATGATTATGTGTAATAAACTTCTAAACATTCATGTGTAGCAGGAGGCTGGCCTCTGCACCCAGCTGAGCTACCCTGTGGAGAACTCTGAGCAGGGCATCAGTTTGTCTCTCTTTTCCTCAACCTAATAGAATCAAGGATATGACTCCAGGTCCTGAACCAAGTTTCTCTCGAACCTTCTACAAATGTTTATCATTTTGCCTCATGATCCCATTTATTATGATGGAGGCTAAAGTTTTTGTTATATTTTGTTATATTCTTAAATGGCAGAAAGTTGAAAATATAAAGTCTTCAACAACCATTAGAAGTGTATTTGCCATTCTTACCTTTTTGAAACACTTAGTAAGAAGTATATTTTCATCGTGATATGTTTTTGTAACCTGTTTAAGTAGATTTTGTATTGTGACCTGTTACACATATGCACATATACCCCTAACACACAAGTTCCACAGAAATATGTATTATATACACTGAGCGCCCAGATCTTCTCTTCTTTATTTGTTTATTTTAATTTGTATTTATATCCTGTTGTAGATTATTTTTAAAAAATGCTAGTTGCTACCTACTGAATTTATTTCATAACCTACTCATGCATATGGATTCTTCGACCGTGTGCTAAAGAAGCTGCATAATTGAAGAAAGAAACACTAGCAGAAATCATCTTCAAGAAGAATATACCTGATGTTTATAAGAAAAGAAAACAAGAAAGCTAGCATGATGCTCAATTACAAAATTATTACTTTAAAAAATGGTTAGTGAGGTGTGGTCAGATGTAATTTGCAGCTTGAATCATGTTTTCACTGTCCCACATCTCCAATGTCTAGCACAGGGCTTATTCTAGGAGTTTATAAATATTGCGTTGGATTTATTTAAAATGAACACTAAAAGATAAATATCATATGATCTCACTCATTTGTGGAATATAATGAACAACATAAACTGATGAACAAAGACAGATCCAGAGACAGAAAAGCATCGATCGTCTGAGGGAAGGCAGGGGAAGGTGGGGGTAAAGAGGAGAGATCAACCAAAGGACTTGTATGCATGCATATAACCATAACCAATGGACACAGACACCAGAGGGGTGAGGGCATGAGCGGGGGGTGGACGGTGAGGGGGCAATGAGGGGATAAGGACACATATGTAATATCTTAATCAATAAAGAAAAATAATAATAAAAAATAAAATGAACACTGGTGTGGCTGTAGAAACGGATAAGTGTTATAAAATAAAAAATATTATTGGGAAAGAAATCTGAAAAGCTTGGGTACTTTTAATGTATAACATTATAAAATAAACAGAATGTCAAGATTGTACCAGTTTTATAAACTTAGGTTGGAGATTCAAGGTAAGATTTGGAAAAAATAAGTTTATCCAGATATAATTTTAAGAATAAGTATATGGCTGTGTTTTTATAGAAGGGACTTTAGAGATCATCCAGTAGTATAAACTTTTTTCCAATGCAAGATTTTTTAATACCATCTTTGAGAGAAAGCCATCCATTTTTTTCATGAAACATTCTAGTGAAGGGAGAATGTGCTTGAAGAAATAATCTAATCTGTTGTTCATTATCTTGAATTATTGTAAGGTTCTTACCTCTCTATATCTGAAATCTGCCTCCTTGTAACATCTACCCCCCCTCCCACACACACACACACCTTTTTTTTTATGTTCTGCCTTCTACTGTAATATACCAAAAGTTCATTCCTTCATTAACACAATAGCCCTGCTCACCTCTTAGTTATTTCCCTTCAGTATTTTTCAATGTCCCTGAAACTCAAGATTAAAAATATTAACAAGGCCAATAATGTTAAAAAGAAACTGAGGTCAGGAAGGGGAATAATGCATTGAAGAATCATAGAACTAATGCTCAATTCTTAAAAACGATGCAGGCAGCATTTCATGGTCATCAGATAAGAATCTCTAGTGTTTAAAACTATGAATACTGTTGACTTCATGACTCATAGAAACAAGTAGTATTTATTGTGAACCCTTTGGGAAAATTACAGTGTTTGACTGTGGCTTGTTTCCATGTGGGAACCTCTTCTTGCCAAATAATTAGAGAACTCTTAAATATATTTGCATTAACATCATCATTATTGGTCTAAAAATTTAATAAAACAGCTGAGCTGCTTTTGAAAAGAGATGATCTCATGTTTGAAGAGATGCTATTTTGCCCCATTAGACTGATATAGTCTACTTAACTAAGTATTTTCCCTTCAATACTAATAACAAAATGGAGTCATTGTGGACCCAAAATAATCACTGTCAAATTTTTCTCTAATATAATGTTTACTCATAAAATATTAGGCAGGAATAACTAAACACAATTTAGAAAATTTCCAGTTATTGCCAGGTACAGCATTCTAGAAATATCCACTCTAATTCTCAGAGCCACAAAATTTAACCACGGGCTGATTTTATTTTTAAGCTGTAAATCATTATGTGTATTTAGAAATCCAATATCATCTAAAACAGGTGAAGTTTTGAAAGCTTCACAAACTGCCAAATGCTCATAATTTTCAAATAGCATTTGAAAGGTTAATCATGAATAACAAGTCTACCAATAGAGCCAATCCTCATTGTAATGTCATTATGAAGCTATAGAAAATCACCACACTATAATAAGTAAAATGCAGATATGTTTTCTAAACTTTTTTCTCTGTCCCTTAGAATAGTTTCAATCAGTAGTAAAGTGCATAAATGTTTATAATCTATCAATTTGTAAATGTTGAACATATAATTGCTTTTTGGTTCTCTGGTTCTTAGTCAACCCAGTGATGGCATATCCTGAAAAGGTACACTGCTAAGAACAAAGAGAATTGAGGAGCATTGCATTGTGGCAATGGGAGGAAAATAGCATTGTTTCTTTTGTACTTGATCCCACAGGCCTGCCCTTATAGTTAAGTGGGCCAGAGTAGATTCCTAACCCCAAGTAGCCAATCCATGAGCTGGCTAATAGCCATGATTTGCCTTGACTGTAAGCTCTGCCCAAACATGTAAAATGATGATCAACAAGCCCAATTATTTTCTCTTTGCCAGAAATATTAGCCAGAAATATAGGAAAGTAATTAATTGGTAGTGGGCATAGATGTAAAAAAATAGAGGGATCGACAAGTCATATTTTCAGAGAGCATTAAAGTAAGAATCAAGAAAGCCTACTTCTCAGGAACACTTGCATATTTTTGGAATTATCAAAGCTGCCATCCAACCATAGCTCAATTTGGACTGAAGACATTTCTGTATTCCTACAGCCTGCCCGTATGGTGCAATGTCTGACTCTTTCTCTGTATACCCTTGAAATAAATTTCTAATTTATTTAAGTGACCCGAATGAGCTCTGTTCATTTCAAACAAAAGAGTGACGGCCCATCAATGTGAAGTCCAGTCCAGGATTCTAAATACCAGTGAAATACTCTACATTGAGGATTTAGAAGGGAGAGAAGCCAAGACACTGGCTATTTGACTATATAATCAGCCCTGAGTAATTGAGTTTGATTTACCTTCTGAAATTAAGCTAAATAATGTTAACTTTCATCCCTTTAGTCTCCACTGCAATATAAACCTCTAGAAAGATGTCTTGTCATTCTGCTTGTTAAATTTAAAATTAGTCCACACAACCCTAACTTCCCTTGAACTTGGGAGCAAAATCTCCAATAATGAGGTCACAATTTTGAGTGACATTCCTAGCCTATTGCTTTAAGTGGTCAGAATCATTGTGATTAGGATACTAGTTTTCCTTGGAATTAAGTGTAAGTGTTTAAGCAGCAAGTAAATGCTCAGCACTGACTGTGTCCTACTTTAGAGGACACAAGGGTAACAGATTAATGATTTTGGCTGAATAAAAAGGTATTGAGGAAACACTGCAGTGGTAATATCACAAACATGCATACACAATATTTCTTGAGAACTAAAGTGTTTTACTTATTTTATTTCGTAAACCTTGAAGGCCCCAATTCCCTTGTACTTTCCCTCATGGCACCCCTATTTAATTTTCACAAGTTAGTTTAGAATCCCACTATGTGTGATCATGGCTGAACTTTCCTTGATTTTTCCAAGCCATTGATACCTCTGCAAGAAACCTTAGCTTCTCAGCTTGTGATTTTTATTTATTTACTCTTTTAATCCTCACCCAAGGATGTTACTTTTCCCGTTGAATTTTAGAGAGAGTGGAGAGATGGAAAGAGACAGAGAGAAAAACATCGATATGATAGAGACACATTGATTGGATGCCTCGCGCATGCTCTCTGACCAGGGCAAGGAATCGAGCTTGCAACGGAGGTACCTGCCCTTGACCTGAATGGTCCAATGCTCTAACCATTGAGTAAACTAGCTTGGGCTTCTCAGCTTTTTGAATGGTCTTATTTTGTTGTTTGTGAGTTTCAAAAGCTTCAGAGGGATAAAAATGTATGACCACTTACATAATCTTGCAGACATCAGGCCCTTCCATGACCACTATTCAGTCCAAACCACATCTTTTGACAATTGGAACTTTCTAAGTGGTCTCTCTGCTTCTCTTTTATTTTCCACCACAAAACATTTTCCACAAAGCAGCCAGAGTCAGTTTTTTAAACTGTACACCTGATTTTCGTAACGCATACTTCATATACTCTATTTAAATCCATTCAATGACTATCCACGACTTTGAGAATAAAATATAGATTTTCCACTGTGAACTCATTTTTAACTTCATCTCACGCAGCTCACCCCATACTCACTGAGATCTAGATTTTTCTCTGCTCCAGAACTTGGCACTTGTATATGTTTTAACTTGTTTCGTAACAAATATAACTTGGCTCTCCCTGTGGCTGGTTAATAAAATATTTTATTATTGTGTTCATATTATATATCTATGTAACATATAAATAAAGTGAACATGTATAAATGCACTATATAAATACAGTAAAACTACATACAGTGTAGTAAAGCTACAATATTTGAAGTCTGCAGAGAAGTACAGTTAGTCTTGAATTTTACTCTAGTAGGTCTGCACATTGGTAGAGTCTTTTCATGAAGACTACTTTGTAATCTGCACACTACTAAAGAATTTTAGAATTTCAGAATATAGACTTCAAAGCTTCAGTTCATGCTTCATGGGCAGAAGCACTTCCTCTCCTACTCAGTTCACCACTTTGAACTATTAGTAACTAATCTAGTCATCTTGCAGGATCTAATAGGAACATATATGCCACAGATAATTTTTGGTAGTTTAGAAGAACTTTGATATTCTACTCTTTTTTTCGATGACTAAAAGAACACTTAAAAATGACTCTAGGGAAGAAATTTCTATACTGAACAACTTCCCCAAAATAATCTAAGTGATTATCATGTGTGTTTTCTTCTCTGGCTTTAATATAATAGTGACTCCAATTTCATGCCATGGTATAGGTTCTAGGTCTGCTAATTAATCAGTATTATTTACATACTTGAAGGGTTACATACATTTACTTGTAATCATTGTTGTATATAAATATTAGTAATACTGGGGTTGGCATCAATAATTAATATTGATTTCAAAATAGAATATAAGCATATAAACCCATTCAGTTCAAAAATATATTTTGGGGGGGCAGAGATGCAACTCAGATCTCACACAAACACTTTATAAATTGGTAAGTATTTGATTATAACCCTTATGAAATGAGAAGATGAAACTTTAGAAAGCCCATATAATGCAGCACAAATAGCCAGGCACCCATATTGTCTTCACAGATTTTTAAAATAAGCCATTACCTTTTGAACAAAAAACTCGTTTTTCTCTTTTTTTTATTATTCCTACACTTTGGGCCCTGTTCCTGCTTAGTTTATATAAGCATCACAGTTTGGGAGGATGTTGAATATGTAACAGTTCAGACAAGGCATTTTTCCTGTAAGCAGAACTAGCAAGGGAGAAGGTTGAAAAAAAATGTTTAAAGAGCTCCCACCTTATACTAAGCCTGATGCTTGGCAATGGAGATTTTGTGATAACAAGACCTAGTACTGTCCTTATGCCTACTAGGGGGAAAAAAAAAAAGAAAAGTTCTATCTATGTACAGGCACACTAAAATAGTGGGAAGCTTCACAAACATGGAAAGCTGTTGATATGCATGGGTAGCAGGATATAATATGATGCAGTAAGTGTTCTAAATAGAGATTTGTGTAATGTATTGTCTGAATATAGAAGAGATAGAAATTTTGTTTGGGTGAGTGTAGGAGACTTGGTCCTCAAAAGGAGCTGCAGAGAAGAGCAGCCATTTGAGCAGGACCTCTCACAATGGGTTAGATCACTCCTGGAAGACCCACCGCCCAGTGTGAGGAGAATTGACTCTACCAGGTCATGTGATGGAATAAAATGACAGGTCTCTTACTAATTCTAATTCAGTGTGTTCCCAAATTATCGAATGTCTTCAATTGCTTCATTAGCATATCATCTGGCATTTCTGTCTTTCTAAATTCCATACCAGCAGAATTTACTGGGTTTCTTCACTTTTCATGGATTTGGCACATTGATAGCATACATGGCCGGCCATAGACGAAAATGCATTGAAAAGTCGTGATTGCTGCAGAGGTTGATTGACACCTTGTTCTACATATGGGTCTCTCTTTTTTCCCTCTGGCACAGTCAAATGACTGGAGTCAGAAATGAGGAAAGATTGTGATCAGTCAACACAACTGATAAAAAAACTCCTTAAGAGAATTATTTTCTCCGTTTGTTCTACAGCCTGCCTATGATCTCAGTGACAACAAGTCATGCTGTGATAAATCCTCAGATGGTTTAGTTCCTTCTCAAGTCTGGGAAGTTTCAAGTGTTAATATATAATATATTTTTGGCATGTCTAAAAATAATACAATCATGCAAAATATTCTGTACAAATTGAGAATACTGCATTGGGATAAAAACACAGGAAGAACAAATTTAGATATTGATATTTGAATTAAGCTTATGTTACAAATTCATGTGACACAAGGAGAGCAATTGTATTTAGCAAGGTAAGTGTGTGTGTGTGTGTGTGTGTGTGTGTGTGTGTGTGTAGTAACTAAATTTAGCTTTAATTTCGATAGGTGAGCTATAATTGGTTTAGGAGTGTTTCATGGCCTCAACTTACAACTGGTAAGACAAAATAAAAATTCTGGTTTAGATACTTTTATTTGATCATTGCTAGAAGGTAGATATGAAAATTTCAGGTTAGCCTGTCTCAAATAACAATAACAACAGCAAGAAGTCCAGCAAGGAGAATATCTAGAAATGTGATGCTGTGGTTGCTAGAAACTTGTGCCCATTTTATAAATCAAATAATCTATGACTTTATTTTTTCAAAAACTATGTGACATTGGTGTTGCTCCTGGAATTCTTGGCAAAGCATAAAGGCTTTTAAAACTATCCATTAAGTAAAATTTCTTATTTCTGAATTTTTAAGTATTGGGGAGACTACAGTCTATTTTATGTAGTGAAGGATTCCTGGAGCTACTCAGAATTCTGTAAAGGCTGCCATTGTTTGAGAAGTTGTGAGAGCGCAGGAAGCTGCTGATATGTGTGGGTAACAGGAGCAACTGCTAATGGCTGAGGAGGCCACTGACAAGTATAGGATTCAGGAGACTTTCTTCAGTGATACCCACCTAACCATTCACCCTGGAGGTCTTCCTATATAATTTCACTGGAGGATAAAAACCAAACAATAGCCCTGGCTGATGTGGCTCAGGTGGTTGGAGCATCATCCCATGCACCAAAATGTGGCAGATTTGATTCCTGGTCAGGGCACCTAGGTTGCGGATTGCTCTCTCACAGCAATGCTTTTCTCTCTCATTCTCTCTCTCTCTCTCTCTCTCTCTCTCTCCATTCCTCTCTCTAAAAATCAATTAATAATAAAAAATAATATAAAACAACAAACAAACCATAATGTCCCACCAGAAACCAGACTGAGAGTAGGGCTTAGAAACCATGGGTGGATGAAGACTGGGAAAGCAGAAATGGAGTGTGTAGAGAGAAAATCAGCCTTCTGATTCTGGGCTGGAAATATGTGGCTTGTGAAAAGAGAGTTAGAGCTGAAATTATTTAACTTCCAAGCATTCTTTTGTTTGATTCTTTCCAAGTATTCATGGGTTCATGGCAACTGTCTGTTTACCATGACCAGAACCAAAAAACAAATCTTTGGCTTAGATCTCAGCAGACTAAGTTAATGTTATTCTAACTAAACTAATGTTATGATTCAACTTTTTAAAAAGTTGTCCATGTCTGTAAGAGGACATAAAAATAATTTCTTCAAAGTTATGTCTTGCTCAAGTTGGCAAGATTTCTTTCCATCTAGTGTACAGAATGGGAAAGCATATTGTCTGCGAAACAGAATAGAGATGGTAAGGTTTAGAATAATTTCTGTTTTAGGAAGGATTAGGGAAGAGTGTCTATTTATAACTGACAATGACAACTTACATACCTACTCACTTCTTATAAAATCTGAATATTCTTTAAATAATCATGCTCCCAACTGATGGTCAAAAGAACTACCTTCTAAATAGGACTGATCTCCTCAGAATGTTAATTCTGAAAGATGAGATATGCAAGAGTGAAAATTGCAACTTGTCTATAAAGTGAACCCAGGGCTATTCACAAAAGACATTTTTTTTTATTGTTCATAGGCATTCCTGTGGCCCAATTCTACGTGGATGTGTGAAAATCTGTTAAGATTAAAATCCCAATTAGACTTAATTGTCAAGAAAGGAGGGAAACTTTATTTTTGTTTTTTTTAATTATTAAATATATATAGGCTGGGGCGAAAGTAGGTTTACAGTTGTGAGTATGTGAAACAAAGTTTATTCTTGTATTATTATCTATTAATTATTATATTAATTCCCACACACACAACTATAAGTCTACTTTTGCCCCATACTGCACTTCCCTTAATCAGTAACAATTTCAGCACTCTGACTTCTCAAATTTCAGCACTCTGATTTCTCAATTTAAATCAGTTTCACAACCTTTTTAAAACATATGCTCCCATTTAATAAACATAAAAATCCCATGTTTTCCTAGAGTCTCAACAGCTTATCTATTGAGTGCAACTATTTTCTGCATATTCCCGCAAACCAAGAAGTTTTGCTTTACTGTCTATAAATATTATAACAATATCATTTCAATTTTATAAATATTAAAATATATAAATTTTGAACATTCTTTATCATTCATGCTCCCCTCCTAAGCTACTGCTGTATGTTGGGGGCCAAGCAGGTGATAAAGTATGTCACAAATTGAGAACCACTTCTTTAGATATCCTAAGTACCCTAAACGTTACCTTGCTAGACCATCAGAGAGCTGCACAACTAGCTTGCATTCCTTCCCTACATCCTGCTGACCTGAAACGGTATTAAGAAATTCTATTTTGAAAATTTTCACTGGTTTCATCAAAATACCTGATAAATAAAAGTTGTATAAAACTTAATATTGTATTTATTCTAGGACTAGTGGCCTGGTGCACGAAATTCGTGCATGGGGGGTTCCCTCAGCCCAGCCTGCACCCTCTCCAATTGGGGACCCCTTGGGGGGTGTCCTACTGACAGCTTAGGGGAGTGGGGAGCAGGCCTAAGTCGCAGTCTAGCCTCCCTCTGCGGGAGGTGACTGGTGGGCCGCTCAGGATGGTGCGGGCAGTGAGTGGCCAGCCCCGCCACCAATTACGCCACGGCCACTGGTGGCCTCCCTCTGCGGGAGGCAATCCCAGCAGGCCTATCTGGGTACGGTGCTGGGCAGCCCTGCCCTGAATCACCCCACCGCTGTTGCTGCCCGTGGCCTTCCTCTGCGGGAGGCGACCAAGTGGGCGATCAGGGGATGGCGCCAACCCCCATTGCCCCACCACCGCTGGTTGCCGCCGCCCCTCTGCACCCCATTGCCGTCCCCTTCCTCTGCCTGCTGGCATGAGCATGGGCTGGCCTGGCGACACCTGCTCGCTAGCCCCACCCCCCACTGACCCTGACCGGTTATTCCGCCGTTTGGTCAATTTGCATATTACACTTTTATTATATAGGATATAGGATGTTGTTAAGGATAGAATCTGCTATAGTGTACATACCTTTTCATAAATACATGAAGATATGTATGTTGGATGAGGTGGGAAAGTGAAGACTGTTTTTCTTAAGGGAAAGTTTTGTTTATCTGTATATACATCTAGCAAATGTTCTGTCTTTGTCTTTACTTTGACCACCGAGAATCTTCATGCAAACATAAGCTCGCCTCTTTTAATTGTGCAAGGCTTTATCATGTAGATTTTATCTCACCTAACCTCTAGGCGGTTAAGAGAATCAACTTTGGAGTCAGCCAACCTGAGGCAGAATGACAGTTCCTGGTATTTACTAGCCCTGTGACGTTAGGCAAGTAACTTGAAAGCTCCAAGTCTTCATTTCCTCATCTGAAAGTAAAAAACTAAAAATACCTTCCTTGTAGAGTTCCTGTGAATATTAAATGAGATCATTTACAATGCCCAATACAGTTTGTGGCACATGAAACACTTGTCATTAAAATATTTATAATCTGCATGGCATTCCTTTTGCCTTGATACCTTTAACTTTGTGTTTTTTGTTTGTTGGTTTTGTGTCTTATTTTGTTTTCCATCTTAGTGTTGTACTGTTTTTTTAGGGAGTCTCAAATAACTTCTATAATAAAATTGAACATAGATCATAACATGGGATTCTTCAAAGCAACTTAGGGAGGCAAGCTTGGGGCTTTGAGGAGAATTGGAGTCCCAATGATGGCATATAAGGTGATTTCAAGGGAGTTGATCACATGCAATTTTGCTATAAAAATAAACATTTTAAATTTTTTCATATCTTTAATTTGCTCTCTTTATTTTCTCATTTATTTTTTGCCCTACTTTGCCCTGTTCACCACCAACTATACCTCCCCTTCCTTTAAGAATAAAATCCATGTCCTTCTTTGGCTCTCTTTGCCAAAGTTCTAGAAGCTATTGAAAGCATTGGGTAGGATGTTAGATGGGCTAACTTGGAGGTGAGAGCATTATCCTTAAGGAAACTAACTTTTGAGAACTGGAAAGGGGCTGCCTCCCATCCCCATCTCATTTGCCATCTGTGGTGGCTGGTGACCCATGAATGCCCAGGGAAGACTCTGAAGAACAGGGTTTAACTTCTGCAGCTGCACAATGTCCTCCATGGACACTAAACCTGAGAAGTGAGTCCTAATACCAAAGCCAATGCCATTGGTCAGGCTCATAGTTGAAATAGGGTTTCAACATATTTCAAATAGAATAGTGAAGTGCTTTATGAATGAGCAAGGCCAATTTTACATTTGATTTCCTTCTAATAATAATATTGATTAAGATCATATGAATAGCATTGCAGAAAATCCAAATACTAACTACAGGGTAAGAAATTTAGACAGATTTTCTTATATACTTTTATGCTGGAAGTAAATGAGCTTGTATTTAGAGCCATTATGCAATTTAGGCATTTTTTAAACATAGCTGAAGTCAGAATAAATAAAATGAGAGAAAGTAAGTACCAGAGGTAGTCACAGACAATACAACAATTTTCAAATATATATTTTTACTAATTTCAGAGAGGAAGGAAGAAAAAGAGAGAGTTAGAAACACCAATGATGAGAGAGATGTTAGGTATTTATCTCCCCCAATAGTTCGATATTTGTTAACATAGATTCTCTTGAGGGCAGGATTTGCTAACAGAATGCTCTAATGGATTTCAATATGATTTTTTTCCCTCCCCTACCACAAGCACAATAATTTTTTCCAGTATTCACTGTGAGAACATGGCCAACTCATGGAGGTAAAACTTACAAAAGTACTGGGAACACTTTTAGGAAGGGGCCCATAAAATTTTAACCCTCAGAGTTACCTACTCTAAGCCACTGGAAATTCATCAATCTCAGTTCAACTTTACGTACCCTGGCACTGGTTCCCACAGAGGTTTCTGCTAGCGAGTAAGTTGTGAGTCTCTGTATTCCCTAGTTTATTTCTTCAATTTTGAGGGACAGTGGTTTTCCTTGTCACCTGACCTTTTTAAAACATCTAGGAAGAGTTGTTGATTTTTAAGTTGTTTAGTTATTTCCTTGTTATTAGAATAGAATGACAACTTTCAAGCTCCTTATCTGCTAGAATCAAAACCAGAAGTCAAACATGGCTATATATATATATATATAACTAGTTGTTCAGAAAAAAATATGTTATTGTGTTTTCTTCTATTTTATAAGTACCGCGCGCTAACCGATTGCGCAACTGGAGCTCCTGTGTTTTCTTCTATTTTAATTTCACCTAAAGTCTTAATAGATATAGGAGCTTGTATATAATTTAGATTGGTATTTACAGCTTGTATTTACAGCTTTATAATGTCAATTACAGATGTAAAACATGTCATGTCATCATGACATCATATTTATTTACTATTAATCAGGTTTTTTTAGTTGCAAACAACAGAAACATGTCATGTCATCATGACATCATATTTATTTACTATTCAGCAGGTTTTTTAGTTGCAAACAATAGCTCTCTCTGGTTAGCTTAACCAGGAAAGGAATTTATTGTAAGGGAGTGCGTTAACACACACGATAACCAGAAAGTCTAGAACACAAGGGCTGGCAAGGACCCAAGGGAGGAGAGACAGAGCCAAAATTCTGTATTCCTGTTTAAGATGTCACTAAACACACCTAAGAACACCAGAGACATCATCCTGTTAAATACTCACTCCACCAGTTTTGCTATAAAAACAACCTCAATTGAACCTTTGTCTCATGCCCCCCAAATTTAAACTCTGTGGAAGAAGCACCTGACTAGACACACATACATCACTTGTCCTCTTCTCTAGGCGTGCATAGGGTAAATAATTTGCCAGTATTTCTCCCGCGTACACCAATGGCTTCCTACATATCTTATGGTCTCCTTCTGCCCCAATTAGAAAGCCATTCAGAAGTTAAGCAGCAGGCAAAACGATAAAAGCTTCTGCACCTTTTATGCTCAGGTATGCATGGCTGTCGACCTTTTTCCTTGCTTTTATTTGACTACAAGGAAATAAGTAGGCTCTTATAATAAATCAGGTGCTGAAATGTATATAGTATTACCTCCTGGATTTGAGCTTACCATACATAGTAGGCATTTCATCAATGTTTTTTGAATTGAATAAAAGGTAAAGAGAGGTAGTATTGCAAATAATGAAAATATTGCATACTATGGATGCCATTTACACTTGCCATTGTGAGGCATTGTGTGACTTTTACAGCAAATTTGCTGTAGGTTTGGGCACAACTTTAAAGTTGCTTATCATAAGCTTTTTAGAAATTATCTGAACCTGTTCGGTTAGAAAATTGGGCTGTAAATCCCATGATACTAAATATTTCTTATAAGATATCAAAAATGAATAGGTTTAAATTGGGTTGGAAATTCTGCAAGACCAGCACTTTTTACAGCTGTGCCATATTTCTGACTGACACCTGTCCTAATCCTGGGCCATGCATGCATAGCTTCATGAAATGTGCAACATTGAGTGAGTTACCAAACTTTTTGAATTTAGAAAAAAGACAAAAACAAGAAAACTTGATTTGAGAGAGTTAACATTTAAAGATTTCCTCATTCAAGCCAAATTGTTCAACTCTTATCATAGTTCAACCACATGGTTTAAAAACCTAAAATAAATGTTATCCGTGTAACCTAGTTACTTCAGTTTACACATGTTCTTTTTGTTTCTGGGCCAGTGTACCATATTGCACTTACATCTCTGTCTCTTTTTGCTATAGGCTACAAGCTGTATTCCGTCAGAGTCTCGACACTGCCAAGCACCATGAGAAAGGTAATATTCACATAAAGGTCCCTTGATGTTCACCTTCATGCTTTCAGACTGTTGCTTGCACACCTAGCCCCTACCATACATAGGGGCAGCCCCATGACATTTAGCTAAGGAGTCATTTGAAGAACAAATTGCTCAAAGCTAGTCTGGGCTGTAAATTAATATGTCCATATATTAGCAAGGTCTTTTTTGCATTTATGTTTTGTAACTGTGATTAAAATTAAAAATAATTTCCAAGAGAGTAGGAATAAGGAACTCCTATTGTTAAGTAAATGTATTTAATTATAAGATAGTGATTGATTATAGTAGAAGGAAAATATTTGAACATTAGAGGAGTTTTAGGAATATTCTAACAAAAGGAGAAAGTGGGGATTAATGTATCTAAGAAAAGCTACATTTCAAAAAAAAAAAAAGAAATAGTGCATTATTTCTTCCATGTAAATTGGCTAGTTAGTTGTGATGCAAGTAAGTAAAGTAAGGAAGAGGTACCCAGTAACTTGTATTGAGTATCTATTTTGTACCAGGAGCATATGTTGTGTGATGATGCTACTCAAATGAAAAATAAATAGTCCCAGTCCTCAAGAGTTCACATTTAAGTATAGGACAAAAATGCAAATAAATTAAACATACTACATTCAAAGAGAGATTGTTATCTTTTGTAGAAAGTATGAATTACTTTTTTAAAGCTTAGACTATTCAGAATTCTATATTTTAATGTTGCCATAGATTTAACTAAATAAGTATAATTTTATTTGATTTAACATCAGAGAAAAAAATTTTGAACTCTACAAACCTGGGCTCCATGCCATGTATATAGTGTTTTTTTAACCTAATAACCAA
The DNA here is from genome assembly GCF_000412655.1 of Myotis brandtii. NCBI lineage: Eukaryota > Metazoa > Chordata > Mammalia > Chiroptera > Vespertilionidae > Myotis > Myotis brandtii. Next base: position 15,276,584 of record NW_005354385.1, on the reverse strand, counting down.
ATGAGAAATTATACACTCCTCACATTTATAAATCTGTTGAGTAATGACTAGACTGTATTTTTATATCTTTAATGAACAACAGTTTGCTGGGAATAGACAGCTAACTAAGATAAAAATCCAGTCTTTGCCTAAGATACTCTATCAATAAAGAGAAAATGAAAGACAATAGGAAAAGTTGTATGACTCACATTTTGGGAAAGTAGCTGTTGTTAGTTTCAATTTTCTTCAATTAGAATGGATGTTAGTAAGGATGTTAACCCTGTCATTCTGGCTTAAGTCCAACGTGGGTAATTACATTCTGCCTACTTAAATTCTTTTTGGTCCAAAGAAATTCCTCATTCTCACCTCACACAGTTTTGTGATGTAGCTGCATACAGCTAAATAGAGGCCACATTTAACCTTCAGAATGGCAGCATCTCCATGGTGAACACTTGCTCATTCTGCATAGTATCAGTATAAATTTACTTTTGGGGTAAACATTTTAGAAAATGTAATAAAACCAAAGAAGTCATATGGCATTCTTAAAAAGATCCCCCCAAGCCCCTCCCCCCCAAAAAAATTCTAATAGAGTGAATTGTCTTTGACAGTGTCTCTGCAGTAATGGGAGACTTTTTTTTTTAGTTTGCCCTGGCTGTAAATGTAAGATCATTATCATTAGATCTCTAAAATACCAACAAGCAAAATATGAAGAGATTTAAAGTCACCTTTAAAATCACCCCAAAAGTTCAGTCTCAATTATCGACAATCAATGTCATTCTCCTTGGCTAGAAATTCATACCAGAGAATAAATTCTAAGAAGAGGAAAATTTTAAAGTACAATTGATGCTGACAGTTTATCAATGGAAGTGCAATTCTAAGCCATGCTCATCTGTGCACCAAACCTCTGGTTCTTTCTCTGCTCCATCTGCTTTGCACTTTTGCCACAATTTTGTAGGGACATTAGACATTACTTAAAAGTAACCTTTACTACAAATTTTCAAACTCTTTCTGTGAGATTTCATTTGGAGATATGCATTGGTCTTCATGTACTGTTACATGGCAAAAAAAATTACAAACATTTAAAAGTTCCTGTGGAAATTTCTCTGTAACACCTATAAAAAATGCCACTGCAGGTATAGATTCCTAAAAACTCAATTTTTAAAATGATAATATATGTACATGACACCTATGACAATACATGTACATTATGCCTATGTATTACAGCAATTATATAATTACCAATATAAAATAAATAGCAATTTTCAAATATTAAGAAAAATTGACAAATTAAGAAAAGAAAAAATAACATAAAACACTAATAGATAATTGGAAAAAGAATTTGTACAGGTGATTTATAAAGGTGAAAAGAGCACAGGCAATTTATAAAAGTAAAAAATGTCAACATTTAATATTGGTAAGGATATAATTAAGTAAACACTGGTAGGTTTTTAATGCAAACACGAGTACATTTTTAATTTAATATAAATTGGTACAATTCATTTGGAAAACAATTTGGTAATATTTTCCAAGAGCCTGAAAAGAGTTATATTTCCAATAATCCCATCCCTGGGAATCTATTTTAGGAAAATAATTATTTAAACAGATAACATTTTATAGAAAAATATGTGTATGGTAGCAAATCATAAAATTATAATCAATCAATCAATAAGTAAAAGGAACACTAAATGCCCTGAAAGAGCTTATGTTTTTCAGGGAGAGGTAAGCAATAAATAATACAATGTTATGTATACATAACTTACATAGTATTATAGATGGCTATAATTGAGAAAGAAGGAAAAAGGAAGTAGACCAGAGTAAGAAGGAATGGGAGTATGAACAAGGTGCAGGCTATAGTATTAAGTGGGATAGTCAGAGTAGGCCTTATTCAAAAGGAGACATTTGAGTGAAGTTTGAAAGATATAAGCAAGTTACCCTCACAAATACACATGGAAAGAGAATTCCAGGCTAGAGTCAAACCTGTAATGAAGGCCCTAAGGTAAGCACTTGCCTGTCATGTTTAAGGAATAACACAAAGGTCAGCATGATCCAAGCAGAATGAGCAAAGGGTAGAGGAGTAGTACATGAGGTTATCCAGGTCAGTGCATGGGGCCTTGTGAGCCATTATAATGACTTAGACTTTTACTGAGAATGAAAAGGGGAGGAGCCACAGTTGAGTTGTGTGCAGAGGAATGATATGCTATGACATATTCTAACAGTATCAATCTAGCTGATGAAATAAGAATAAACCATGGACCAGAATAAAAGCAGATAGGTCTGTTAAAAAAGCTATTATGGTTATACAGACAAGAGATAATGGTGACTTGGGCCATACTGTTATTAGAGGAAGTGATAAGAACTTATCAGATTATAAAAATATTTTGAAGAAAGGGTCAACAGATTTCCTAACAAATTGGTTATGCAAGATAAAGGAAAGAGAATAGTCATAGATGACTCTAAAGTTTTTGGTGTGAACAACTAGAAGGGCAGAGTTGAGATCAACCAATTTTGAGAAGGCAGAAGGAACAGGTTGGAGGGTGAGAGAGATAATAAATTTCATTTTAAGCATGTTGGTGGAGATATTCATTAGATATGGACAGAGAGACATCGGATATGTGAGCATAGAATCTAAGGTAGAGATCTAGATTGAAAATACAAATTTGGGAATCATCAAAAAAATGAGGAGTCATAAGCTTATAGATCTATATAAAGTGATGACTCTCAATGTGACCATCAGGAAACTCAATGTACATTGAGATGATAGGAATACAGGAACAGAACGAGCTCTGGTGTTCTCCAAAGTTAAGAATTTGCGTAGAAGAGGATGAATCAGAAAAAAAAACAATCAATGAGATAGGGGAAAATGTATGGCATTTTTGAATTTAATGAGAAAAATTCATGAAAAAGAATCAGTGATCAATTGTATTATGTGATACTGATAATAAAGGTGAAGACTAACAATTGGTCACAGCATTTAGTAACATAGAGGTCATTGGTAACAAAGATAAAAACAGTGTTTTTAGAGTGGTGGGAATAAAATCTTGTTTGGACTAAGTTCAATATAATATAGTAAGAGCCATCTCTATCAAAGACAATCACTTCAAGGATTTTTTTATTTTTTTATTTTGTATTCTTGGTGACTACCTCTGGTACTTACTTTCTTCCATTTTATTTATTCCAACTTCAGCAATGTTAAAAAAAAATGTATGCATGACTAAGTTGTATAATGGCTCTAAATAAAACTTCATTTATCTCCAGCATAAAAGTATATAAGAAAATCTGTCTAAATTTCTTGCTCTTTGGTTAGTATTTGGATTTTCCACAATGCTACTCATATGATCTTAATATTATTATTGGAAGGAAAACAAATATAAAATTGGCCTTGCCCATGCATAAAGCATTAAGCACTTCACAATTCTATTTGAAATATGTTGAAACTCTACTTCAACTATGAGCATTACTTTGGTATTAGGACTCACTTCTCAGGTTTAGTGTCCATGGAGGACATTGTGCAGCTGCAGAAGTCAAACCCTGTTCTTCAGAGGCTGTCCTGGGTATTCATGGGTCACCAGGCCACCACAGATGGCAAATGAGATGGGGATGGAAGGCAGCCCCTTTCCAGTTCTCAAAAGTTAGTTTCCTTAAGGATAATGCTCTCACCTCCAAGTTAGCCCATCTAACATCCTACCCAATGCTTTCAATAGCTTCTAGAACTTTGGCAAAGAGAGCCAAAGAAGGACATGGATTTTATTCTTAAAGGAAGGGGAGGTATAGTTGGTGGTGAACAGGGCAAAGTAGGGCAAAAAATAAATGAGAAAATAAAGAGAGCAAATTAAGGATACTAAAAGTAATTAAAATGTTCAGTTATATCTTCCAGAAGATATAAGCAGAGATAATTCCTAATTTGTATTAGAAGGCCATAGAATGCCAAATACCAAACTAGATAAAGACATTACAAAAAACAAAAACAAAAACTCACAAATAAAAACAAACAAAAAATCACCATACTACAGACCAATAACTTTCAAGAACTTAGACAGAAAATAGTCCCAAGAAAATTAGCAAATCAAATCCCAAAATTATAAATACTAAAAATATGTAAAGAACTATACACCATGTTCACATGGGATTTATACCAGGTAATCTATTACATCAACAGGTTAAAGGAGAAATATCACATGCTTATATAATAGATACAGAAAAAACAATTTGACAAAAGTCTAACACTCATTTATGATTAAAACAGAACAAAATAAAACGTCTAAGCAAATTAACTGTAGAGAAGTTTCTCAACTTGGTTAAGATTTTCTAAGAGGAAGCTTATGGCCAATATTAAACTTAATGGCCAGAAAATTGAAGCTTTCCCCCCTAAGATCAGGATCAAAGCAAGGATGCTCTCTCTCTCACCACTCCTTTTCAATATTGTACAGGAATTTCAAGTTAATGTAATAAGGAAAGAAAAGGGGGAAAATGCAACAAAAGGAAGAAATAAACTGCCTTTGTTCACAGATGACATTATTATTTATATAGGAAATTTGAAAGAATTGATTTAAAAAACTCCTGGAACTAATAAATAATTATTACAAAGTTTCAGGATACAAGGTTAATAAGCAAAAGTTAACTCCTTTCCTATAGACCAACAATGAACACGTGGAATTTGAAATGAAAAGAATGATCCATTTACATAGCACACCCTAAAAATGAAAGACTTAGATATAAATCTTCTAAAATTATAAGTACAAGACCTATGTGAACAAAACTGCAAACTCTGATGAAAAAAATCAAAGAATAGCTAAATAAACACGATGGAATACTATGCTGCTACAAAAAAAGGAACTTTTAACATTTGCAACAACATGGATGGAACTGGACAGCATTATGCTAAGTGAAATAAGCCAGTTGGAGAAAGATAAATATCACATGATCTCACTCATATGTGGGATATAATGATCAACATACTTTGAGGAACAAGAATAGATCCATCTAGAGACAAATGGTAGGGGAGTGGGGGGGTTAGAGAGCAACTGAAGGACTTGTATGCATGCATATTAGCATAACCAATGGACACAGATACTGGGGCGGTGGGGGCTTGCCTGGGGTGGGAATGGCTTGGGGGGAGAGGGGGGTTAATTGGGGGAAAAGGAGACTTATGTAAAACTTTGGACAATAAAAAATATTCAAAAAAATAAAAATAAATAAATAAATAAATAGAGATACTCAATGTTTATGAATAGAAAGAATATAAACAAGATGTCAGTTGTTTCCAAGATGTTCTATAGATTTAATGAAATCCCATTCAAAGTCCTAGCACGTTATTTTGTAAATATAAAAAAAATATTATTCTAGAGTTTATATGGAGAAACAAAAGATCCAGAATAGCCACCAAAATGTTGAAGAAGAACAAAGCTGGAAGACTGGAATTACTCTACTTCAATACCTACTATAAAGCTACAGTAATCAAAGCAGTGATAGATAGAGGTGAAAGAACACACAGATAGATACATGGAACAGAATAGAGAGCACAGAAATAGATTCCTTCAGATTGTGAATTGATTGATCAACTGTGGTACATTCAGATAATGGAACATTATTCAGCATAAAAAAGAAATGAGCTATCAAGTCATGTAAAGAGGTAAAAAACTTAAGTGCATATAACTAACTGAAGGATACCAATCTGAAAAAGGCTGCATATTGTTTAACTCCAACTATATGACATCTGGAAAAGTCACAATTATGGACACAGTAAAAGGATCTGTGGTTTCCAAAGGATAGGGAGAGGGAGGGATGACAAGACAGAACAGAGGATTTTTAAAGCAATGAAACTACTCTTTACAATATTATAAAGGTGGATACATGTCATTTTACATTTGTCAAAACCCATAGAATATACAACACCAAGGGTGACCCTTAATGTAAACTTTTGACTTCTGTTGATAATGATGTGTAAATGTAGGTTCATGTATGTAATAAATGTACCTTTCTGGTGCTACAATATTGATAGTGCGGAGGATGTGTGCATGTGGGGAGAAAGGACATATGGTAACTATGTACCTTCGTCTCCATTTTGCTATAAATCTAAAACTGATTAAAAAATAAAGTCTATTTACAAAAAAGAGCTTTCAAGGTATATCATGGAGTCAAGAGACATCTCATTGACCCATAACATCTCTAGCAGCTATTTGGTTGTGAAATGATAAAAGGTAGCATGATTGATGATCCTGATCCTGCAGTATCTAACATTGCTTTTCCTATAAGAAAATTAGTTTATATTAAGTAGTTTGGATTATGTGTATCAGTTTATAGACAAATGTTTAAAAATTATTATTTATTATGTTATAAATTTATATATAAATAGATTAGTCATGAAACTTAAATGCAAAAGACCAAAAAACAGAATAATCCCTTTTAAATTTCTTAACCACTCAAGTTAAATATTATTTATAGTACTTATAATGTGGATTTCTTTAGACCTATTATTCTCAGAGTAGAAATGGCTATGCCCCTAGTTATTAAAGAACAAAGCCAACTTTCCTTTACCATCTGCAGAGAAACACTATCTGGGATCTCCAACTTTCAGATAATTCATCACGTCTTACCTCTAAATTTCTCTAGTAACTTACAAGAAATGAATTAGGGGCTGTTGTTTTGGCAAAGTGAAACTAATCTGTCTACTCCCTTTATATATGTATGTATGTATCTATGCATGTATGTATCTATTAATGGGTGTATACGCACAATGCACACACATTCATTTCTATTGTATTTTATGAATTATCATGTACTTTAAAATAATGAAAAATAATTCATGTTATGGATTCACACTTCTCCTCCATCCTTTATGATCTATGTGACTAAGGTCAAGTTATTTAATATCTCTACGTCTCTGATTTTTACCTATAATAATTTTGGTACCTCATAGTACATTTTATTTATTTTTTAATTTTTTAAAAATTAATTTTAGAGGAGGAAGGAAGAGACAGATACTTCTATGTGAGAGAGCTACATTGATCTGTTGCCTCCTAAATGTGTCCTGACTAGTGATTGAACCTGCAGTCTAGGTATGTGCTCTGACCAGGAATTGAACTGACAACCTTCAGGTGTACAGGATGACACTCTAACCAACTGAGCCACACTGGCCAGGGCCATTTTAGAATTTTAAATTAAATAATACATGTAAAATGCTCAATTCCATGAGTATTACTATAATTGCCCTGCTTACACTCAGTACGGACAATATAGTTATTATTGTCATTACTATCATCATCATCATCATTGTCTAATTGAGTTCTCATACATTTTTGAAAAGCATGCCCTAGCTGTTTTGTGCAGTGGTTAGAGTGCTGACCTGCGAATCAAAGGGTCAAGGGTTCAATACCTGGTCAAGGGAATGTACCTCCATTGCAGGTTCCCCATCCTGGGTAGGGATGCATGTTGGAGGCGACAAATTAATGTGTTTCTCTCACATCGATGTTTCTTTCTCTCTCTCTCTCTTCTCCCCTCCTCACTCTCTTCCACTCTCTCTAGAAAGCAATGGGAAAAATATCCTAGGGTGAGGATTAAAAAAAAGCAATATTTTACCCTCAGGTTATTCTCCCTCCTACCCTCTATTTCACTGACCTTCTTATTTGGCTGTATCATGCCCTCTTTGGAACGTCATCATGTGAACACATTTCTCTCCTTCTGTCACTACCAAACTTTGTGAAAGTTTGCTACCTACCACCTTTTTCCACTGATACTCAACCCATCACCATTGGTTCTCCTTTTCCATTATATTAAAGTTGATCTCATCAAGGTTGCCAATGACCTCTTGATTGCCAAGCTAGGTTGTTTTATTACTCGGGTACCAAATCAATTTCCCTGTAGTGCTTAACTATGGTAATCAAGCATTGTAATGCTTTCTCTATTGGCTTCAGCAACATGTTTCTTCGCTGTTTTTCTTATTTTTATAATTCCTTATTGTTGGAGCACTCCAGGATCTTTATTCTTTCACATTCTTCATACTCTATTTCCACTTCTTTAGCCACTTTAACTTCCTGTCCTTTCATCCCCAGTCCTAAGGGCCAGTTGGATAGTGCCACCTCCAATTCTATATTCCCCCAAACAATATTTTTACTTCTACTCTCATACTAAATTGACAACTTACTCATCATCCTAAGATACTTCCTAAGTATCTATCAAGTCTTAACTCTTCTGCAGCAATCTTGATTTAGGCCCTTGCCATTTCTTGCTAATTATTGTGTAACAGCCATTAATATGAGAGCCCTGAGGTGTACACTTAACTATGGCCAAACTTACACTTTTGTTGCAACAAATTACTCAACACTCAGTAACTTAAAACAGCAGTAATTTATTGTCATGAATCAGTGTGTCAGCTGTCTGTGCTCTGCTCAGCTAAGGGCCTTTGCTGATCTTAGCTGGGCTTCCTTGTCCATCTGGTGATTGGTTGGTATAGGCTGGGATAAGCTGAGGCAGTTTGTCTGTCTTTCTCCTCCTGAAACAAGAATGTAGCCCAAGCTTGGCAATTACAGGGCCTTGTGAGCAGAAACAGAAACTCTAAAGGCTTCTTGAGTCCTAATCTGGGAACTGGCATATTACTTATAACTTATCTTATGACTAAAGCAAGTCATGTTGAAAAAAGTAGGCCTTCTTTCCCCTGGCAGCCGGCACCGGCTCCCCTTTGGCACCCAGCACCCAGGCTTTCCTCTGTCACCTGGGACCCAGGCTGCCCTCACAGCCCCAGCTTCATCTGGTAGGATGTCCGGAAGGTCGTTTGGCTGTCCAGTCTAATTAGCATATTATGCTTTTAGTACAAAGTAAAGCTTGTACTGAAAGTTAAGGCTTGGAGGAATATACTTTGCTTCTTGTGCCATATGGCAAAGGATATAGATATGGCATAAATTAAGAACTGGAGTCAGTAATGCAAGCTACCACACTAATCTAACTGCCAACTACTGATTCTTAGAAATGTAAAATTGAGCCGAAACCGGTTTGGCTCAGTGGATGGAGCGTCGGCCTGCTGACTGAAGGGTCCCAGGTTCGATTCTGGTCAAGGGCATGTACCTGGGGTTGCGGGCACATCCCCAGTGGGAGATGTGCAGGAGGTGGCTGATCGATGTTTCTCTCTCATCGATGTTTCTAACTCTCTATCTCTCTCCCTTCCGCTCTGTGAAAGATCAATAAAATATATTAAAAAAAAAAGAAATGTAAAATTGATATTATTAACCCGTGGCCTAAAATCTGTGGGTTGCTGCTTAGATAGAATGCAGAGTTCTTCACTTGGCTCATCAGACCCTTTATCTTACCCAACCTACTTTGCCAACAGCACTGTTCATCTGTTGCTGTGTCTGCCCAGTGCTTCCATTTTCCCTTAGGAAACCAGTCTCCTCTCCACCATTCCACGCCGCTCTCTGACTTACAGAAATGGGCATGGGATGCAGGCTTAATTCCTGTTACTTTTTTCCCTTCCAACAGCAATTCTTCCATTGGTGGAAAATATTAGAGTATGGTAGGAACAAGTTTCTTTTTTTTTGCTGAAGTTATTGGCAGTGATTTTACTGCCTCATGAAGAGAACCTGTCATCAACATATAGAGAAAAGTCGAGCTGAGAAATAGAGAGTAGTAAAGCAAACTCTAAAAACATATTTTTCTCTGGATCCGGGATACAACTCTGCTTGCCCCGTCTCCCCACCCCCCGTCTTTTTTTTTTTTTTTTTAATAAAACCATTTGAATTTATTTTCTGCTTTGTGTTACCAAAAGCTCCTGGCCCAAGCCCACATATGCACATATAGCCACTCATACTTCTCATTTAAGGCCATGAACCAACACCCTCACATGTTTTATAAATGTACTGTGTTCCATCCTCCTTGGCACTGACTTCATTAAAGTTTCCAATGATTTACTAAGTGCAAAGCCCTGGAGTGTCTTTTCCCTTTCACACAGCCAGAAAAAAATTTAGTCATTCTTTAAGATCAAATTCAATGTCAAATACCACTTTTCCTGGGAAATCCTTTCTCTCAGACAAAATTAATCTGCAGTGCATGCATATTTAGAGGCAGTAAAGGGAAAGAGGGGGGAAAAAAGACACCCAACTGTTGAATACACATGATATTAGAGTGATCCATCTTATACCAGTCAGTAAATGCAGTCATCTCTATCTTCAAAGTCCACCCAGAATCAGATAACTCTGCATCACTTCCATTTCTACCAGTTATTAGCATCTCTCTCTCATGGATTATTGCAAGAGTGCTTTACAAGTGTCCCTATTTCTGCCTGTCTCTCCTTCTCTGTCTTCTCCAGTGTGTTCCTGTAATACCAAGGGAGATCTGTCCCCAAACTTGTCTCCTTGGCCCTAACTGATCTGGCCAAGGAGACAAGTTTGGGGACAGATCTCCCTTGGTATTACAGGAACACACTGATCTGCCGTCTCTCCAGTCTCATCCACTTGCTCACTCTGCTCCATGCGTGAGACCTTCCTGCTGTCTATCACCCACATCACATATGCTCCTGCCCCAGGGCATTGGTAGCTGCTATTCTTTCCTGGAATCTTCCCCAAATAATTGTCTGAATTTTCTTTCACATTCTTCAGGTCTTTGCTGAAGTGTCATCTTCTCACTGAGGCCTTGTGAGACCAACATATTTATAATTTGAATTTCCATTCCTGCTCCCTAGAACTTATATAGCATGCCACATAGCATGCTTATATATTTTGAATATTATCTGTTTCCACTCACTAGGATATAAGCTCAATGAGGTCAGGTTTTATCTATCTATCTATCTATCTATCTATCTATCTATCTATCTATCTATCTATCTATCTACCTATCTATCTATCACCTATCATCTATCTATCATCTATCTATTTTCTATCTATCTATCTATCTATCTATCTATCTATCTATCTATCTATCCATCTATCTATCCATTTATCTATCCATCCATCTATCTATCATGATCTATCTATCATCATCTATATATGTCATTCAGTGTTCTCTCTCCGTTGCCTTAGAATAGTTCCTGTCACACAAATGAGTTGAGGGACACATTTACTTTCATCTGTCTCTCCCCATTGTACTGTGCTATGGAGGCCAGGGACTGTATGACGATTATTCTTTCCTCTGCTTTCTACCCTCATGGAACACCAGAGAACATAATATGTGTTCAATAAATAGGAGTAGTTGTGTGCGCATGCTTTCTGTTTTTGTTTGAAGCATACAACTAATGAGTGTTAGAGCTGAGAATGACATCTACATCTTTTACAACCAAGTCTTTCCATGGCTGCTTCCTACATCTGCCAATAAATTTCAGCCTCAGAAAAGTTTGGCTGAGAGGCCTGAGTGTTTTCATTTGACTGTCATAAAACACTGTCTTATTCACACTAATTTCCTGACTCTATCAAAAATACATTTAATGCTTGATTCATGTGTGAGAACCACATGACCTGGCAGTAAAATATTATAATACATTTGGTGAAATTCAAGCAAAATATAAAGTACATCATTAAAATATAATCCTGTTCTTTGCCACATTAATGATTATATATCCTTTTTAAGAGACTGAAAATGCATTTTTGGCTGGCAGTCTCTAGCTTTAAAGATTGAATGGAAAAGGAGTATCAACCTCATACTCTGTGCATTTTTTCCTGACAATCCTTCCCCTTTTCCCAAGATTGTTTTAATTTTCTGAAGGTCAGTTTTGCTAAAAAAAATATTTTTCTATCTTACAATTATCCTCATAAAATAAGAAGCTAAAATATGGAGAAATGTGTACAAAAAAATTGAACAGAGAAAATGTAACTTCTTTGATTTGGCTTTTTTCCACATTTATCTCCGCTGAGGCTTAATTTAATATTTATTTTTTCTGTTTTATACTTTTACTGTCTCCTGGGAGAAACTACTGCTGCTCACAGCAAGGGTTTTTATAGTTTGATTTATTTATCATTTTTCTTCAGTATTTACCAAATAAATACAATGTTACACAGCTTTATACTCCATGGCAGAATGCTCTAAATCTTTCTCTAGCTTTTGTAAAATGTTGGGCAGCACAGTTTTACCATTTTTTTCTGTTAAAATTTTATAAAAATATAAGGGAAAAAGAATACTTTGTTTTTTTCCCCTGAAGAGAATAAAGAGACTTTTCATAATAAAGAGTTTTCAAGATCATTCAACATTCTTTTCCAGAATTCTAGTCTTATTTTAAGGAGACTAATATCACTCCTACAACTGCAATCATTACTTTTCCCTCTGCTACTGTTAGTTAGCATTATTGAGTTGTCTTACTTGCATATCTTGTTTAATCCTCAAAATTCTCCTGGGAGATGAGTACTATTTACTAACCTCACTTTGCAGAATAGGAAATTGAGACTCAGAGTGGTTAAATGATGTTCTCAATGTCACAGAGCTAGTGAAGACTGTGTTAAGATTTGAATACAATAAATAATAATAATTTTACATAAACTGAAAAAAAAGATTTGAATGCACACTTGCCTGCTTTCTTTTTAAATAATTGGTATGAAACTTATGACATTTCTACAAAGTCTATAACCTAAATAACTGAGTTATTCCAGAGTGTTTTTTAGCAAACTATTGAAAAATTCCAATATAATTCAAATTAATTCAATATGCTAATTAGCATTTTGTTCATATATTAAAATATTTTAGAAAATTTAAAAAAGAGAGCTATAACAAGGCTATCTATAATAATAAAAGTGTAATATGCTAATTAGACTGGACAGCCAAACGACCTTCCGGACATCCTTCTGGATGACCTACTGGACGAAGCCGGGGCTGTGAGGGCAGCCTGGGTCCCAGGTGACAGAGGAAAGCCTGGGTCTTGGGTGCCAAAAGGGAGCTGGTGCTGGCAGCCGGGGGAAGGAAGGCCTACTTTTGCACAAATTTTATGCATCAGGCCTCTAGTAGGTGATAATAGAATTCTATATATTTTTAAATTGTAATGATAAATAAAATCAATTCAGTGAATTTTCTAAAAATAAAATAATGAACAGCAAAGATTCATTTTGAAATCCAATCTTTGCTACTGGGCATTATTAAATCCAATTACTAAACATGACTGTTTTCAGGAAAAGTTAATTGTGTGTTTGTTCATAATAGAAATTCTTCTAGAATTGGTATTGAAGGTGATTAAATGGAGAAAAAGAATAAAGTTTTAGAGTACCTTTTTCATGAAAGGCGTACATGTTATTACATATCTAATTTCCTCACAATGCCTTTGAAATAGGCATTATATTTTAGCTTTAAAGAAGGAAAAACCTGATGCTCAGAGAGATAAAATAATTTGCTTTAAGTCTCCAGGCCAGATAACTACAGAGCCTAAATGTGGTCCCAAGATTACCTTGGCATTAGTCTGGTCTATTTTCTTGCCCCATGTTGCTTAATGTTGAGTCTGTGGTGAACTAGAGGAAGAATGGTAGCGGATGAAATCAGATAGGTGATAGGTCACCCTAGTGAGCTAGGTCAGGTAGATCCTTGTAGGCCATTAAGTGTTTGAGTTTGAATGAAATGGAAAAGCCCTAGAAACTTTTGAGTAGAAACAGAACACAATGTGACTTAGGTATTAACAGTATTACTGTGACTGTACTCAAAAATAGACTTAAGAATAATAAAGACTGAGATAGGGAGGCCAAGTAGGATTATTGCCATCATTCATGCAGAGAATCTGATTTTGGTGGCAGAACTAGGAGGATTTGCTAATGGTTGGATGAATATATAGAATATCACACTATATAAAATGTTCTCTATCTTTTCTGCCTACATAAACACATCACACCTGTGTCATAGATTTCTATTTAAAAAAATACTGGAAAAAAAGTATTAGATAAGAATATCACTAGAGGCAAAGAGACCAGATAAAAGTCTGTTGCAATAATCCTAATGATAGATCATAATGGCTTGAATCAAGTGAGTGGTGATGAAGATAGAGATAAATCTGTAGAATTAGGGTAGGAGTTAGTTACTGATTGAAAGTAAAGCATGAGAGAGAAGAATGATACATAGCTCCCTGACTGAAGCAGCAGTTTGGGTGATAATGCCTTTCTAAAATAAGGAAACACAAGAGACAGAGAATAGGTTGAATGTGAGAAATAGGGGAGGATACTATGAATTTAGCTTTGGACACACTAAATTCAAGCTTCTTGTGGGGGATTCACATGGTTTTCAGGAGTGAGTGCTTTCCATGAGCATGAGCTCAGAGGAGAAACCAGGGTTTGGGTTGGAGAGTCAGACTCATCATTACATAGACAATTAAAGCCATGGGAATAATTGAGATCATTCAAGCAGAAGGTTTGAGATAGAAAAAAATCAAAGTATCAAGAACATAGAGGAATAGCTCCATTTAAGGAGTGAGTTGAGGTAAATAAGTATAAGAAGTAAGATTTTTGAAAAGTGGCTAGAAAGTGTTGGGGTAATATAATAGTTGAGTGTGGAGAAGCCAAAGGAATGAGGGGGTGTGGTCAACAGTGTCAAATGTTGATAACAGTCACAGTAAATCAAGGATCGATAGTAAATCCAGTGAATTTAGCAACAGAACTATACACGACTTTACTTGTTGGAATGGTAAGCCGGGACCATCTTACTGGAGTTTGCCTGTTGTCCTGTCAACTAGATAAGGAGCCACCAGAGTGTGGAGCCCAGTTCTTTCATCTTTGTTCAAGTCTCAACTCCCTCCCCCACCTCATGGCTTATCACACAATAGAGAGTTGAGATTTGACTATCAGACTGGAATGGAGACTTAAACTGCAACAATACATCATTGGCTCCATGTTGTATGTGCTATGCCCCTTATGCTTCTTAAAAAATATTATCCTCAATTAATTTTCACCAAGAGACTTAAGACAACTGGAATATATAGTATCTTGAATTGCATTTGTCATTTCCTGCTTAATCATAGATGTCTCATCTTATTTTTAGTGCCACCGAGAATTAATGTCTTTGGGAGCTAATCACTATAGAGTCACAGAGTGTCAGTTATTTGTGACTTGTACAATCTATTTTGATGACTATACCACTTACATCTAAGGAATGCCACATTCCACAGTGTTGCTGTGTTGGATGACAAGATCATTTTACACTGAATTCCAAGTCTTTATACTCCCCGACTAATATATCTGGATGTGAATACCCTAATTTGTGAGCTTTATAACTCCTTTGTCCCCTTGCAATAGATGTTGTATTAAACTGTCCTTCATACCCCAAAGACAGTGTTCCTTCCCTATAAAGCACCCCATTATACACGAGTGCAGTGTAGGGCTTTTGTAGTCTGTCTCAGAACTCCATTCATGTCCTCTCTAATAAAGGCCTCTTTGTAACATGCGCATTAGTAGAACTCCCTAAAATCTCAGGTTCTCTGGAAGAACTCTGCAGAGAAGAAAGGGGAAACGTTAGGATATGTACTGAGTGCAAATATAAACTTTAAAAAAATTGATCAGGTTCAAGATATTGTTCCCTTTGCAATAATGCCAGTGAGATAAATTTGTGTGCCTGGTTTCATCACATTGTTCTGATAATAGTGCCTCTCTTCTGAGCCTGCTTTAATGGTGTTTACCTGCTTATTTTTATGCCTTTCACCTTTGGCCTTGCTTTTTCCGTGCAAGAAACTTATGCACACCCAGAGAAGAACAATTTCCATGAACTGCATTGTATCAAATAAAACATCTGTACAAACACAAGAATTTCTGGATTTCAGAATTAAGTTCCCTACCCCTACCTATATAACATTTCAAAGGATATAAGTTTAACTTTGAAAGTAAAAACATTTTCCCCAATTTTGTCTAATATCTAATCTGATACTGTATCATTTTTTTCTATCTGGTATGAAAGAGAAAGAAGGAAGAGAAAGAAAGAAAGAAAGAAAGAAAGAAAGAAAGAAAGAAAGAAAGAAAGAAAGAAAGAAGAAAGGAAGAAGAAAGGAGGAGAGAAATCATAGTGGAGGAAAGTCAGACCAGAGATAGTATTAGGCTAAAGCAAATGGCATTCAACCTTTATAGTCCCTATGTTTTATAATGAAGTTACTTCATTGAAACAATGATGCATACTTCAAGGGTTCCCTGGAGAGCCATGAATCCTGTTTGGAGAGATTCATGAATATGTGCATTAGCACAATCCAACTGGAACTTGCCCTTAGGAAAAAAAAAACCACACGAATTACCAGAGAAGCTGATCAGTTTCCGCTTATGTATATAATCAGAAGGTTATCATATTATCTCCCTCTCCACAGGAAAAGCAGATGCGTATTTTTCTACCACCTTAAGATGATAAATGCCAAAGGAAACAACAATCTTTCCCCCTCTGTGATGTTCATTAACGTGAAACCCACATAGAGACCTTTTAATACTGATATCTATAAAAAAAAAGCAGAAATGAATATAGGCTCAATTTTTCAAAATGAATTTTAGTTTTTGAATAGGATGAATCATAGAATAAACCTTCAAAATACACATTTCTACCCTAATTTGCTGAAGGTCATTAATAAAATTGCATTGTGTTCAAAGATTGCTAGACATTGCTTATATGAGACAAATATTTCAGAGTCACAGCTCAAAAAAGGGTACATGGAACTCTGGGCCTTAAAGATGAATGAGGGACATATGGCAGATCTTGAAGTATTAGTTTATTTAAAGTACAAAGAATTCCATGAAAAATATTTCTAACCAGCAGTTGGTGCCCAAGTTTCAATAAAAATGGCAGACCACCACTAAGCTAGTGACATTGATAAAGAGCATCCAGGTATATTTGCAGATTTATCTTTAGGTTTTTAGCTACATAAACTCCAAACAAAATGGTGAGTATTAAGAAAAAGAAAAAGAAAAAAGCCCCCAAACCTTGATTATCACACAGAAACAACAGAGAAAATTTGTTATTACCTAATGTTATCATTGTCTACACTGTGCCAAATAGAGACATCATTAGCATGTGTGAATAATCACTGTAGAAAATTTGAAGTTTTTCTCCAGAGTTGAGGAAAATATGGTGCTGAATTATTTAGGAAAGACCTTATGTAATTTTTAAGGCACAGTTATTCTTATTATAAGTTCTGTGCTCTGAGTTTAACCATGTTAGTATTTGCAACATAGAGGAGCACAATTATATTAATGTTAAAAACTACTTTATTTCCTGCCTGGTGATTTTTTTTTCACTTGTCAGTTACTTAGACATCTAGTAATGAATTGTCAGAAATTGTTTCAATTCATCATTTCCAGTCCCCACGTTCATGGAGAAAACAGTGTTTAAAACTTGTCCCTATGCTCTCAAACCTCTGCATTTGGAAATTTCCTGGACATTTTGGACTCTCCACACGTGA
The DNA here is from genome assembly GCF_000412655.1 of Myotis brandtii. Taxonomy (NCBI): domain Eukaryota; kingdom Metazoa; phylum Chordata; class Mammalia; order Chiroptera; family Vespertilionidae; genus Myotis; species Myotis brandtii. Next base: position 15,259,297 of record NW_005354385.1, on the reverse strand, counting down.
TTTGAGATTCTGTACCATTCTCAGTGTCTAGGGGAGGGCCGAGGGAACATTGTTAACTTGAGAGGGTACAATGGCGTAGCCACGCACTTAAGTTATTTCTAACTTTTCACCAGAAGTCGTATTCATGTTTTGGAAAATTAGTACTTAGCCAGGCTCCAGGGAAGAAAGCATTTTATTTAGTAATAGTTCAAATAACGCAGTAAAAATGTCTCTCTGTGCATTTGAACTGGCCCTGGTGGCCTGATTCAGTATTTCGCCCATTTTCTTGGCTTTTCCAGCTTTGTACACACAAAAAGAAATTGTACAAAACACTTAGCACTATTTTTTTTTTCGTAGCTAGTAATGGGGCTTTCACTGCACAAAGGCAAGGAAAAATTATTTGGAATGATGAACAGGCTTTTTAGAAAAACTAGAAAATTCTCCTCTTTCATTTTAGACTCAGCTTTCTGTCCCTTTCTAGTTGTAAATCTAGTCACTAGAATTCCTGAAAGAATTTTATTTCCTAGTCTTAAATGCTGCATATAATCAGCCATAAGTGATGCACAAAAGCAAATTTTATAAAGAAGAGTGGTGTTAAAAGAAAGATTGCTATTTAGTGACAGTTTTCTTTTTGTGCCTATGCACACAAAATCTATCATCTATCTATCTATCTATCTATCTATCTATCTATCTATCTATCATCTATCTATCTATCATCTATCTATCTACCTCATATTAATCAAATCATCTCAGAATTCACACATGCAGCACAGAAAATGTGGCTTGGAGTTCTTTTTGTAAATAGGTCCTATCACAGGATCTGCGAAGTTTTATCTTGTGCAAAAAGACAGTTTTCACCAGCGACACAGACATCTGTTTTGTGAAAACAGAGCCAGCTAGTGAATTGCAGCTTGGGGTGTGTGTGTGTGTGTGTGTGTGTGTGTGTGTAGGCGAGGTGGCCTTGAGGGAGTAGAAGGTCAAAGGGTAAATTCCAATTGCTGCTACATATTTTTATGAGCTGAATCATACCCAGCTTTTAGCCTTGAAAGGGGAAGAGGATCTTACAAAGGGAGGTAACATGCATAGGCAGGACAGGAAAATCCTCAAGAAGTGCTCTTCCAAATTAGCAATTAATTGCTCCCCAGCCTGCATCCTCATCCATCTGATTTTTATTTTATTGTCCCAGTACTTGAAAAGATCCGTTTTCTCTGATGTGGATCCCAGTAAAATTTGGATTGCAAAAGATGGAGTGATCTTGGGGAATGTACTTCCCTTTCACACCTTCGGTATTTTTGTCCTCCTTGGAGCGGGTGAGGGGTGAAGCATCCCTGAAAGTCAGAAAGGAGGAGGGCACGGCGCCTGGAGTTAATTCCCAGCCCAAGGCTGACAAAGCATTGCTACAGCAGGGACGAGGATGCTAACCAGAGCGGGGAGAACGATCGGAGGGGCCCCAGGACCCAGGCTTTGTTAGAAGCCTTAACTCCCCCCACGCTAGCCCCCTCTCCCTGCGCCCCCGCTCTCAGCCAAATGTGGAGGCTATTTTCCGCCTTTTACAAGAGTTGCTGGCAGGGGAAAAATGCTGATGTTTAAATCAAGGAAGAAACAGAAGGGGCAGGGGCAACAGTGAAGGCAGAAGCAGCTGCCGTGGCCGGCCCAGCACCCGCCACCGCG
>NW_005354385.1:15241581-15257633 GCF_000412655.1 Myotis brandtii | reverse complement strand
ACAGCCCGATGGGCAACAGCTGTGTGCGGCCAGGCCGGCCTCTCCCCGGTGCCGCCTGCGCGGGATCAGGGTGGGAGTCCTATCGCTCCCATCTTCTGAGCAAGCACATTCTTCTCATTCCTTCACTCCGGCCTGCTCGGCGTCAGCTGACCGGCTGCTCCCTCCCTGGGTTTGGGGCTTGGCAAAGCCGGGTTTCTGTTCCGCGCTGCACGCGATGACACCCGCGCTCGCTGTAGGTGTCCCTGCAGCTGCAGCAGTGCCTCCCCGGAGCCAGGAAAACCGGGCCTGCGCGGCACCCCAGCTACCGGCCCGGTGGCTCATTAAACCCTCAGGCATTCTGATGGTCGGATGGCCAGTGACCACACAGGACCCACCTTTTCATGATGGGGATACACCCAGCATCACTTGAGAGGGTGACCAGCTCCAAGGCTTTGCAAGAAGATGAGCAAATTAGGCCATTTCAGTATGATCAGAGACAACATTATGACCCTTTTTTGTTGTAAAAAGAACATAAATGTAGCTACAGATTGAATGAAGTTATAGGCCAGAAAAGGGCAAGAGAGAAAAGGGAAGAGATAATGGCACTGTCCATTTGAGCCTGTTACACTAACTGTTTCAAATCTATTCCGTGTTTGTGGCAAATACATAGTTTACCGGCGATAATAAAAGAGGGAAGGAGTAAAGATAAATATTGTTGAGCGCTGCAGTGCATTTAGTGTAGCAGCAATTGCTGTTTACTTGCTTTTCATTTATGAAAATTACACAGGGCAAGGTTATATGTGAGACACGCATCTTCGTATTATTTTTTCTCAGATTTTTTTAAAAGTCAGGGTGAGAGGAAGCATTCAAGTTTATCTTCCTTATTTAGATAAACCAAAAAAAATCAATAAAATGTTCTTTAGTATGGATTTTTCTCCTCTATTAAATACTCCAGCAAAACTAATTGTACATTTTTTGGCATTTATAGCTATCCGTTTGGCCTTCGATAAGCTTATCCCATAGGACCGTTAAATTCTGCCTAACTTTACAGAATTTCACATACATGCACATTAACTCCGCCACATAATTATGCATTTCTTTATATACTTGGACATTTAACCATTTAAGATTTTAGGCACATTTGTTCACTTGCTGGAGAATGAAACAGATTTATTTTGTGTTTTTAAGTATAAACTCCCCAAGGGCAAAACTGGGGGTTAGTTACTCCATAGTCCGGAAGCTAAAAAAAATTAACAATTAGCCTTAAATAGGTGCATTTTTGGTTGGTAGGAAAAGTCAAATTGCAAAACTTCAACTTATGTGCATATGGTAATTGATTTCAACTAAATGGGGAAAGACATTTTTGTTTAGAATGAAAAACAAAACAAAACAGTGCCTTAAATTAAAAGAGGCAACTATTTGATGTGGTAACACAATTATACAGATGAAGTAATTGTCTATTTTGAACTTTTAAAATGCATTAAATTTTATATTTGGTTATTTGAAGTACAATGTAATAATTACAAGTAAGATTACATTTGTCACATAAATGAATGTCATCAAGATATCCATTTGTAATAGAAAAAAACTATAGTACTTTTAGATAAATTATTTCACATAAATCTCCACCAAATGATGTAGCATTTTACAAATACTTTAAAAGAAATTTCTTAAAGATAATTAACTATTAGAATATTTTAAAGTATTTTCAATGGAAAATTAGAGGAATTTTTATAAAATATATGAGATTGCATGAAAACTTACATTTCATTAAGCATATTTTTAAAGTAGCATTCAAAAGAGCATTTATACTTCTGTTGTGAGTTAAATAAACAGAATGTATGTCTCAGATTTTATTTAGATATTTTATATTTTTATAGTGAAATTTTAGGATTTTGATGTGTTATTTTTAATATGTCACTTAATGTGTACATGGGATTTTACTGTTCTCTGGCTCTTTTCACTAGAGAAAAATCAAAGATTTATTCATTTTTTGATTGACCTTAATTTATTTATTATATTATTGATCACCTTTAGACACAGTGATGTTGCATGAAATTTATATTACAGTGTTTTTATAAAATGAAATGACAATTTAATTTCACATAATAGAAACAAACATTAGCACCACAAAGTTTTAAAGAAATGCGTTATTTAAAATGTATACTAAAATTGCATTTTATTTTTCTTTATAGTCAAACAAAAGCTCCCTGAGTGAAGATTCAGAGATTTCTTGGGTTTTGTCTAAATTCAAAGTGCCCTCTACTGTCAAAAAAGTGCACTGTGCAGAAAGAGAAAATCTGACAAGTCTGAAACGAAAATCTAGACACTGAAAGACAGATGGAAGAAAACCAAGATCGGTAATGGGGCAATTCAGTTTGGAATGTCCCATTAGTTATGCTCCCATTCCAAGTTAAAAGTTACCTTAAAATTAATTCTAATTTCACAACTGTTGCTTCACGCTTCTCATTTTTCTTAGCTTTGGTTTTAAAATTCAAGTTTTACTTTGGTGTCACTGTATGTTGTATTATAATGATCTGAATAATACCTCTTAGGACTACCAGGCTGCACTTTAAAACCATTATCTTTATTCGACTCTGAGGAATATTATTTACACTGATCTCTTTATTCTACTCCTGAGAAACAGTATTTAGAGGTTCTTTTTATACTTTTCTATGTCAGAACATTTTCATTTTTACTATGGATTATATTACTTAAAATGAAAAATATTCCTTAGTACTCTGACAAAATAAAGATAAGTAATCTGTGTGAAAAAAAATCAATGAGACTTCAAAATATCATGTAAGCAAATACGGGGTTGCCTATTTTGCTCACTCTTAAGAAAATGTTTGAATATCATAAAGGCAGTCATAAGCATGTTCTGTGTGTTTAAGTGTAAGTTTGTCACAATCTTTCAATTAAATTAAGTGAGCCAGAGAACATTTTGCCATAAGAAATCCAGGCTATTTTATAATGTTAAGTTGTACTTTATAATGTATTGCCAAGCAGTGAAACTTGAGGTTTGTGATATATGTATGTGAAAAATTTTAGAAATGATTACTGACATGTTTTATTAAAGCAATAGAGGGTACTACAATATACCAAAAAAATGAGTATTCTGATTGAATTTATAACTTTTTATAATATAATCAGTGATTTGAAGTGAATTTAAAGAGGCACTGACATAATGGAAGAATAGGAAAGCTCAGTTTGTCATCTGTGCATCATGTATAACAGGTCTTAGTGAACTAGCTCCATATTTGGTCTATATTTTAGGCAAAATAAAACTAGAGATTTAGGTAATTTGGGAGAAGATCTATACATATAAAAGGCTAAGTGACCATTCAACCATCTGACCATCCGACCATCCGACCAGCAGATACATATGACATGCACTGACCACCAGGGGGCAGACACTCAAAGCAGGAGAGGCCGAGCTGTGTGACTTGGCAGTGGCAATTTCTTGGGTGACGCACCCCAGAACCAGGAGGAGGGAGCCCTATTCCTCATGGGGCCACACGATTCCACCTTCAGCCGTGGGTTATGTTGTTGCTGGGGCACTGTTGGACCCAAATCTGGTTGACTGCTAATTAATTTCCTTTCAATGTGCACAAATCCGTGCACCAGGCCACTAGTCCTATATAATAAAAGCCTAATATGCTAAGTGCCTGATCATCCAGTAGGCCATTCAACCAATCAAAGCATAATATGCTAATGATATGCTAAGGTCACTCAACTGCTCACTATGAGGTGCACTGACCACCAGGGGGCAGATTCTCCGACTGGTAAGTTAGCTTGCTGCTGGGGTTCAGCTGATCAGGACTCAGCCAGACGGCCGGACATACGCGGGAGCCCTCCCACTGTTCCTCCTTGGCTGGCCAACCTCCTGCATCCCTCCCTGGCCCTGATTGTGCACCGATGGGGTCCTTGACCTAGCCTGCACCCTCTCACAATCCGGGCTGAGGGCCTGCCCCCTGAGTGCATGCATTTTGTGCACCGGGCTTCTAGTTTTATATAAAAATCAAGGGCTATAGCTTTTATGTCAAATAAATGTAGTAGAAAGAGTTTTTCCGGTTTATCAGCCGCTGGAGATTTTAGGTGTGACTGTTGGATGGGAAGGCCTGAGTGCTAGTGAGGAGTTAGATGGGATCAGGCAGTGTAGGGAAGGGCCATGGGGAGGGAAGATGGTAGATAAGGAGGGAATGAGCCAGATGGTCAGGATGTGAGCAATACAGGTGGAATGCACCAGTCACCTGTAGAGCTGCCCTTCCCCCTGAACCCAAGAGCAGGAACCAAAAGCCCGGAGATGGGGGCAAAAGGAGATTGGCTGGTGTTTTTTGTTGTTGTTGTTGTTTGTTTGTTTGTTTGTTTTTACGGAGCCAGTAGACGGCAAGTGCAGGAAATTTAAAGCCTTAGACTAGTGAGCTTCTGAGGCAACCCTTTTCAAGACCCCTCTTGCCTGCTGAGAGCTTTGTTACTTTCTCTGTAATAAACTTCATTTCCCTTTACCTACCCCTCCCTTGTCTGTGAGTTCATTCATGGACTTCTTAGACAAAGAACCCACAGCTCACACTCACGTCTCACCAGTAAAGTGGACCTCGGGCAGCTGCCTGGTTTCCAGGGCTTTCCTTCTCTGTGCTCCTTCAGCACCTCTGACTGATTTCTAACTTTGACACATCCCAGGTGTCTATTCTGCCTGCTAAGAGGGAGAAGGGCATTCAAGTAGCACTCAGCATTAATGTTTCCCATATATCTATTAGGACTATTTGTGCAGTGACAATCAAATGAATGAATAACTAAACAAACAAACACGTGAATGAAAGAGAGAGGCAAAACTTATCCCAAAGAAGTCGTTATCTGATGGTAGAATTTAGAGGTAGTTTGGACGAGATGCTTGTTGGGTGAGATAACATTACATGCCATCAAAGTTAAAGGTTGCCTTTTTATAGTTCTTTTTGTTCCTTTCTTATTCTCTTGCTTTCTTTTCATGTTGATGACTTTCTGGGAAGTTGTGTTTGGAACTACAAAAGCAATCTTAAAACAATTAATAAAATGGCAATAACTATATACCTATCAATAATAACTTTAAATGTAAATGGATTAAGTGCTCCAAACAAAAGACAAGTAAATAAAGTTTGATACATATGGACACTGAAATATTATTTGGCCATAAAAAAGAGAAATCTTACTATTTTTGATGACATGGATGAAGCTAGAGGATATTATGCTGAGTGAAATCGTTAGAAAAGACAAATACCATATGATTTCACTTATATGTGGAATCTAAAAATAAAATAAACAAACAAAACAAACAACTCAGATTACAAAGACAAATTGATGGGTTCCAGATGTTTGGGGGGTAGAAAAGGTGAAAGGATTAAGAAGTAAACAGTCATGGTGATACAAACTACAACTTAGGGAATATAATCAATAATATTGTAATAATTATATATCGTGTCAGGTAGATGCAAGAGTTATTGGAGGAGCACTGTGGTGTACACCTGAAGTGAATAAAATATTAAATATAAACTGTAATTAAAAAATTAAAAGAATAAAACATATAATGTTGAATGGAAGAAGCCAGTTACAAAAGTACATACTATAGATTCCATGTAGATTAACAGCAGGGATGATAGACAGATAGATTTGTTTATTTGTTTGTTTCTAGTGACATAGTGACAGAACAGTGGTTACACTTGAGCGAAGTAGTGACTTGGAAAGAATTGAGGAATCCTTTTGGGGTGTTCAGAATATTCTACATTTGGTATTCTACACTTGGTTGCAAAAAAAGTTTGTCAAGTTTTGTCAAATTATAAACAAATAAATTTTAAACCAAAATTAAAAAAAAACTAAGTGTTTATAATGTGTTTCTGATTAGAGATGAACTTGTGATTTTTCCTTTTCTACCCATATTTTCCTAATTTTTATACAAAGAATAACTGTCTATACAAATAGTCATGGGAATGTAAAATACAGCATAGGGAATATGGTCAATAACATTGTAATAACTCTTTGTGGTGTCAAGTAGGTACTAAACTTATCAGGGTGACCACCTTGTAATTCATAAAAATGTCTAATCACTATGTTGTATACCTGAAACTAACATAATATTGTACATCAATTGTAAATGAAAAATAAAAAAAAAAAAAACTAAATTCAAGTATTTTTGCAACAAACAGCATACCAGTCTTCTAAAGTGTTGGAAAAATTCAGCAAATCTAGTATATCTGAACATTTCATCTGGCTATTTTCAGTACGTGAGGCCAAATCTATTTACCCAAGTGTATACTTGAACCTAATTGCTATTTAATCACCATTTCTCTGATCATTGATCAGTTATTTTGAACTATTTGGAAAAGAGTTGCATTTGTAGTATTAATCCAAAATTCCATAAAAAGATATTGACATAAAAAATGTCTAAAGCTGTGAAGTACTAGATGACCAACTAAATGTCCTATGCTTCTGTTTCCTTTTCTTTTGAGAATCAACTCTTCTCTTCTGAATTCAAATTGAGATAACCTAATTTTAATTAATTTAATCCTATATAATAAAAGGATAATATGCAAATTGACCCTAAAGGCTGAATGATGCGCTATGATGTGCACTGACCACCAGAGGCCAGTTCAATGCAGCAGGAGCTGCCCCCTGGTGGTCAGTGCGCTTCCACAGAGGGAGCTCCACTCAGCCACAAGCAGGCTGATGGCTGCAAGCACAGCGGTGGTGGCAAGAGTCTCTCCCACCTCCTTGGCAGCACTAAGGATGTCGAGCGGGCCTAAGCCATCAGTCAGACATCCCCTGAGGGCTCCCAGACTGCGAGAGGATGCAGGTCAGGTTGATGGATCCCCACCCCCCAGTGCATGAATTTTCATGCACCAGGCCTCTAGTATAATATAATTAATAATGGATCTTTGTTCTTTGACATAAGTACTGTTTGCTATTTTAAGTCATTTTAGGAAAACTTTAAAACAGAGGACTTGACATCCTCTAGACAATGATAAGCTGATGTAGGTCCATGGAACTCTTCTGGAAAAATGTATTTCAATTAAAATGTTAAAAAGATAGAAAACCATTAGCTCCCTGAAGAGACTGGTCTTTATTTTCTACTAGAGTTTCAGTTCACAAATTCATATACCAGTGGGGTCCCTTGGCCTGGCCTGCGGGATCGGGCCGAAACTGGCTCTCTGACATCCCAGGGGTCCCAGATTATGAGAGGGGTTCCAGAATACGAGAGGGCACAGGCCAGGCCAGTGTATAATTGAGGCCGGGGAGAGACATGGGAGGTTGACCAGCCAAGGAGGGACCATGGGAGGGCTCCAGGGTGTGTCCGGCCCATCTTGCTCAGTCCTGATTGGCCGGACCCCAGCAGCAAGCTAACCTACTGGTCAGAGTGTCTGCCCCTGGTGGGCAGTTCATGTCATAATGAGTGGTTGAGTGGCATTAGCATATCATTAGCATATTATGCTTTGATTGGTTGAATGGATGACCAGATGACCAGACACTTAGCATATTAGGCTTTTATTATATAGGATTACTAGAAACATGGGAGGTGCTCCTATTCTTATTTTCTTTGGGCCTGGTTTTCCAACTGCCTCATAGTTTCTATGGTCTGTACAATAGCTTTCTGATAAATTCCATTTATCTGTAGGAGAGCCAGTTAGTTTCTATTATTTGCAACCAAATAAACTAATTGACACAATGAATATATTTCTCAGTGAGCAACTCATAAATTGATTCATAGGTGATATTTACAGAAAGTTTACAAACTTTCATTTCATGATCTGGAAGCTTGGTTGAGTAGGGAACTTGGCCAAAGCCACATAGCATGCTTGTGCAAGAGAATGCGACAAAGTCTCAAGCCTTCAAGGGGGCATAGCATTATACTGAAGCCCTGATTAATCACTCCCATTTGCATGGTCTGTTGCATTTTATATATAGCTTTGTTGACATAAATTCTTGTCTTTCGAATCCTTACAATTTAATATAGAGAACATTGGTTTGGTTACAAACATAAAAATGATGTATGTAATGGAGATCAAACAAATTCAGGAAATAAAATATTAAGACAAATTGAGATATTTGTAGTTTATGTAGGGCTCTCATGTTATGCAGTTTTTTTGCAAGAAATATCTTCCCTAGAGGAAGTGAAATCTAGTGTATTTGAATAGTGGAGGGAGCATATTTGGATTCTATATTTTTACATGTCTGCATAAATAACAACTGTCTATTTACAACTTGATAAGATGCACAATGAAACCCTTCTTTTTTCTTGCTGTTGCAGATAGAAGGACCTGTGAATTGTGAAAAATGCCTTTTTTAATACATCAATATAACAAAGCATGTCACAAGCATTTAATAACAGGATTATTGTTGACTTTCTTCATTCCTGGGAACCAACAGAAAAATCTCAAGGGACAGATCATTAAATCTTCTTTCTCAGTGTTAACTTGGACAACAGCTCAGGAGATACCTCTAAGGGTGCAAGGCACTTATTAGAAGCATGTTTAGGAATCTCTGACTGTTTTTCAAAAACCACTTCTGCAGAAAACAAGATAGTTACCAAGCATTTCTGGAAACTATGTATAACTGAGAAAATTCAATTCATTAGAAATATGATAAATTATAAATGGTAACAGCTGAAAAAAAAGGGTAGGTTGTGGGGGAAACATAAATTAAATATGAGAAGTATAATGTAACCATGAGAGATGACTTGGTATATATTACTTTATTATATTTTATATTATACTTTTTGAGATAAGACAATTTACCACAGTATTATTTATGCCTCACTTACTTTACAGAGGAAATAATCAAAGAAAAAAATTGGAAACAAAAAGGTACAAAGTCTGTTTTTTTTTCTTGGTGCTATTTTTTCTGTTTATACTATCTAAACATTCTGATATAATCCTATATAATAAAAGCCTAATATGCTAAGTGTTCGGTCATCCAGTCGGCCATCCAACCAATCAAAACGTAATATGCTAATGATATGCTAAGGCCACTCAACTGCTTGCTATAACATGCACTGACCACCAGGGGGCAGAAACTCTGACCAGTAGGTTAGCTTGCTGCTGGGGTCCAGCCGATCCGGACTGAGCAAGATGGGCTGAACAGCCCTGGAGCCCTCCCATGGTCCCTCCCTGGCTGGCCAACCTCCCACGTCCCTCCCCAGCCCCAATTGTGCACCCTTGGGGTCCCTCAGCCTGGCCTGTGCCTTCTCGCAATCCGGGTTGAGGGACCCCCCCCTCCCAGTGCATGAATTTCGTGCACTGGGCCTCTAGTATAATATAATCAGCTATAATTAATTTGCATTATGTTTTCTTCCTGATTTTTCCCCTGAGCATTTTATTTCTCTCTGATCCAGCTTTTTTTTTTTTTTTCCTCATGGATTCCAAATAATAAACACAATGTCTTTAATTTGAGTATTGATTGAGACTTAGTATTTTCATAGTCCATTTGCTTCTCCTTTGAGGTCTTTTTCTTAGTTGGTAGGTTATTTCTTGATTGGTAATTTTTCTGACTTTGGCAAAAATGAGGTTTAGTGATTAGCCCAAAATGACCCATATATTAGGAGATTAAAATAGGTTTGCAGCTCAGATCTGGCACTCATTTATTAAATTTCTCATTTACATATTTAATTTTTCAACAATTTTTTGTTGAGAACCAACATATATTAGATACTCTTGCAAACACTGGTCATTACTGCTTTCTGCCCAAACAGCTTTTACTTGCCTAAGGGGTAAGACAGGCAAGCTTATTAGGGCCCTTACTCCCTAGGCCTCAGGGACTCAATTGAGGCTACACCTTCAGGTAACTATTTTATGACTAATTACTTTTTTAAACATTGTAGTCCCCTCTTACACACATGTGGTATATTCCAAGACCCCCAATGGGTGCTTGAAATATGGACAGTACCAAACTCTATACATACTATGCTTTTCCCATATGTACATATCCTATATAATAAAAGGGTAATATGAAAACTGACCGAACAGTGGAATAACCGGTCGCTATGATGCGCACTGACCACCAGGAGGCAGATGCTCAATGCAGGAATTGCACCCTGATGGTCTGTGCGCTTCCACAGGGGGAGCACTGCTCAGCCACATGCCGGGCTGATGGCTGGCTAACGACAACCGAGAGCCGCGGTGGTGGCGGGAGCAGGCCTAAGCCGCAGTCGGATATCCCCCTAGGGCTCTTGGACTCCTAAAGGGTACGAGGGTGCAGGCCAGGCTGAGGGACCGCCTCCCCCCCCCCCAGTGCATGAATGTTGTGCACCAGGCCTCTAGTCTATGATAAAGTTTAATTTATAAATTAGGCACAGGAAGAAATTAACCACTAATAATAAAATAATTATAATAATATTCAATAGTAAAAGTTATGTGAATGATTGGGTGGGGGCATTATTAAGTAAAATAAGGGTTTCTTGAACACAAGCACTATGATACTGAAATAGTTGATCTGAAAGCTGAGATGCTGCTAAGTGACTGACGGCAGGGAGCGTGTACAGTGTAGATATGCTAGACAAAGAGATGTGCAGAAATGAGCAGGACAGTGTAATATTCCATCACATTACTCAGAACTGTGTGCAATTTAAAACTTATGACTTGCTTCTTTCTGGAATTTTCCACTTAATATTTTCGAACTATGGTTGACGGTGGGTAACTGAAACCTTGGGAAGAAAAACCAGAGAAAAGCATGACTATGGTATTGCTTTTTACATGAACTAGTGAGATACAGGCATCCAGATTCTGGGGTCCACCACTGCGGGTTAACATGGTTGGGAAATAAAACCAATTGTAAACGAGCAGAGCTGAGAGTTGCAGATAGCGATCTAGTCTTGGTGATAATATTTGAGCACTGTTATCTTCAGTGTCCAAAACTGTACTTGTCAGTTATGCAAGCCAATACATTCTTTTTGTTTACATCCATTTTATTTGTGTTTCTTACACAACTAATGTGTGAATTAACATATTTGCCCGGGTTATAAATATAAGCTCCAGAAAGCAAAACCACAGATAAGAAAGGATTACTGTAATATCCATGAAAATTCATTTTTATTTCTTCCTTTTTGTTTCCGAAAAAATACTGGTTTAGACTCTAGACTTTGGAATTATGCTTAATCTGGTTCTGTGATATGTAAGATCAACTTTGCAACAACCGTTTTTAAACATCCACATCCAGCTATGGGGAACCTGGAGGTAGGAACCCTCCCACTGTTCTACTTCCCTGCCATCCCTGATCTCACCACCACACCAACTGTATGCAGCTTATCTGGGAGGGGAGTTCTCTATCTAGAGCCAAAATCATGTATATCTGTAAAATCCGTCATGCTGAACCAGGGAATGTGAATTTTTTTCTTTGTTTGTTTTTTCTTCTGTGCTTTCCTGCTTCAACAGATTAGATGGTAACCCAGCTGCCCTTTCATTTCCTTTTTAATAATCCCTCCTTCTATTCCTCTCTGCCATTAATTATATCATTTACAAGTAGCATTGGGCAAGTCACTTAACCTCAGTGAATCTGGTTTTGTTAGCTGGGTAAATAGAAATAACTTTACTTACAGAACTGTGGTGATGATTAAATAATTCATATAAAAGTGTTAAACTCAATTTTTGTTACATACTAATTGTGATTGGTGAGTACCTTTTGAACATTAGTCTTACTGGGATTTGTGAATAAAACCTGAAGACAAATTTTAAGCTAACTTGTTGATCTTTTCATAAAATAATCAAAAGTTCAATTTATGTAGATAACTTACTCTGTTCTATTACACTAATATTTTTTACCTAACTTCTTAGATATTTATGTGGTGTTTGCTATTATTGTTGTTGTTGTGATTTTTAATTGACCACTTTTTTCTTATCACTTTCTTATACCTTGAAAACATTCAGTTGCCAAGCAGAAAATTGGATGTTTGCTTGTTTTTCCCTCTTACTTAAATCACTAGAGAGCCTAGACCTCAGTATTCTCTATTTATAATCACTGGATAGAATATCTTACACTCTGCTCTAAATTATTTTTATATGCTGATAATTACAAAATTTATATTTCTGAGCTAATCTATTCCTTAAACTCATATAACCAACTGCTTTTGTGATATGTCTAATAGGCATCCCAAACCTGCATCTCTAAATCAGGATTATTAATATGTTCTAGAAATGTTTTTCTCTAAGGTTTTTTACTTTTAATTTATTATTATTCTAATTATTCTGTCAAAACACATCGGACCAGTTTTTAGTTGTTGTTTTTTTCTCATATCTCAGTCTAATGTGTAGGTAAATTGTGTCAAACTCAATAATTGAAATGTATCCCAAACCAACCCCTCCAATCCAGTGGTCGGCAAACTCATTAGTCAACAGAGCCAAATATCAACAGTACTTCTTCAAAATAGACTTGCCCAGGCTGAAAACCGACTTCTGCACATGGGTCATGAAGTTTCAATCGCACTGTACGTGTGCCCGCACATTGTATTTTGTGGAAGAGCCACACTCAAGGGGCCAAAGAGCCGCATGTGGCTCGTGAGCCGCAGTTTGTGGACCAATCAGCTAGTTTGCCCTAGCCCAATCCACCATCAATCTTACCTCAACTTCTGCAATACTCCTAGCTTGTATCTCTGTGTTCACTCTTGCCTCTCAGTCTTTTCTTCATATAGCAGCCAGAGGGAGATATCTAAAACATAAATTATATATTTTATATAGCACGTAAAATATATTATGTCTCTTCCACACATAAAACTTTTCAAAACTTCTTATATTTAAAGCAAACTTGCCCTAGCCAGTTTTGCTCAGTGGATAGAGCATCGGCCTCCAGACTGAAGGGTCCCTGGTTCGATTCTGGTCAATGGCACATGCCTAGATTGTGAGCTCAATCCCTGGTGGGGGGCGTGCAGGAGGCAGCCGATCAATGATTCTCTCTCATCATTGATGTTTCTATCTCTCTCTCCCTCTCCCTTCCTCTGTAAAATAAATTAAAATACATTTTAAAAAATCCAAAGTCCTTATTATAGCCTAAAATGTTCTGCCTACTGAGCAAAAAATATAAATTAATGAGAAAAACTCCTTGCTACATCATAGGGAATTCTATTATGATATAGGACTGGATCCTGTTAAAATCTGAAGAAGTTTAAAAATTTTTTAAAGCGGATATGCAATCCAGTTAGGTATAGACTGTAAGTCCTTACCTTTCTTCTATGGGCTGTGCTTCTAATGTCAATTTAGTTTTTATAATTCTTGCAGAGCTATTCTGGTCTTCTCTGATTGTACACCATCCAAAGACCAGTCTAGAACCTGTACAGTGATTTATTCTGTAGTTTAGTTTTTATGTCTTTGCAGCCTGGGTCCCAATTGGTTTCATCCATGTACAGCGCAGCATGGGAGTATTCTCAGAACTTAATGCACAGATGCAAAGCGTCCCTTTTTTATCCAGCTCCTTCCTCTCAGTGATCCTACCCCTACTCTATTTCCTAGAGTCTCTCCTTCTTGGTGCTCTGACTAGAAAGCTGGGTCTGTAGGTTCCCCAGGCTGTTGCACACTTCTCACTACTTGGCCTGCGTGACGGCAAAACTGCAAGGCGCAGAGCTTGAGGGCCTCCAGAATTGCCCTGGCCACTCCTGCACTGTGGGGGTTTAGTTGTATTATTGGCTTTCATCTGGCAAAAGGCCAATGAAGTCAAAAGAACTTTACCTTTCAGGTGCTGCTAGCTCAGGGTGGGGATGTGGGGCGTTGGCTCTTTGTTGCTGGCATTTACCTGTCAGAAAACAGAGAAAGTCAAAAGCCTTCTTCTGCTGCCCTAGTGGGAAAGGGAGGGGTACTGCTGTTTGGCTACCCCTCACCTGGTGTAGGGCAGGCAAAGTCAAAGCGATGGCACTGCTGGGTGACCATGACCCCATGCCAGTGAGAGTGTGGAGGGAAGCAGGACGTCCTATTTAAAGTCTCTCTGCAGTTGCCCTCTATCTGCTTGTTTTCTGCTTTATGGCATTTATTATTTAAAAAAAAATTTTGCCTCATAACATTTATTCCTACCTGAAAAAAAATGTTATATATAGGAACAACTAGATACGAGATGATACCTACATACTAGTGTACACAAGGCCTAATAGTCTCCTTGAAATCACTACA
Organism: Myotis brandtii; assembly: GCF_000412655.1. Classification (NCBI taxonomy): domain Eukaryota; kingdom Metazoa; phylum Chordata; class Mammalia; order Chiroptera; family Vespertilionidae; genus Myotis; species Myotis brandtii. Next base: position 15,243,540 of record NW_005354385.1, on the reverse strand, counting down.
GCTTCAGAAATGGGCAGCTGAGAGTGAAAGGAAAACAAAGGTAACAAACCCTCATTTTAATGTATAAAACATGTACTTTAGACATAACTTCATTGCTGAAAGTTAGATATGTGCACTCATCATATGAGGACAACCTCAGAACACTCCTAGAACACTCCTAGAAGGGAGAACACGACCTTGTAAGTTTGCATTTTCACATAAAAAACAATTTAAAAACTTGTGAAAAGTCTTAGTCTGGTTGGCAACTAGATGATAACTACATACTAGTGTAACAAGCCTGGAGATGGTACAATGGCTGGCACAGCTCTCAGCTCCTCAGTTTGAGGACAAAATAACAAATAAATAAATAAATAGTATACAAAACCTAAATGTGTGCCCTGATAGGAACTTCCGGGGAACCAACTTTTGTATGTGTATATGGAGATTTTTAGCAGGGAGGTACTAACTTTTTTTCTTTGACAATCTGGGCAACTATTATTCTCCCCACTGAGAATTTAGAGACTCTGTCAAGAAAGGAGTATAGATTTAGAGTCAAATAAGAGAATTAACGATAAGGTTTTGGATATACAAGTAGACATAAACTGTCTGCTTGGAAGATAAAATTCTAAAAGAATGGATTCTCTAAACAAAAGAGCACTTACAGTACTGCACAATGGCTGTGGAAATGAATGTTGCTGAGAAGTAGGCATAAGCAGAACTGCCACAACCTACTTGTGAAAAACTAAGGGCCACCCTTTTCCATTATCTGGAAAACCAGACTAAGACTTTTCCACAAGTTTAAAAAAAATGTATGTGAAAATGCAAACTTACAAGGTTAAGTGTGCTCCCTTATAGGAGAGTTCTGAGATTGTCCTCATATAATAACAGTGCACACATCTAACTTTTAGCAATGAAGTTATGTCTAAAGTACATTTTTTAAACATTAAAATGAGGGGGTTTGTTACCTTTGTTTTCCTCCACTCTCTGCTGTCCCTTTCTGAAGCTGTAGTGGTTTCCTAGGAGACGATTAAAGAATGAAACTTGATTGACTATATTTGCAGAACGATTGTTGGTGTACATTTGAGGAACATTTAAATAATAGGCTACACACACACACACACAGACAGACACAAAAACATTTGACACATGAAAGATATTTTTAAATTCAGTATGAAAAACCTCTTTGGTAAACTAAAATTAGAGATGGAAGCCATAACCTAGTAGGTCATCTTGTCAATCGTCTTGCCAATTATTTCCTTAAATATTCTACTCCTTGTCCAGTGCAGTTAAATTAATGTCTTTATTATTTCAATAAAATTTTCCAACCAGACTATTTCTTTTTACCAATTTGCAACATATTCTATATCTTGATTTTTCCACCAATTACCTTTCTAGATTATCAGAGGATAAAGAAGGTATACAAAGAAAGACTTCCTTAGTATCTCTCTGAGCAAGAAAGATACAAAGAGAGAGTAAAAACAAATACAGAAAAGCTCTGATATTCATGTTATACGATGTGCTGCCAAACTAGAAGCACCAGATTAAATTTAATTTTAGGAAAGTGGAGTAAAGCAGAAGATAGCAAGGGATTCCTACACAGAAACCATCATTATTTAAATCTTACAGATGGGACCGAGGATTTAGTTCTGCAATTTCAATATACTCTATAAGTAGGCTTGTTTATATAACTTTGTTTAAATGTTTTGGTACATATTTATCTTTTTTTCTTTATTGATTAAGATATTACATATGTGTCCTTATCCTCCCACCCCCCGCTCATGCCCTCATCCCCCTGGTGTCTGTGTCCATTGGTTCGGCTTATATGCATGCATACAGGTCCTTTGGTTGATCCCTCCCCCCTTATCCTCAGCCTCCCTTGCATTCCCTCTGAGATTTGACAGTCTGATCTATGCTTCTCTGTCTCTGGATCTGTTTTTGTTCATCAGTTTGTTATTCATTATATTCCACAAAGATCATGTG
>NW_005354385.1:15238568-15241375 GCF_000412655.1 Myotis brandtii | reverse complement strand
ATTGTAAATTGTGCTTCTACGAACATAGGGGTGCATATATCCTTTCTGATTGGTGTTTCTGGCTTCTTGGGATATATTCCTAGAAGTGGGATCATTGGGTCAAATGGGAGTTCCATTTTTAGTTTTTTGAGAAAACTCCATACTGTTCTCCACAGTAGTTGCACCAGTCTGCATTCCCACCAGCAGTGCAAGAGGGTTCCTTTTTCTCTGCCTCCTCATATTTCTTATTGCTATCGACATCTGTCAACTTTATTCCACAAACTTATTTTCGGTTAGTAAGAAGAGAATAGTACCTTTTTTTCTTGAGTAAAGAATTTCACCATTTGTTGATAGGTATACTTTTTCATGGGGAAAAAAGGGCAAAGCAAAGACTACTTAAAAGGACATTTCCTCTACAGCTTGATATTGAAACTAGATTCTACAAAAGCTCTTCAGAATGCTTTCTGCTATATGCATTTTCCTTGCTGAATTTGAGTTTTAAATTTAATTCAGTAATTATTATTGGGGAGAGGTGGATGTTCCTCACACTGATCTAAGTGCAAAGAGATAAAAAGGAGAGCTCTGAGACAGCATAGGACTCAGGGGAAACTATAATCTAGTTTGGAAAACAATGAAGACAAGGGCAGATGTAAAGCAGCACATGATGAATTTAAAGAACAATCTGTCTATATGAGCATATTATTGTAGACACACTTCAGTATAGTTAGAAGTTATTAGGTAATGTTAACATAGAGACTAGCAGGAAAGAGACAGATTACTGACTGCAAAAATTGTTCCCATGGACATTGGTGATAAAATTTACTCTGGTATCTATGTTGGGATAATAGTTTTTATATAATATTTTGGTAGTTTTTATACTGTTATGTTATATTATAAATTCTGTCTCAGAAAATATTTTAATTCTTGCATGTTACTCTCAGTGTAGAAATATGACTTAGGGAAAGACTTTTCTAGGATTTGGAGATGTTTATAAAATAGAATGGGCAAGAGGTAGTGAATTTTTAATCACTGGAAGTGTAGAGAAAGGGGATGAAAGATTGCTTCTTGAGTATCGCTTGTTAAGAATGCCTCAATAGTGGTTGGAATAAATGATCCCTGATGCCTTTCAAAATTTGTGAAGTTATGAGTCTGTAATAGTTTATGATGTGCTATAGCATTAAAATAGAGGCTCTGTATTGTGGACTAGAATAGCCTAGGTAGTCTTTGTTAAATATGAAACATAGGCTAGGTTATAAGTAATAGGTAGGATTGGGGTGGGCAGAAGGGTAAGATCATTATTGTCAAAAAGAAAGAAAGAAAAGCAGAAAAGAAATAAAGGGCACAAACAAACTTGGTATATTTTGAGACAATGAGAAATTTGGCCTGATTAGAATATGGAACGCATGCTGGGGATTGTGGAGATAACAAAGGTATAGGGACTGATCTATTACAAAAGGGTCTCAGTACTCGTAAGTGGTTAGGAAGGATTTACCTTATTTAAATACAATGGAACAAACTCTTAGATCACTGTCTATTAAAATAACCTACCAATATATGTGTTTTAGTGAGAAAAACTGGCATTGTTATATAGAAAAAAGGAGAATAAAATATGTATGATAATTTAGGCATTAGTAGATAAGGAACTAGTCTTGGAAGATGGTAGTATGAATAGGGTCTTTGTACAAATAATTATTTGAAAACTATTCTATGTATACTAGTATTTCATAATCCAGAACAATAACATAAACTATTCTTCTAATGTAGAATAAAATATTATCAAGGTGAACATAAATTATTGCAACAGCGACAGACATCCTCTTAATTTGTATTATTCTGTATTATCCAGAAAAACAGGGCAGAGAGGAGACAGAGATAAATAGATAGATAGATAGATAGATAGATAGATAGATAGATAGATAGATAGAGATAGATAGATAGGAGCTTGATTTTAAGGAATTGTCTCTATAATTTTGGCAGCTGGCACTTCTGAAATTCTTAGGGCAGGCTAATGGCCTGAGACTCGGGTAAGAGTTGATGTAGTCTTGAAGACAATTCTTCAGAGCAGCAAGCTAGAATCTCTGGTAGGGATTTTACATAGAAATTTTGAAGATAATTCTTTATTCCTCTGAAAATGTCAGTTTTTACTCTTAAGGCCTTCAACTGATTAGATGAGGCTCACCCACATAATGGAGGGGAAAATGGTTTAACTCAAAATCTAAAGATTTAAATATTAATAATCTAAAAATAAGTTCATAGCAATATTTAGACCAGGGGTGGGCAAACTTTTTGACTCGAGGGCCACAATGGGTTCTTAAACTGGACCGGAGGGCCGGAACAAAAGCATGGATGGAGTGTTTGTGTGAACTAATATAAATTCAAAGTAAACATCATTGCATAAAAGGGTACGGTCTTTTTTTTTTTTTTAGTTTTATTCATTTCAAATGGGCCGGATCCGGCCTGCGGGCCGTAGTTTGCCCACGGCTGATTTAGACTGTCCTTTGACCAAACTAACTTGGCACCATAGCTTAACTAGGTTGGCATATAATATTAACCATTACAGCATGTAATCTATATCTATATATATATAAAGCCAGTGACTAGAATGCCAGAACGACCAGGATGACCGGTCGCTATGATGCCCACTGTGTGGGGCCAGCTGGCCAATCTCCTGCAGCTCCTCCCCCCAGCTGGCCCTGCCCCTGATTGCACCTTCCACTGCAATGGGGGGTGGAGCCAGCCAGCCAACCTCCTGCAGACCTTCCCAGCAGCCGGCCCCACCCCTAATGGGCCCCCACCATCCAGATTGGCCCACGGCCCCTCCCCCCAGC
>NW_005354385.1:15237483-15238338 GCF_000412655.1 Myotis brandtii | reverse complement strand
ATCAGCAGCAGAGCCAGCCAGCCCACCGCCCACAGCCCCTCCCCACAGTCAGCCTTGCCTCCAATTGGCTCCCTCACCCCAATTGGGAGCAGGGCCTGCCGGCCAAACATCCATGGCCCCTCCCCACAGCTGGCCTGGCCCTGATCAGGCAGGCCGGCCAGCCAACCTCCCACTGTCTCCTTCTCCCAACAGGCCCGGCCCCAATCCGCCCCAATTGGGGCCCGGCCAGCCAGACCCCACCCATGCACAAATTCATGCACTGAGCCTCTAGTATTATATTTAAGAAATGAATTGCTGTTTTGCTGTATACATCTACACACAGATAAAATCATAGTTGATTACTTACCAGGTATTAAAAAGAACTAGAGGGGAAAAAAAACATGATTGGTGGAGCAATTTATTTCTTTAACCATCTGCCATTCTGGTTCATTAAGAAAAGAACTTTTGATAGCTAGATTAGCTGTTAAAATATCAGGTGAATCCCACTTTAAATAACTCTTTTAAACTTATTTGTTCACACAGATAAAATCATAGTTGATTACTTACCAGGTATTAAAAAGAACTAGAGGGGAAAAAAAACATGATTGGTGGAGCAATTTATTTCTTTAACCATCTGCCATTCTGGTTCATTAAGAAAAGAACTTTTGATAGCTAGATTAGCTGTTAAAATATCAGGTGAATCCCACTTTAAATAACTCTTTTAAACTTATTTGTTTTTTACATAATCTACACTAATAAAAGAGAAACATGGTAATTAGCGTACGACTGCTACCCTTTTCATTGGCTAATCAGTGAGTATATGCAAATTAACTGTCAGCCAAGATGGCGGCCGGCAGCCAGGCACTGAAGCGAGCA
>NW_005354385.1:15222063-15236794 GCF_000412655.1 Myotis brandtii | reverse complement strand
GGCCCTGCTCTGTGTGTGACAGTGGTGGCGCCCCAACCCCCTGATCGGCCCTGCTCTGTGGGTGATAGAGGGTGGCGCCCCAACCCCCCTCCACGGGCCTTGCTCTGTGTGTGACAGGGTAGAGCCATAACCTCCCCATTGACCCTGCCCTGAGTGTGACAGGGTGCAGCGCCCCAACCCCCTGATCCGCCCTGCTCTGTGTGTGACAGTGGGGAGCTCCTCAGCCCCCTGATCGGCCCTGCTCTGTGCGTGACAGAGTATGGAGTCCCAACACCCCTGATGGGCCCTGCTCTGTGTGTGACAGGGGGCAGCGCCCCAACCCCCTGATCGGCCCTACCCTGAGCATGACTGAGGATGGCATCGCAACCTCCCGATCCACCCTGCTCTGTGCATGATGGGGCGGCGCCCCAACTCCCCAATCGGCCCTGCTCTGAGCCTGACCAGGGGCTGCACTTAGAAATTGGGCCTGCCCTCTGCCACCCGGAAGCAGGCCTAAGCCAGCAGGTTGTTATCTCCCGAGGGGTCCCAGACTGCGAGAGGGCACAGGCCAGGCTGGGGGACCCCCCTTCTCCCCCCCCCCAAGTGCACAAATTTTTTTGCACCGGGCCTCTAGTATGGAATAATAGAAACTACTACTACACACACATGCACCACAAAGGAAGCAAGTAGATTGTCCCTTCTGATAATTTCCTTTATACCCTGTGTCTTGGACTGGCAGAGGGGGAAGATAGCATTGGTCTTCCCAGTAATCCACATCACGATAGAATGAAAAGGCACATGAGTATTGTTTTTATTCCACCATGCCTTCTGGTCATTTTTCCTCTTTTAATTGAATTTCATCCTTATGTATACACTCTCAAATACCTTCTCTTCTATATTTTACTTCTCAAGTTTCTTTATCTTTACAATTAAATGATTAATTGTTCACATAGCTAAAGCTTTGAAATGGGTACCCTGATTACTCAACAGGAGAAGAAAAGGAAAGACTTATTTCTCCAAAAGTTAAATTCATTTGTTATTTTTCTCCTGGGATCACATTATTTAAGAAAAAAAATAATATAAAAGTCAAGAATGAGTTTGGCATATGAAGAAGTAATTAAAGTACATAGCTTTAGAAAATCAAATTGGCACTGCCAGTAGGCCAGTGGATGATGCTGTATAGATACATCTTAGGCAAATGAATTGGACAGGTGATTCCTCCTTAAATGGAACCTTATGATGTTTCATAAGTAAAAAGATAGAGAGGGGACACAAATGGTAATATTCAATTTAGTGACCTCTAGGCAGAACAAATAAATTAATTTTAAAGTAAAATTAGCCAACATGGAATAAAATTTGATATTACATAATAAGACACATAGATTTAAGGAAAATATTCAATTTGTAATAATACAATGAGAAAATGTTCACTCGGGAAGAATGCCCAAGGAGAAAAATTTGGTAATGGGATGACCTAGAAAGAAGCCCAATAGAGAAGTTATAAAAGACAAAGTAAGAAGGCAAGCAAGATGTGGTCTGCTTAAAAAACAAAAAACACAATGCCAGTTAATTTCATTTTTTCAGAAATTCCTTCACTGAGACTTGGTGATAAAATTACCTTGGTAAGGGCTAAAGAATCAAGAATTGCTAGGTCTGCTGCCCTTCAGCATTGTGAGTCATATTACAATAATCTTGAAAAAAAAATCAACTAAACAAAGTTAATCAGATTATCTACCTGTATTATAGAGAGGATGTAAAGATTAATGACTTAATTATTGTGAAATATTAAAACACTTTGGTTATCTGAATGAAAAATGGAAATAATTATTTATGCCTTTGCTAGATGTCTCAGTAATCATAATTACTTTTACTATGGACTCCTTCATATATATATATAGATATAGATATAGATATAGTATATATATATAGAGAGAGAGAGAGAGAGAGAGAGAGAGAGAGATATAGATATAGATATATATATTCAAATATTTCCCAATAAAATCAAACTTCTGGCATAGTTTTGCACCAGAACTTATATTTCATAGAAAAAAACGACCTGGATAAAATAATGCTGGGGCTGACTGGCAGACCCTGAACGACGGATGAACAGATTGCTCTGTCACACGTTTCTGTGAAAGAGAGGGCTAAGGGACTACTTGGCTATCACCACCAAGTAGCCATGTTCGCCTGCCTCCTTTGGCTTTTATTCTTACAACAGCTTGAACTAAATTTAACCTCTAGATACAATCAGTAGGGTAGACATCCTTGAGAAAGCATATGCTCTACAAGGTCAGGTCTAAAAGACTAAACAGAGACCTTAGCAAAACACCTGGGGGATCGGACTTGTTTGGAAAAGTCAAGGTAGGGGCTGCCGCCTTCGGCAAGGTCCCCCAGAGGCCTCCGACCTTTCAGAGATTCCTCCTTACAGACCTTCCAACCAAGTCCCGTGCTTCCCCGCAAAATAATGTTCAAATTAATGTGGCATTGATTATCTTCTGATAATTGATCATTTCTACTATAAATCTACTAATTTCTTTGTCTATGATTGTGTTTAGATGATTAAACAGGGGATATATAGACTACTGTATATTTCTTAAAATGAGATATGTCTGTGGGCTTTTGTCTATTTTCTCCTTTAGGTATACTTGAAAACACTTGGAAACAACTTGATGAAAAAATAATTGAATGAAATGTGTAACAATTACTAAACTTATAAAAGTGCAAGATTCTTGGTATTTGTTGAGTTGAGTGCAATAGAAAAAGACAAGTTAAGCCTTGACAGATAAAAGCAGGGACAGAGGAGAGCACAACCATTGAATCTGAGGGTTGGAAAGGACTTGGCGAGGTCATGGAGGTTACCACCTTTCTGGCAGGACCACACTAAACACTACTAAGCTTGTGAGAATTCAACCTAATGTTGAAAACAAAACTAAACAAAAACTAAAATCTTCTAGTGTGGGAGATAGATTTGGGTCTCTTGAATTTTCCTTTAGTTTTTCCTGGCAATATTTTTCATGTTATTCTGTGTTGTTTATTTAATATTACTTGTTATAATATTGACCACCTTGTTGCAACTATACCAGCAATATCTTTCTCTAACATTCATTTCAATGCTTAAATAAAATAAAAGCTTTGGGTTCTATAGAACAGCCTTTATGTATCACTAGTTCACACTGTTTCTTGATACTAAATTCTGGCAGGTTCTAACATGTTGGGTTTTTTTTTTAATCACTGGATAAAATATTCTAGACAGGGCATCCTTTGGCATAGGTTGTTATTAAAATGCGACAAAGATTATTGTTGCTGACACACTGCTGTTTATCAACACCTCTTTTCTCCTTAGTTCATCTGTTTACTCATTTTTCTCGAAGCAACTTCGTTTTCTCTATACTCCCTCCCTCCTTCCTTCTCTTCCCTTCTTTCCCTCCCACCCCCCCCCCCTCCCCCCCCTCCTTTTTTCCTTCCTTCTTTTCTTCTTAAAAAAACAAACCCTCACCTTATCATTTACAGGCAACCTATTGGCACTAAGGTTAAAGATGTCACCATGCTATTCAAAATGCGCTTTGAGTACCAATGACATGACATCACCCAAGAACCTGTTAGAAATATAAAATCTTGGACCCCACCACAGAGCTTCTAAATTAGGATCAGTCTTCTAACAAGATCCTCAAATGATTCATGTTAGCACATTCAAGCTTAAAAGGTTCAGGTCTAGACTACTTAGATGTCCTAGAGATACCTCAAACTTCACACTCTCCCCCTTAGGTAAGACTGCATTTTCTATCCAAGTGAGACGACCATATATTCACAGGGCAACTCAAGTCAGAAACCCAGGGAGTCTTCCAGGATGCCTTTCCTTCCTCATCAACCAAATGTAACATGTTACCAGTCTTGTCATTTCTGTTTTCTAAAAATCCCTTGAATATTTCCTCAGCATATCGCACCAAGTGTCATTTCCATAGTTCCCACATTTCTCAAATGAACTTGAGCACAATCTTTAAACTAGTTTCAAAGCCTTTGTCACCTTTCTCTAATACTATGTCTTTGATAATTCCAGCTTTATCTTAAAAAGTTTAAATCTGATCATAGACTTGCCATACTAAAAATATTTTTATGATGTGTTCTTCTACTGTTAGGAAAAATATGGTTTGTGTAAAACCTTTTAACTAACTTTTTCTTCTGCACCTCTCCAACTCACTCCCTATGCTGAAGTCATATTCAATGATTTGCATTAGCCTAAATATGTCATTGTATTTTGTGCCTTTACACTTTTATATACTTTTTCCTGGAACGGAAATGCTCTCTTCCCCCTAACTTGTCTGTCAGATGAACTGCTACACAATATATCAAGACCAGAGTCAAATAATCCTTGCTTTGTAATGCTTTTCCTTTAACCTCTCTAGGCATTGCTCATTTCTCCCTTCTGCACCTCCACACTTGCAATGATTTGTTTACAGAGTAGATGCTTAATAAATATTGTTGAATTGACAAGTATAATTTTTTTCATTGATTCTAGACAGAGAAGAAGGGAGAGGGAGAGAGAGAAACATCAATGTGAGAGACAAAAACCCGATTGGTTGCCTCCTGTACACAGCCCACCTGAATCAAACACGCAATCTGGGTATGTGCCCTGACCGGAAATTGACCCCACAACTGTTCCAAACAGGGTACTACACTCCAACCACTGCGCAACACCAGCCAAAGCTAATCATTATTTTTAAAAGAAATACTATTAACATTTCTCCATATGATCATAAGCCACACATTATTTGAATCAAATATTTTGTAAAATATATTTTGACCTTATTAAATTTCAAGTAATAGACAACTTTTTTTTTCCCCTCTAGGAAAAATTCAAATGATTGATAGAAATGATGAAAAGAACTGCTTTTGTTTTGGACTTAGGTTCTGAAAAAAGACATTAAATCTATTTCAATTTCTGAGTTTCCTAAGAGTACATAAGTAAGTACAAATACAAATAAATCTTGTCTGAAACTTTCTGTACATGTTTTTCTGTAAACATATGTTTTCATTCCTCTCAGATAAATGCCTGAGGGCAAAAGAAAAAAAATAGATAAATTGGATTTCATCACAATGAAAAACTTTTGCTTTGCAAAATCCCATGTGAAGAGGATGAAATGGCATGCTATAGACTGGAAGAAAATATTTGTAACCACATACCAGATAAAAGACTAATACATAAAATACACGGGGAATTCTCAAAAGTGCACATTAAAAATCAAACAATCCAATTAGAAGATGGGCAAAATATATTAACAGACATTTCACCTAAGAAGATATACAGATGGGAAATAAGCACATGAAAGGTGTTTCACATCATTAGGGAAATGCCAATTAAAACCTCAAACAGATATGACTACACACCTGCCAGAATGGCTAAAATAAAAGAAGTAACATCGTCAAAAGCTCGCGAGGATGCACAGAAGCTGCATCACTTGTGCATTGCTGGCGGACTGTAACATTGTTCAGGCACTCTGCAAGCACTTTGGCAGCTTTGTATAAAACTAAGCATCTATATCAGTTTTTAGAAATAGACTGTAACCATCACATAGACTATTATAAAAAAATACAAATAAAAAGAATCTAACTTAATGGATGGATATTTAATATCTGTGCATTGTAAATGATAGACTATACTCAGTAAAATAAATATACTGATATTGAAAATATATTTCAGTTTACATAGAAACCCCAGAATTGAGCAATAGAATGATTGATGGAAATATGGGCATCAGTAATGTAAATGATGATGTTGCGCAATCTGTAAAGTGCTAGGAACATGATGAATATCACTACTATTATTTATCTCAGCGTCATTGTGAGAACCAATTAGATACTATATGTAAAAGTCACTTTGAAAACTGGTAAAATATTGTAAATATTAAATATTAAGAATTTTTTTTACATCACTAAGTTAAATATCAATAGGGAAATATATAGAAGGACATTGAAATATCTAAATTTCTCTTTAATCTTCTCATTAATATTTTGAAACTCTTATAAACTGATAATTTTAATCACTTTATTTTACCTTGGTTAGATGAATATATTAGTACCTATTTTTAAACTATGATCAATTTTGTGGTTATAGTACATTAACGTTATGATGCATATTTGAAGTTTTAGGAAACTTTAAATTATATCTCAACATCACTGAAGCCAAACCATGCTTTAATCTCTCAGATATACTTCCTTTTGATTGCTTTAGTTGTTGCTCTAGTCCTAGCCATCATCACATCACAGAATAGCATTTTAGCTGTTCACTTTGCTTCTAGCTTCTCACAAATCTATCCTTCCCAAAGCAGCTCAAAAATTCACGGTTTTAATGGCTTCATAGAATTTTAAAAGAATCACCATGATAGTAACTGTGATAATACAATAAAAATATATAAACTAAGGGTAAGAAATAAAGCATATTTATCATCATTTGTGGATTATAGAATTTATATTATGAAAAGCTAAAATAAATAACTAAAAAAGAAAGAAAAATATCCAAGCCATTATTTTACTAGGTCAGTGGTCGGCAAACTGTGGCTCGCGAGCCACATGCAGCTCTTTGGCCCCTTGAGTGTGGCCACAAAGTTTCAATCACACTGTACGTGCACGCCCGCACGTGGTATTTTGTGGAAGAGCCACACTCAAGGGGCCGCAGTTTGCCGCCCACTGTACTAGGGGACATATAAAGTTAAAAAAAGAAAGAAAGAAAGGCCATTCACAATGGCCTCTTAACACCGCAGTGCTGGAGCAGGGAAGGGAAGACTGAAACACTTCTGCCCTTTTTTCTGTGCCTCACTTCAGAGCCTGTACTTTGAAGAAGTTCTACTTCTGTCTCAAGTCTCACACAATCTCTTTATAATGACAAATCTATCAACTTCTGGCCCTTACCCTTCTTAAATCCTGTTCAATAATGTTGTGACATCTCCTCATGCCTTCTAGATGAGACACATTTCCTGTAAAGTTTCCTTGATCTCAAACACAGACAGTATATATATATATATTCTTGCACCTAAAGGAGTTCCAGTTTCCATTTTGGTAGGAAGTCTTGGTTTTTACTTATGTCTCCAAATGGACCATTTGAGAGGTTTTCTTTAGAATGAATCTGCCTTGGAATCTCTATCTCTTGTCAGATAACAGCCACAAAGTGATTTTTTTTAAAATTTTGTTTTATTTTGTTTTGTTTTGTTTTAGCTTCTATCTACCAAGGTTCACAAAATCATAGGCTCCCATCATTAGCGCAGGAATCCCACATGTTGTTGTGAACCCAGAGTGGTTCGTGAACTGAATGTTTATTTTGCTTCCTTGACAGGATGTAGAGCTTGGCACATGTGTGTGCGCTTCTCTTGATCAGCATTGCCTATAAAATTGATTCTAAAAAACAAGGTCTGTTACTGGGATGTCAACCTAAGAGTACTAGAAAGGAGGTGTTTCTTTGTAGTCTAGTTGAAGCAGTAAGACATAGTGGAAAAGAGCAAGGGTTTAAAGTCTAATAGACCTAGTTGTGCATCTCAGCTCTGTCACTAGTGAACTGTGTGGTCCCTACTTAACCTCTCTGAGCCTCATTTTTTTCACTTGTAAAATAGAGATAATAGTCACTCCTACGTTGCAGTTTACTGTGATGATTAAATGAGATATATAAAGCATTTTTCATGTAGTGCATGTCATGTAGTAAATTGTAGGTAGCTTTATCATTATCTATGTTCAGTCTGAGAATCAGAGCTGATATGCCAAGAGAATATATTTAGCATTTTTAGCAATTTAATATTTGAAGACCAAAAAAAAAGAGTTGTAGACATTATGTAGAAGGCCTGCAAGGGTGATCAGAAATGATCTCTCCTCCCCCAAACAAATTAATGAAAAAGGCAACACATTATTGGTGGCTTCAGAAAGAATTCCATTCTCTTCCGTGTCTTTTATGTGCAGTTGGCTCTTTACAACTGCGCATTCAACCAACCTTGGCACGGAAACAGTTTTTTAGATTGAAATACTGTTTTCAACCCAAGGCTGGGAAACCACAGTCGGGAAACCATGGTTGGGAATGCAACAGTGGCAATCCGCAGTTGGATGGACCCTGTGAGGGGAATTGGCTGATGAAAAGGGCCAACTGTATTTATTGGAAAAAAATCTACATATAGCATTCGCAGACCTCCCATAATACAGAGGAAGGTATTAAAAATGTGTGCAGTGCTGGCAGAAGCAGACCTCCATGATTTTTTATTTTATTATTGATTTTTTTTTAGAGAGAGAGGAAGGGAGAAAGAGAAACATTGATTGAGAGCAGAATATTGATTGACTGCCTCCTGCATGCCTCCTACCAGGGTTTTAGCCCACAATCCAGGCATGTGCCATGACCAGGAATTGAACCAGCAACCTTTTGGTGTATGGGTCCATGGCCAACTAACTGAGCCACACAGGCCAGGACTAGAGACCTCCATAATTGATGTACCTCTATGTCTTTGAATTTTATTTTCTTCTTCAAAGGGATTAAAAAGGGAGACTCTTACCTATTAGATGCTTATCTCTCTCTTTTATATATTTGAAGAATACTCAGCAAAAATAAGCAGGCTTAAAAGATGGAAGATTTCCTGTAGGATAAAGAAAAAAATTGTGATCCTAGGATAATCTATTGAAGAAGAGTGCATTTTAAAAGATGTATTTAGAGAAATTGGTTAAATTTTAATTGATTATCCTCATTTTAGAAATGGAGATAAATTATCAATCTCTTAAGATAATTTGGAATTGAAAGTCTAAACAATACCAGCAATATTTAGTGCCTAGCAAGTAGAAAGGTTTCATTAATTATTAGGGATTATGATAATTATAGTGGTGATGATGATGACAATGTAAAGAAGTACATGGAGACTTTTGAGATGAGAGAGGGATGATTTAATATGATATATTTAGGGCTTTATATAAATATTCCTGAATAAATAGAGCCATGTTCTGGTATTCCTCCATAGAATGAGTATCCAAGACAAACATTCTGCCCCTGGATGATACATATTTTAACATCCAATTATTTAGATGTACCACATAATTAGGAAGCAGGAAGAACAGATACATAAGTGTGTAAAAATATAAAGCAAATGATTTGAGATGCAGCACATATAATACTCATACAACTGAAGCAGCACAAAGCATGATGTAAATCATTTTACTAAGTCAGATTAAAGGTGCTATTACTCATGATTATGTAATACTCTCTGTAATTTCTGTGTTAAACTTGACATTATAAATCCTTTAATCTGCGTATTTAAAAGCCATTCTATGGCTCATTTTTCAAACAGATCCCCGTTAACACATTTACTGCTAATGAACCACTAACGTGTCCTCTCTTTCTTAGACAAATGCTGTTGACCAACATTATTATTTGCTCCTCATATAATTATTTTTTTGGCTTTTTAATTTAATTGCTTCAATAAAAAATACACCAATAATGCATTTTTAATTACACTTCCCAGGTGACCTATGTAAAAAGAGGTTTCATAATGAAGCCACAATAATTAGCCTGTCACAGTCCAGTTTGGGGCTATTGTCTAGTTGTCCTTTCCATGGCTTGTGTGGCATGACTAGAATTCTAACGACCTTGTGTATTATCTCCCATAATACTGAGGAAGGTATTAAAAATGTGTGCAGTCCTGGCAGAAGCAGGCTTTCTAATTATTGTCAGCTATTTCTATTGTGACGTGGTCAATTCCCTAGAGAAGAGAAACAACAGCCCACTTCAGGGTTTGTAATAGGCCCTAGAGCCTGAGGAGTTGTAGACAGAGCTGCTTCCCTCCGGAGGGATAATTGGTTTACATAGCAGCTCAACATCTGAACCAAATCCATTTTTTTTCCTATTGTGATTTCACTGTTTACTCTAATATACATAAACTATTTTGCTATTTCAAACAGCATATGACTCATTCTTTAATAGCTGAGCAAATTTGCATGTTCTGCCTCACCTGGAATACTAATGACTCTGATGTCTGCCCATTTTTCATGCATGAAATATTAAATATTTGGTTTGTTAAGCACACATTCTTTCTGTAAATAATGTGTGGTGGCAACTTGTTAAGCACAATTATCCTTTACTTTCATTTTTTCCCCCCATGGATGAAATATGGCTTTCGCTTGAAGAGAAATGCAGATGATTTTCAAGAAATTTAAGGATATTTTCCCTAGTAGTGCAATGTAATCAATTACTGAGAAACATTTGTTAATGTTTGCATACTACTGCTAATGCTAAAATAGTGACACTTTATTGTGCAAACAGAAAAGGTATATTATATTATCCTTGCTTCAAATGTATTGTGACCTACAGAAGTTTCAGCTGGACTGGATTTTAACATCTCTGTCTCAAACAGATAAACTGCAATTGCTATGTGTTGTAAGCAAATCCTATTGTGAATGTTTTTTTTTTTTCTTTTAAGTTAATCAGGTCTTCAAGTCACCACTGTTGTTCTCAGTGCCAGAATGAGTAAAGGTAAAAAGCATTATCCCATCCAGGAAAGCCAACCTCTTCAGGAGAATCTGGAAGCACCCGCTGTTTTCTACGCTTTCCTCCAGCCCTCTCTCTTTTCCCTAGAACTGACAGTGTAATCATCAGCTGATACTTTCTGCTCTTGCCCTAAATATGAGTCTTTTCTATGAGTCTGAACTCAGTGGGATCCTGTGTCAGGCACTTGTTACTAAGCCATCAGTATTCCCTTCCCTACTATAAGGAGTCTTGTTATAGACTCAGAATAATAGAGTTATTTGGCCAACTTGTATTTAAAGACACATGACTGTTGATTATTGTTGGCCTGTCCGAGTTGATACAGGATTTCAATTCTCCCAAAACTGATCAAGTGATTCAACATATACCCAATAAAAACATCACCCTAAGCTGTATTGGAAAAAGCAAAAACCTAGACTAGCCAAAATAATTTTGAAAAAGAGCAAAGTTGAAGAATATATACTACCTGGTATTTAATATTAATGTATAATCAATATAGTGTGGTATTGGCAAAAAGTTAGACATATAGATTAATAGACTGAAGTAAGCAGTAAATATACGATTGGTTTATTTTCAACAAAAAGACCAAAGAAATACAATGGGAAAAGGATACTTTTTCAATAAGTGTCACTGGAATGATTGGACAGCCACTATGTTATATACTATGACCTTCCGGTTTTTATTTTTATAGAAAGAAAAAAATATCCTTAGTGAATAAGAACATAAGGTGGGAATTAAAAGATTCCATTGTATCACAGCAAATTTATTATTTTCCCTATGTGTGCTATCATGTTCAATAGAAAGAGACCCTTTCCCTACCTCACAGTGAATAGTACAAGTAGCTCCATGAGTTCCAGCAAGCTCCGTAATGTTTCTGAGCCTCAATTTTCTCCTGTGCAAAAGGAGAAGAATAAATAATATCAACTTTATAAAAAGATAACACAATCTATTTAAAGTGCATTGCACAGTGCTTGAACAGGATAAACACTCAATAAATGTCAGTTCCTTTACCTTCGAGTCATGTCTTTTTATGTCCAAGTCTTTTTTCTAATGAGATTAAGACAAAAATATTACATAAATATATATGACTATAATTTTAACCAGAAATTCAGAATTTGCCCTTTGAAAAAGACACCTTCCAAATACTTTACTTATGCTGTGTGCATTTAACATCATATGAAATGCACATTAACTGTATGTCATTTTGAATTGTTAAATACGTGTTTGTATTTTAATAAAGATTCAGTAAGGGTTTGTCAGAGGTATTTTAGCAGATAATTAACATCTAGAACATGGCAAAAGCAGACTAAGATTAGAACACTTTGCTGCATTAAAAACATATTCTTAGAAGAGCAGAAAAACAAAGTAAAAAATCAGTCATGTGGTCAAATATCACCTTTTGGCACTCTAATAAACTGTTGCTTGGATAGAAATATCAAGCTATTACTAATAGCTATTAATGTGTACATGCTTCATGTAATTTTATAGTATCTTATTTTAATATCTGTAATTTTAATGAATTGCAATTTAGAAAAGAAACAATTTTCATTTACTTTATATAACATAATTATGGACCAAATTAACCCCACACTAGTCTTAATTACATTTGGTTTCATTTGGCTGATCAAGCAATTAACATGCCACTGTATTTTGGAAGTAAAAATCAAGTTGTTATGGTCTTTCTTCCAAAAAACATGTACTTGTTCATCTTGAGTGTAGCTACCATGTAAAATAATTTCTTGTAGCATTCTTTTTATCTCTTTTCTTTTTCTTTTTTCTTTCTTTCTTTCTTTTTTTTTTTTTTGGTTTCCTGTATACTCAGTATGTTGCTGCTCAAGAATAGATATAATGAGGAAGTACTGAACTTGGGGTCCTGTTATATGCTACTGCTTAATAATCTCTCCCTCATGCCACCCTTTATCTGCTATACTCAGATTGGTTTCCATGCATTTCTCTTCTAATTGGAACTAATTTTAGGTTTGCCATTACTTGTGATTAAACAGTCTCTTTACCACACATATATTTCCTTCCATTTATGTATTGTTACCCTCACAGTTTTCTTTAGAAGAGAATGATTTGTCAGGAAGAGACCATCTTTTTTACTCCATTAGCTAAGTTATGTCTGTAAGGAGCATAATTTTAACAGCAATAAAAATATTGGGTTTAATAATAATAGCATTCAGGACCATATGAGTATCACTGCAACTAATCCTTTTCTACTAATTGAAAATGAAAATGGCCCTTTGCAATGGGTGTGTATTGTGAATAATCCTAATTAGGATAATGCAAGGTTATTTTAGCAGAGTTCAGAGGCAGGGTGC
The DNA here is from genome assembly GCF_000412655.1 of Myotis brandtii. Lineage (NCBI taxonomy): Eukaryota > Metazoa > Chordata > Mammalia > Chiroptera > Vespertilionidae > Myotis > Myotis brandtii. The sequence goes on along the minus strand of NW_005354385.1, from coordinate 15,223,996 downwards.
AGTCTCAGGAAAACAGCTTAGCTGAAGTGTAGTCCATTAGAATTACCTTGAAGCTGATGAGAAAGCACAAACTTCCAGCCGGGGACAGCACAGAAGAGAAGTCCTTTAGCAAGCACTTGTTAACAATTTTATTGAAACAGGCTCAACATGGGAAAGTCTTAGACAATAAAACACTTAAAAAATGGGAAAGGGTGCCCTAGTCGGTTTGGTTCAGTGGATAGAGCATCGACCTGTGGACCAAAGGGTCCCGGGTTTAATTCTGGTCAAGGGCACGTACCTTGGTTGCAGGCTCCTTGGGCCCTGTCCCAGTTGGAGACAACCAATAGATGTGTTTCTCTCACATCAACATTTCTCTCTGTCTTTCCCTCTCTCTCCCACTCTCCCTAAAAATCAATGAACCTCTGGTGAGGATTAACAACAACAAAAAAGGGAAAGGGCCCATATTGTGATAATTCTAATACTCTCCAATGGGAAAAGAATTCTTAAAATCATGACACTAGTCTAATACCCATGATAGAATATATCTCAACAGGGCTAATTAAATATAAGATATTTGAACCAACTCTGTGATAGTGTATTATTTGCTCAGATTCCAAAGACTTTTTAAAAATGTCATGATAGGTGTTCTTTTCCTCTTCTGTCTGGATGAAGATAGTAGCTTTCTCTTGCTTTCCTGTGACATTTCCTATTTTGACTGGATTTGTCAGATTGCATCAGTTACATTTGATTCCATTAGATCATGTCAAGAAACAATGAAAAATAAGGTATTTTTCTTCTTTTTGCTAAAAGAAGCAGGCCTCATGGTCCACCAGATATTTTTATATAAATATTCCCTTTCACATATAATGACAGAAACAAAGACATATTGGAGTAGTAAAAGAAAATGAAGGGACCCAATAATTGCTGACAATTTAAGCAAGACATGCTCATTGTAACTGATTTTATTTCAGTCATATGGCAAGAAAATCCAGCTATATATGTGTGTTTATTAGTGATTTATTCCTTTAAAATATGATTAGAATTTGAGTATTTGTAGTGACTAAAGATAATGTTTTTACTAATTTGAACAACCATTCCTGAGAAGTTGTGTCATATTCACAGTAAGATATTCATTGTTTCCACTATTCTCACTTTGTTTTTATAGTGATATAATCATCCAAACAGATACTCTGTCAATATAAAGGGTGTTTGGTTAATAAGTGCATATTGACTACTATATTGAATCAAGTAAAAAAAATCAATGAGGTAAAGTGTTCATTGTCTTTAATTTCTTTTTTTTTTAGTATGTTCTTATTGATTTTGGTGTGTGTGTGTGTGTGTGTGTGTGTGTGTGTGTGTTTTGTTTTTTTTTAGAGAGAGAGGAAGGGAGAGGGATAGAGAGATGAAACATTGATGAGAAACATCATCAATCAGCTGCCTTCTGCACGCCCCCTACTGGGGATTGAGCTGACAACCCGGGCAAGTGCCCTGACCAGGAATTGAACTAGTAATCCGGTGACCTCTTGGTTCTGGGTCAATGCTCAATTGCTGAGCCACACTGGTCCAGTGACTTTAATTTCTTACTTAACACAAACGAAATAGATAAAATTGGGAAAAAATTAGCAATTCTCTTTTCTTTCAATGACCTCCAAGCAAGAACCACCAGGACACACCTACATTTTAACAAGTTGTGATTATTACCTGAGAGAACCTGTGTGTGTGTGTGTGTGTGTGTGTGTGTGTGTGTGTGTGTGTGTGTGTTGGGGGGTGCCTGGGGTGCTGCTGGTGGTAAGCCTGCTACCCAGGCTGCCTTTGTTCAGGTCCTCTATCAGGGGTCAACACTATGGACTAAGGCAGTGGTTCTCAAACTTGGCTGCACATTAGAATCACCTGGGAATCTTTTTAAAATCCTGATTTCTGGGCCTCATCCTCTGGAAATTCTATTTCAGGGGTC
>NW_005354385.1:15211282-15221885 GCF_000412655.1 Myotis brandtii | reverse complement strand
CCACAACATTAGTAACAAAGAAACAGAATTTCTGGAGGATGAGGTCCAGAAATCAGGATTTTAAAAAGATTCCCAGGTGATTCTAATGTGCAGCCAAGGTTGAGAACCACTGGACTAAGGGCTTCCTTCTTCCAGTTGATTTCTTCACCACTTTCTGAGTGCCTGCTTACTTGCTAAGTGTCCCATTTTAAACTCACAATAACCTTCTGCAGCTGAAGCTGAGAGGTTAGGCCTATTGCTCAGCAAGTGACTCGAGGAAAGCAGCACCTAAGGGAGCCATACAGAAGAGACCCAGAGCAGGTGGAGCATGGGGAACTCTCACCAGCCTGAAAGGGAGCTTGGCAGGGAGTGTGGAGAGGGTGCGCCTTGGACATTTGCTCCAAGCTCCACATCTGGGCTTCGCTTGCCTGGGGTGGGGCATCTCCTCTTAGCTCAGGTGAGGTTACTGGAGCCCCATCTTCCCACAGAGCCACCTGGTCCCACCTTACCTCCCTGAGGTTCAGGTTCTGTTCTTCCAAACTCTGCCTCACTGTGCTCCCGGCTGTGTCAGTGGCTTTCCCTGACCCGCCGTCTCTGGGAGTGGCTGGAGCACTTGGGAGCAGGATGGGCACAGCCAGCGTGGGGAGCTCCGAGTCCCCAGGAAGCCATGGCCTGGGGAGAGTTGTAGCATTGGTCCTCCACTTTCCAGGACCTCAAAGGGTTTTAGTGGCTCCTTCTTACATTTTCAATCAGATCTGAGCCCTCTCTTGGGAATACTGTGGTATCTCAGTAAAAGGTTGTTAGAAAGACTTATTGTGGATTCAGGCTTTGGTTGTGTGATTTGAGGGTGGTTCCAAGTAAGTGGGGGTTTGCTGTGGATTCTGTCCTATCAGTAAGTGGGGACAATTTTACTGCTGAGTATCTTAAATTCTTATTTATCAGGTCAGACTTGAGAGAGGTGAGACTGCATCGGTAAAGAAGCAGCAGTCACTCGTGTTTGCCAGAATGGGGGGTGTTTGATCATTTTTTGTAGTGTGAATGCCATTCATGTGCTATCTGTGTTTGAACGTGATTACAGAGTGGTTTTGCTTCTGTCTTGTCTGTCATGATCACAGATTGGCCTTGTCTGTAAAATCGTTTTTGTTCAACAGGAGTAACTCAGGTTTAGCTGATAGTAGCACGAAGGCCCAAGTGATAGTGATAGCTACCAGCCCAGATGCTTTTCCCTTTCTCAGTTCATAGTGGGGTCCTCCCCAGAAGAAGGGGAAGGAAAATCCTATTTTTTTGTCTCTACTTATTTTTCCTAGGACACTCATCCATTCCCATAAAATTTCTATAAAAACCAGTTGTGACTCATCTTCAAATCCAGACCTTTTATTTTTATTTTTGGCTGTCTACTTCTTATCCCCCACTCAGACTTAAATTGTCTAAAATGAATCTTCAAATCTACCCTCTTAGTTATGCTCCTCCACAGAGCCAACCTGGACTCCCACCGCTCTCTGATGTGGCACCAGGACTTGTGGATTCCACTTCCAAAACTGAAATCTACACTTCCATCTTTTTAGGAATTAGCTTAGAAGTAATCTTTTCTGACTTCACCTGGAATCACGAATGCTTACTTTCTTTACAGCATATAGTCCTTTACAAGGGTGTTTACTACATCTGCTATGTTTCTCAATGTGTTTCACCACCAGGGCTCTGTTCTCCTGACATATTTCTTATCCTTTTTGTCTCTTCAGCCCCTTGCATGGGAAGAAATACAGCATAAAGTTTAAGGCCAGGAATTTCAAGTCACCCTGCCTAGGTTCTTTCCTTGTGTCTGCCAGTTACAAGCTGTGAGTTCTCGGCCACCTCACTTGGCCACTCTGGGCCTCAGTTACATTATCTGTAAGAGGGGGTTGTTAATATTGACACCTATCTTACAGAGTTGCTCTGACAATTAATGAGACATAGATATGTATGTTCCTGCAACAACACGCAACACATAAGCCTTCCATAAATGTGCTAGCTATCATTATCACACTCTTACCACACACAGGAGGCTCAATAAATCTTTGTTGAATTGGATTAATATTGGGTTTCCAGTCATTACATGTAAGAGGTGCAGTCAGTTTAGATATGAGGACAATATCTCATCTTTACCTAAGTTGAATTTTGCTAGTAAGTTTCTAAGCAGAGGATGTCACCCTGGTATGCCACTGAAAATTATTAAATCAGCAGGCACAGGGGTTTTGAAATCAGGCATAACTGGGTTTGAATATGGGCTCAGTTTTGGGTAAATTACTTCAGGTACTGAAGATCCTCTGGGAAGCGGGAATAAGGTCTAAGTCACAGGCTTATTTTGAAAATTAAATGAGTAAATATATGTAAACTAATGAGTAAGTTACCAACCAGGTGATATATATTTGTTAATTATTTTTTCTTAATTTCTTCTCCCACTGTGCAAGAACATACCCTTCCACATACAACCTCCCAAGTATTATGAGAGGGACTAGGAAGGGTTACAAAGCAATTTTATGAAGAATGCCTGGGAAGTCCACATATTGACATAAATACAAGATATTTAAGAAATAAAAATTTAACAAGTTTGCACTGATAGTTTATAAATATTAAAAAATAAATTGTAAATGTTTATGATTGTTATGAATGAAGATAATTTCACCTTTAAAAACACATGTGTGCATGAGGTTATCTAATACCTTATTATAAAATTCCATGACTTTACATGTAGTACATGAATTGAAAACATTATCCTCAGTTCTCTAATTTTTGGAAACAAATGAAGCTCTTTCAAACTTTTAGAGTAAAACATCCACACGAAAACATAGATAAGACTCTCCCCTGTTAATTTTCATAGATAGATGTGCTCTGTGAATGCCTCTTCATTCCTAGTGTCTACATAGTGAAAACCACGAAACCATTTTGGGGTAAGAAACAAAATAATTCAGGTTGACACTTTCTTAAGAATCTCTAAGACAGAAATCTACTATCAGTTGTGGCTTGATGATTCTATGCAGGAACAGATTGTAAACTACAATCTTAAATCTATAGACTGTCAAGGTTGAAAGGGACCTTTAAAGTATCTTACCCAACTAATCAAAGTCCCATGGTGCCCCAACTTGTTATTAGGTATTCATTCAGTTTATATTTAAATATCTACAGTGACAGAAGCTTCATTACTTTTTGAGATTATCTGATAACCACAATTATTGTGATTAGTTTAACCTTGTGAGGTTAGAATGAGGCTAAACTGGTCTGTGTAAAGGGCCAGATCATACCACCTTGGAGACAGCATCTCCATGAACAATGCCCATTTTCTACCACTTTTTCTCCTATGACAGTGTCAAGTTCCTTGAATATCCTAGCCAATTGTTTCAGAAGCAGAAGAGGTAGACTTTACATTCACCTACACCTCTAATATTATAAAGTTACCCCAATGGTAACTTTATAGTAACTTATTTCACTGTTTCCCAAAGTGGGCTCTGTGGAACGTTATTCTTATGAGCATATTCAAGGAAAAAGTTTCAAAGGACAAATACATTCAGAAAGTGTTACAATGTGCTCATGGTGATCCACATACTATTATCATATTAAGAGCTCTAAGAATCCTTGAGAGAAGAAACATATTAAATTGTCTATAGTTTAGTATCCCCTAAATTTCTTTGATCTTAGAACCCTTTTGAAAGTAACATCTGCTAGCATTTCATTAAACCAACTGTTCTTTAAGATGCATGCTGAGAAATGATGGACATAGATTTACTGCTGAACACATATTGGTCAAGTACCAGTAAGCTTTTACTAAAGAGATATGTCATATAATGAGAAGAAAGGCAACATTGTCACCTCAAGATTATCATTTTTTAGCATTAGCTCTCCCTTGTTTTGCCCAAGCCCTCCCCGTGGGTAACCATTTTGCCCCATTTGTCTTGGTCTCTACATGAGCACTACAGCTTCATATAAAATAAGTCAGAGTGGGGAGGCTGAGCCACTGGGCCCTATCACACAAGGCCACTCTATCAACTCAAGGAGACTTAGCAGCTACCCAATACATAGAAAGAAATACAGGGAAACAGCCAAAATGTGGAGACAAAGAAACATGTCACAAATGAAAGAGATGGGAGAAAGCAAACTACTGGATATAGAGTTCGAAACCACAGTTATAAGGTTGTTCAAGAATCTTCTAGAAACCTCTGAGGAACTTAGTGAAACTTTCAAGGATCTTAGTGCGAATGCCAAAAAAAAATGGAAAAGGACCAGTCAGAAATTAAGCATACTGGTACACTGACTGGAATAAAGAATAATATACAGGGATTCAACAGTAGACTAGAGGATCCTGAGAATCAAATCAATGATTTGAAGTACAAGGAAGCAAAAAACACCCAACCAGAAGAGCAAAAAGCAAAAATAATCCAAAAATATGAAGATAGTGTAAGGAGCCTCTGGGACAACTTCAAGCGTACTAATCTGAACAATAAAGATTTAATAAAAAAATAAAAAAATAAAAACCCTAAAAAAATAAATAAATAAAATGATGACAGAAAACTTCCCCTACCTGGTGAAAGAAATAGACTTACAAGACCAGGAACGACAGAACCCCAAACAAGAGGAATCCAAAGAGGACCACACCAAGAAACATCATAATTAAAATGCCAAGGGCAAAAGACAAAGAGAGAATCTTAAAAGCAGCAAGAAAAAAACAGTTACCTAAAGGGAGTGCCCATAGGACTGTCAGCTGATTTCTCAAGAAACTATGCAGGTCAGAAGGGAGTAGCAAGAAATATTCAAAGTGATGAATAGCAAGAAACTACTACCAAGATTCTCTACCAGCAAAGCTATCATTTAGAATTGAAGGTCAGATAAAGAGCTTCACAGATAAGGAAAAGCTAAAGGAGTTCATCACCACCAAACCAGTATTATATGAAATGCTGAAGGGTATTCTTTAAGAAGAGGAAGAAGAAAAAGGTAAGGATAAAAATATGAACAACCAAGTGACAGCAAATACATATCTATCAACAAGTGAATCTAAAAATCAAATGAATAAAAAATCTGATGGGCAGAATAAACTGGTGAATGGAATAGAATCAGGGGTATGGAAATGGAACAGACTGACGATTCTCAGACGGAAGGGAGTGTGGGTGAGTGTGGAAAGAGATTAGACAAAGATCTTATATGCATGTATGCATTACCTATGGACACAGACAATAGGGTGGTGAGGGCCTGGGGTGGAGGGGAGCTATGGGGGGGGGGAAAAGAGGGACATCTGTAATAATCTGAAAAATAAAAAAAAAAACACACACACAACAAGTCAGAGAACATTTGTAAGAGGTCTATGGAGCCTTAAACCATCTTAAATATGACCACAATGGTTCTTGTTTAAAAAACAATGGATTAGGAAGAATTAGCAAGAGGAAGTATTACAAGCATCCATCTTTTCTTCATTGTACTTTAGAGACAAGTGATTATATAGCACACAATTCTTTGCCAGACCCCACCACCAACCCTGATCCTTTGAAACAGACCAAACCCTCTACAGATATTTAATATTTAAAGATTATTTATTTTCAAGTAGAGTTTACCAAAGTTCCTGGAAATAGTGCCTTTCATTTGAATGGCAAGCTATGGAAATAATGTGAAAGCTTAACAAGCCATGCCAAGAAGGGGAAAAGGGTCCTGTTATTTAAACTATATTTTACAGGTAAATGCAAGGAATTGTGGCTCCCAACTGATATTTCCTTGTTATGATTTGGTGGTATTCGCAACAAGAGTTCAATACTTTTGACCTGTGTTTTATTACTTACCCGTAATTTTGCAGCTAACAACCAAACTAAAGCAAAATCTTAGAATGGACACAATTACAGTAGAATTTACAGAGAATACAGTTCATCTACCTCTGACAAGCTAATAGAAAACCCCTCCATTGCTATAAAGGGTCACCCTTAAATCAGGCTTCTCTATCTAGATTGTTTGATTAGACAATATTTTAAAAATTAAGAGAAAATGTTCCTATGATAATGTGGTGGTTTCATTGACTAGAAATTAAGGTTTCCTTTTTTAAAACCTCTTTTTTTTTTAGAACATTAACCAATATTCTCCCTAATGATAATTACTGTATTTCTAAATTAAGGAAACTGGTAGAAAATAATATCTCCTATGTTGGCAGCCAGCAAATGTTAAACACACACACACACACACACACACACACACACACACACATACACACACACACACACCTCTACCACCCTGAAAACAGAAGCAGCAGGATACCTCAGAATGTAGAACTGAGAAAATGGAATTGACTGAGATGTTGCCCAACAATAATAATTTATGAAGTGCAGTGTTTTCTTATAATAATATTATACACACGAATACACATACATGTACACAAGAACCATCTCCAAGGATGCACTGTATATTGAAACTTGATAGGAAAATAAAATGAATGGGGTCCTCCTTTATTTTGTGGTCTTTAAAATTGGAATTTGGCCCTCACCGGTTTGGCTCAGTGGATAGAGCATCGCCCTGCGGGCTGAAGAGTCCCGGGTTCGATTCCTGCCATGGGCATGTACCTTGGTTGCGGGCACATCCCCAGTCGGGGGTATGCAAGAGGCAGCTGATCGATGTTTCTCTCTCATCGATGTTTCTAATTCTCTATCCCTCTCCCTTCCTCTCTGTGAAAAATCAATAAAATATATTTTTTTAAAAAATTGGAATTTGTAAGAAATTACTTCACATAACATAGTAAGAAAAGCAGATGAGACTATCTCTGCCTTTATTTCAGTGTTTTGACTATGAAACTAGCAGGGATTGATTAAAATATGTTATTATACTTATAGACATTCAATAAATGTTGTGGAATGAATTAATATTTTTAGATTGAGGAATACTTCTATGAATTTCCTTAAAAACAGAGACACCATCTCATTAGAACCACTGCTTTCCTGTCTTAGAGGGACACAGTGTGGGATGTTTAAATCCCAGTCCTGCTACTTAGTAGCTGTGTAATCATGGGCAAGTTATTCCCTCCTCTGAGCCTCAACCATTCATTGGTTATCCTATATAATAAAGAGCTAATATGTTAATTAGACTGAACAGCAGAACGACCATCTGGACGACCATCTGGATGACCTTCCGGACGAAGCCAGGGCTGTGAGGGCTGAGGCATCAGCCGGGGCTGTGAGGGCCTACCCTTGCACGGATTTCGTGCATCGGGCTTCTAGTTTGTATATAAAACAGGTGTATCAATGCCATATCACTGTGCTGTGGTCATGGCTTCTACAATATTCCAGAATGTCTTCCCTTTAATAAGCATGTAGTAAGTCTTATATCTCTTCTTTCCTCTCCCCCTTTCTTCTCCTCCTTCTTGTCTTCCTCCTATATTTTATTTTCCTTCTGCATCTTCTTACTGTTATTATTAAATTCTCTGTTACTGAAAGCTCATTTAGAATTACCAAAGAATTTTGGCTTTCCATGGAGTCAGATGTCACTTGATTAAAGGCAAATGTTCCACAACTGTAGTAGCCAAGAACAGAGTTACTTGGATAAAGAAATGTTGGGAAGGAAACGGTGGTGAGTCAGTTTCTCAGATTTTCTCCTTCCATTTACTTTACCTTTAAAATATGACTAATGGTGCTGGGAAGTGATTCTGAAGGATCCTTTCAGAGGTAGTGGCTTGAGGATAATGATGGGAAATGTGTCCCAGCCCAAATGGGCCTTGCTACCAGCAGAACTATATATAAGATACATCCTCCGGCTTCTCTCCTGGCCAATCGCACTCACAGGCTGGTGTGTGGGGTGGGGTGGGGGAAGGAGTTAAGAATTCAGTAGCAAAAGTTGAAGAAATTATGAGGATTCTGACATTTAACAATTTCTTTTTGCAGTGCCTTATAATTTTTAAATGTCAGAGAGAACTGGAGTGGCTATTAAATCTGAGATCTTAGCACAGAGTTAGGTCAGTTTTATTTTACTAAAATTGGCTTGTTTATTTCTAGAAAGTATGCATTGCACCCCAATGTGACCATTTCTTTTCCTCATCTCTAACTACTCTATCATTGGTTTGAAGACCAAGGGCCACAGTTTCAAAGACTAAGCAATAAAAACAAAAGCAGATTTACTTTACTGGCTACAGGGGTTTTTTTGTCTAGTAGGGCAATAAAAAAGGAAAGAAGCTAACATGTTTGATGGGTTTCACATCCAAATAGTTTTATTATTGAGAGTCTTATCAATAAGTCACATAAGTGCATCTATTCAGAGACCCAGGGTCACCTTCAGAATTATATTGATATTTAGATTTTCTACAGTAATCAATTAGGCTGTAAAATAGTGCTTTATTTTCAAAAGTAAAAACAAAGGAAAAAAATCTAGTAAATTACATTTTTACTTAACTTACTCTCAATAAAAGGCAAGAAAGTTCTAAAATCTGTAATAAATGCCAAGTTACATAGAACGTGACCTGCCAGTAGGAGGGGGAAATTCTGGATGAATAACTGAGTCTGCTCTCACATATTCTTCCTTCTGTGATCTTGTAGGTTCACAAAGAATTTTGGAATGACTGATTTCTCATCCTTAAGGTATGGTTCCAAGGTCGTATGCTTTTTTTGAAATATATTTTTATTTATTTCAGAAAAGGAAGGGAGGGGGGAGAGATAAAGACATCAATAAGGAGAGAGAACCATTGATCGGGTGCCTCCTGCACACTCCACACTAGGGATTGGACCCATAATCTAGGCATATGCCTGACCAGTAATTGAATCGTGACCTCCTAGTTCATAGGTCAATGCTCAACTACTGAGCCACACCAGCCAGGCATCCAAGGCCATATTCTTAATAAAATGCTCTAGGTGGGAGCATTTTCTCCCTACTCCAAAATTCCAAAATGTTTTATCTATACTTCTTAGTATTGATTATTAGTTTCTATTTTATGTTGTCAATATTTGTATATAGTTTGTATTTTTCCTATTTAAATGTTAGTCCAGAATGGCACAGCATTTGTCTTACTCACTTTTATATTTACCACAGTGGCTTCCAAAAAATAAATACCCAGTTTAGGCCCATCACGTTAGGGCCAACTGCCAAAGTGAGACACACACACACACACACACACACACACACACACACACGCACACACGCACACACACTTCACAGTTTTGCCATAAGCCAACTTACAATTTCAGAGTCAAACATGATCTCAGAGATCCTTCTCTCTACTTTTTGCCATATTTTACTCATTAGGATGCTAGGGTTCAGAGAAACTGAACACTAAAAGCAAGGTAAACAATATGTCCAAGAACACATAGTGAAAGTGTTTTGAACTATAAGAAAACTAAGATCAATTTTTTGATAACTTTATTGTCTAAACCATTTATGCATGTATGCACACATGCCATGCACATATTGATTTATTATTTTTAAACGTATAATAGTCCCAAAGAAACTAGTAAAGTTAATATCAGGAAATATAGGCAGGGCTGAACTAGCATACTGTTTCCTAATTAGACATTATACATCCACGATGTATTATTTTTCTGATGCATGAACCTACCAGTTACTTCTCCATTGGGCCCAACCAAACTATCTCACAGATATTATATGGGAATGAGAGCTGTGTGAGAATGCTAATATAGACAGGTCCAGAAGACTTAGATAAGATAACACAGATCTCTAAGACTACAAAAAGTATTGATAACCATGCCCTACTTTTACCTTAATGTCAGATATCACTTTCCTCCTCTGATAAAAGAATCTTTCTTAGATGTCCTTGCATCTAGCTTCCACAACTGTGAGAAAGAAATGCATTCTCACATTCTACCTCTCACTTTTGAAGAAGAAAGAGCCAGATAAGTTTTTCAGGTTATAAACTGAATTGGAAATAGAACCAGGGTCTGAACCTAAATATTTAAGCTCATAGCCTTTGTCTTTTCCAGTTTCTTTTGTTGCCTCCACATGCATGTGTACATGGGGTATATCAAGTGAGGAATGATTAGTGTCTGTAGAAATGCTAACAACTGTGCTAATGAAATAGTTTTCAATTGAAAAAAAAGAGTATTTTGTGAATGTGCAGCATGAAAGTGCAGTGGCTATACTTAATAGGTCAAGAAAGTTAGAGAAGACCCTTTCATACTGTGTTCTTTATCCAAGCAGACTCAAGCCTAAACATTCAGCCTGTGTCTGTTTAGTGATCCTACTTTACGTTGATTAGTTGGGTTTGTTTATGATTTTATTGATATCTCAGTCACTTTTCATGTAAACAAAAACAGCAATAAAATCAAACACAGAAATGTAGTATAGATACACATGGTTGAGAATTTGAGGTATCCATTCAACTCTTTTTATTCATATACTAGAGGCCCGGTGCACAAAAATTTGTGCACTCGGGGGGCGGGGGGAGGGGGGTCCCCCAGCCCGGCCTGTGCCCTCTTGCAGTCTGGGACCCCTCGGGAGATAACGACCTGCTGGCTTAGGCCTGCTCCCGGGTGGCAGAGGGCAGGCCCAATCCCTAAGTGCAGCCCCTGGTCAGGCTCAGAGCAGGGCAGATTGGGGAGTTGGGGCGCCGCCCCGTCATGCACAGAGCAGGGCGGATCGGGAGGTTGCAATGCCACCCCCTGTCACGCACAGAGCAGGGCCGATC
>NW_005354385.1:15193109-15210321 GCF_000412655.1 Myotis brandtii | reverse complement strand
GCCGAGTGACTGAAGCTCCCAACCGCTCCTTGTTTTCTTTCTTTTTTTTTTTTTTTTATTCTGGGCCAGCTTTAGCTCTGAGGCCTCGCTGCTGAAAACATCGATACAATGTTGCGGTCTGGCTGGCTTTCAGTCCGGCTGGTTTCTGGGGTTTTGTTTAGCTTCTTATTTGCAACATAGTACATAGTTGCTTAGAGTTGCAGCTGAGAGGCCGGCAAGTGAGGCGGGGAACGTTGGAGTCCGCAGCAAGCAAGCCTCCCTGTTCGCTTCAGTGCCTGGCTGCCGGCCGCCATCTTGGCTGACAGTTAATTTGCATACACTCACTGATTAGCCAATGAAAAGGGTAACGGTCGTACGCTAATTACCATGTTTCTCTTTTATTAGTGTAGATAAATATATATCTAAACATATCATATAAGGATATTTAAATTTTTAACCAGATGTGTATCATTCTATAACTGGCTTTTAAACTTCATGGTATGATTTCTATATATGTATTTAACAACACTCCTCCTCTTACTGGATATTCTCTCTCTCTCTCTCTCTCTCTCTCTCTCTCTCTTTCTCTCTCTCTCTCTTGACTAATCTGCAATGGACATTTTGCCCCTTACACTTTCATAGATGAATATTTTCTTATGATAGAATCTTATAAATAGAATTGCTGGGTATTGCAGGTTGGGTTTTCCAATAATGTACACTGAAATGAAGATTACATTTAGAAGATGTATCTATCATAAAGTGCTCCAAGGGCCAATGCCTCTGGAATGCAAGAGAAAGAAGCTGGACCAGTGAGAAGTTGGTTGGAATACCATCTCAAAGAAAGTCTCAGCTGATTCTCCAGGGAAATTTTAATCTGTGATGTCCCCTTGCGGTTTTCTCCAGTTAGAGTGAGGTGGACAGGCCCTGACTTGATTAGACACTGGATGCAGGCTGCCTTTGGAAGAAGGCTGGCCTGCCCTTGAGCTAGGTGGCTCGCTTTAGCTGGGGTGATTCCAGAAGACTGTTGAGCGGGGAGAGCTGTCTGCCAGCATCACTCCAAGCAGTTGGGGGAATAAGTCATACATTCCTGAAAGGGCTGCAACACTGCACTGGATCAAAGGCAATACTTATGATATAAATTGATAAGTTATGCCAGGTTACCATCTAAACAGTTGCTAAAATATTTGAATTCCATCAGTAGTATGTGAGAGTAGTTGTTGCTCAAACCCTTAACAATGTTAATGACTATCAATCTTTATAATATTTGCCATCCAGGTAGACAAAAATCTTCATTGTTGTTTTAACTTGCATTTATTTTTAGTGAGATTAATATCTTTTTATATATTTAAAGACCTTGCATATTTCTTTTTCGGTGATTTGCTTGTTATACCCCCTATGCCATTTGCAATTGTGCTAATCTTTATTCAGTAAGAATATTCACTATTTATTTTTCACATGTGTTGCACATATTTTTACAAATTTGTATGCATTTTTTCATTTGCTTTTTAATGATCTTTATCCCTCAAGGTAGTCTTCTATACAGTCAAATACGTAATATTTTTAAGAATTTACACCTTCATGGTAAGAAAAATCTTATTCAAGTTTATAGATACATCTTCATATATACTTTACTTCTAATACTTTATGGTATGTTGAATCCATTTTGAATTTACTTTTTAAAATATGTATAATATTACACTACGATTGAAGTTTGTGTTGAGGCAAGAAACAACTGATAGTTTATTCTAAAATATCTCAAGGGGCTGGAACAAGATGCAGCCATTGCAATTTTCCATCATGATGGCTGTAGGACTTTTCAAAACTCCAAACCTCATCAAGGATATCTGAGGCCAGGAACTGATGATTAAAGGAGTGGATGTTCTTTAGAAAAGCTCCTAGTGTTCTGTGCATGTACCATACTCAGGGGGAAGAATGGCATAAGGTGGGTCTCCCTTCAGGTTAACGAGGTCACTTAGCAAGTTCAGTGTGTCTTCTGAAGTTTCAGGACATGGTTGATAGGTGTGTGATGCACGATGGAGAATTTAAGGGACAAGGGGCTAGCTTCCTAGATTCTTCGAGGTTAGAACAAAGGGCAGATTGTTACTGATCAGCTGGTTTGCATTCCAAGAATTTCTCAGAACAGACATTCCTGAGTGTTTCCTATAATCAGAAACTCCTCTACCACATCCTTCAACACAAAAATATAGAACACAGAGTCACCTTAGATCCTAACCCAAAGGGTCACCAACAAGGGCAAATCCTAAAGGGCATGAGTAGTGTGTGTGTGCATGTGCATGAATCTTCAGTGAAGAATAAAACTGAAATGCTATCACATTTAGTACTCATTTGAATTGCTCCAAAATATTTATACATTTTAAAGTTGTTCATTAATATATAATTAAATGGTAATTTGATTTGTAAAGTTAAAGGTGAAATACAATTAGAACATTTATTAATTTTCTGAGATCATCATCAGAATATTACAGTAATACTTATATTTTCTTAAGAACAATTTTAAGTTATTACATTACTTTCTATACTACATATATGGAAATTCTATATATGATAGTATATGTAACACAAATAATACTTAAATAAACATATTGAAAAAATATACAGTGGAGCCTTGACTTACGAGTGTCCCGACTAACGAATTTTTCGAGATACGAGCCATCTCTCGGCCGATTTTTTGCCTTGAGTTGCAAGCTAAAATTCGGGTTACGAGCCAGCTTCAGATACCCCACAGCTAGTTGGCGCAGTGAACATCACAGTGAACGCCACAACATCAGCCCAGCATCACGTGTCATTGTAATGGTGAAAATTGATTTGACATACGAGTAATTTGAGTTACGAGCTCCGTCACGGAATGAATTAAACTCGTAAGTCAAGGCCCCACTGTATAGTAATTTACAATGTTTCTGACTGCAAGTGTCTAATTTATAATATTATTTGCTAGTCATATCAAACTATGGGTCTTTATAAATGACACAAGCACTGTTAATAAGAATGAGTAAAACTGGATCTTAAAGTTTAACATTGTAAGGGCTTTTATTAAGAATGTATTCCATTTTCTCCTCTTGATGCCTCACCCCACACAACTAATACAACTTCTCCTTTTAATTAAAGTGAGAAAATATATTACTTATAAAGCTTAGTCTTAAGCAGAGACAGATACAAAATCTATAGTTCCCATAATGGGAGATGCACTATAGAATGGAACAAAATGATAAATTGATAAGTACATGGTATAATTATTTTTCCCTGTTGCTATCTATCTTTTATCAGTGGCATGAAAGAGTAAATAAATATTAATTAATAAAATAAAAACTATGAATTATATAATTTATGAGATCTTACACTTTTAAAGGTTTTTGAAATCAAAATTCTCCCTAGCTCTTTTTACTCTTGCCATATTTATTTTCTTATCTTTATAATAATTAATAAAATACTTCTGGACAATATCTCCTGTTGTTTATTTTGGAAGAGCCAAATTTTTGAAATTTAAAATATGTTTTTAATGTTGTATACTTTATTTTGTATTTGTGTATGGATGCTTTGGTTATACATTGAAAAATGAGAACAAACACAGCTGTATTATGAACGAACTTTAGACACCAAATGAGTATTTCCTGGAGGGGAAGAAACAAAAATATGAGCTGCTTACTCTGAGAGCTTTTCAAACCCTCTAATGTATTTGAAATTATTTTGATGCTGTTATTTGAAGGTTAGAGTTTTGTTTTTGTTGCAAGCAAGCCTGGGTCTGGCATTCCCTACCTGTGCTATCTTTACAGTTGTTAGGATTCTGGAATCAGGATTTCCCTTTATTCTGTCTGAAGTACAGTTGGGTGTTTCTACTTAACATCACATTTTGAGTCAAATAAAATGTTCACATTTCTTCTCTGCAAATAGATATTTCCCAGGGGGAGGGGAAAAGGAATGTGGAGATTGAAGGAAACAATCCAAATGGGCCACTATGCTCACATACACAATATCATACAGATGGATGACAATACTCTGCCTCTATAGCCTTGTGTATAGGTTTCATATTAAATGAAAGAGATACAAAAATGCAGAACTATACTTAGAGAACTACTCACACTCAAAGCATTTTTACAATGTTTCTATCGTAATATAAAAACCAAGAAATTGCACCATTGTTTTATTGTGTTTATTTATCCGTTGGCTGGTGTGAAGGAATATAAAACTCAATGGCTGTTTCTTAGGGAAGAAGGGGATATAATATGTATTTCATTTTAACTTTGTATAAAGTAAAGCATCAAGGTGCTACTTGGCTTTGGTGGACAATTCGTCTTTCTTTTTTTTCTTTATTAAGGTATTACATATGTGTCCTTATCCCCCGATTGCTTCCCCACCCCCACTCATGCCTTCCCCCCCTTCCCCCTGGGGTCCCTGTCCATTGGTTAGGCTTATATGCATGCATACAAGTCCTTTGGTTCATCTCTTCCCCTTACCCCCACCCTCCCCTGCCTTTAATATTTGGCTTAAGCCTCCTTTAAGTCAGTTTTAACCACTTTTATATAGAACACAATGGACTCAGAGAGTAATGGTGGTGCAGAGGTTTAAACACAGTACTGTTTTACTAAAAAGGCTTTACTGATTCCGACTCATGTAACTGTCCCTGAAATATTCCAAAGCCTGTACTGGTTCTGCGGCTGACAGTTACTGCAACGCATATGAAGTCACAAGAATTGGGGTGAAACATACCTGAGGCGAATCACAATTCTCATCTACCCTTGACTCCACCCAAGAGGTTCAACCAAGCACTTAAAAATATAAGAAATGCGTGAAAACACCTACATATACATTCTACAATGGCTGCTCAATCATTGTTCAATCAGAGCACCATTAAAAAAAACCCAGATGAATTACGGACATGCTGAGATTCATAGATATGGAATATCTGAGTTTTTGAGGTCATTTGCTAAACTCCTGCCCCAAGCTGCTTCTCTGCCCTCTTTCTAGACGCCCTACCATGGTTGTCAGCAAAGGAGTCCTTTACATTTCAAGAACATCCTTTGCTTAATTGGTCCAGATCTGCCTTTTGCCACTCTTCATTTGCCACAACAATATCAAGATACTGACATTTCCACAATGTACCATGCTCTTTTAAACCATTGTCTTTGATCAAGGTGACCTCTCTGATTGGCACCACTACCAACTTCTTATTAAACTCAGTCTTTCCAGTTTGGGTCTCAGTTCAAAGGCAACATCTCTGTGGTGTCTTCTGTAAGTCCCCAGAAATGCCAAAGCAATGATTTTAGGGTCCCACCCACTTTGTTTTTATTTTCTCTTAAAAGTAATTATTCAGATACAATTATTTCATTTTATTTTTCATTAATATCTTCTCACTGTAATCTGAAACACGTTCTGACAGAAACGTTCTCCCTGCTAGAATAGAGTAGACCCCAACTAAAATTGGTTTAATTGCTTAATAATTGATATAGGAAATAAGGCCATAAGTCCCTTTTTTGGTTTTCTTTTGGAAAAAACCTAATATATATCCCATTCACATATGAATTAATAATGAAAATATATTCTTAGAATGATACACTACTACATACATACAAGGTAATTATAGTTTCAAGTTCCCATTTGAAAAGAAAATTAAAGGAGAATACTTATTATCAAAGAATTATTCTTTTAAAAAATTTTAATAAGAAAAATTCTGAATTCTTCAGGGAAATTATATCTTAATGATATTTTGTTTTAGTGTTTCTGTAATGTAAAAGCTGAGGAGTTAGGTGACCACATAAATATAAGGTTAATGGGTAGAATTTTTCCCAATTTGTATTTAAGAGTAGACCTATGGGAAATACCAATGATCTAAACCATTTTTCAGAAATTACCTTCAAAGGAGCTTTGTATATTATTTTCTTTTAGATTTTATATTTAGGAAATACTCGTGCTCTGTTCTTTATAGTTTAAGTAAGTTAGAACTTCAATTTGTTTAAAATAACACAATCACAATGAAGTATTAACCAATGCCTAAAAGTATTACCATTCAGCATGCATATCTGATACTTGTATCTCTAACATAAATTTATTTATGAAGGTCTTGGGGAAAACATAGCACTTCAAGAATTATTTCATAATGGTTAACTCTACAACATTTATTATATTGTACCCAAATTTTTTTCTTCCATTTTTTTTCCAAAGATACACAAGAGACTAATCTCATGAAATTAAGAGGATAAGGTTTATACTGCAGGCTTACAAGTATAGAAATGCTACTCACTGGATGATTTGGTTGGAATTAGAGAATAAGCCATAGGAGCTTTCAAGGGGTCACCAGGAAAAATTTACCAACAATATCTCATTTTGCTTTGGCATAAACATTGATGGGATAAATATCCTTGTAGCTGTATTTTTTTCACTCATAATTACTTTCTTCAGAAAATTTATTTAGAGTTTGGGTAAAAAATAAGGTTTTTGATCTGTGTTCCCAAATTATTCCCCCAAAAGTTTTCATAAATTTATACACCATCAGCAGTATGTGAGTTTGTTTTTCTCATAAACATGTAAGTTCTCATCAAAATTATGTTATTTTTAAATAATGCCTACCATTTTGATTAATTAAAATTTTTAATTTAATTTTCATTTTGATTTATGATGAAGCTTACTATAATCATAGCCATTTGTATTTATGTGAGTGTGTGTGAACATCTGAAAGTTTGCTCCATGTGGAAAAACTGGATGTTTGCCTTTCTCTTGTGCATGTCAAGGGGCTTTTCATGTAGTAACTTTTGCCTGCAATATGCATTTTCATTTTGTCACCTTGTTATTTGATTTTCAACATTAAGTATCTTGATTCCTGACTCACAGAAAATCCAAATATTAATGTGATTAAGATCAACATGATTTTCCATTATTTTATTTTATTATTATTATTTTTGTATTAAAGCTGTCACTGCATAGACAGCTTTATCTCATAGTAACTATTCACCTACATTTTCGTGGAGTGTGTTTTATCTCATCGTGACATCCATAATGATGTGGGTGATTATATTCTCATATGTGCCTTTGCATTGATCATCAACAAGCCATGCTGCTGTTTTTCAACCGCATGAGGCTTTATGCTTAAGGATCTTTAAAGTTCCTTCCAGTTGAAATATTTTCTGATTTTCTGATTCTGCATTGTGACATTATTGCTGCCGGCATAAACCTTCACAAGTTACTAAATGCATCAGATGTTTGTTCAGACTCTATATAGCTTTTTATGGAAGTTCCTTTCTTTTGGTCATCCCTTCGACGATGAGACCATAAACACTTAAATTCAGACTGTGCTTGTGTTACAGCTTAGAAAAAAACCTGAAAAATCTTGCAGCTTTTGACAGAATGGCAAACGAGTGTCTTGCCATTGTTCCTCTGGACAGAGGCAGTAAAAAGTACCAGCAGAATGCTGCCTAGTAAACTCTTCAACTAAAAAAAAAAAAAGAAGAAGTGTTTTCTGTGCGATCATGTCACTTCTGGTAGACCTATTTTATTTTGTCTCATGATTTTTCTCCTTTGATGTTCACCTTACCTCTATTTGCTCTCATTATTATTTTATGTGAATCATAGACACAGGGACTATGGGGAAAATGACAGGTCATTGTATTCAGACCTCTGTACCTAGTGCATGTTATTGCCAGACACTTATATTATTCCCTTTAGAATTATATTTAATCTCTTTCTGAATGTCTTATTGATGTTTCCTCAATGACCTCTTTGGGTGACTATCCCATTGTTAAATTGCTCTTGCCTTTAGGATACTTTCTCTTATAAGTAATTTAAACATGCCCTTCTTATTTCTTGTAAAACATTCTAAGTCAACCACAAATGATTCTTCCCTCTACTGTATATTATTTCTTTCTTTTCCTGTAAAATACCACATGTCATGGGAGGCAAGCTCTCCATTTAATGTGTAGGCCATTCAGAAGAAGCCTAACAAATTTATGTCATTCCCTCATGTATAAAAGGAACGGCAAAATGTTTTCTAAAATTTCTTCCAGCTTTAATAGTCTGCAATCTTATGATTTCTACATTTGGTGGTGGAATTTTAAAATTAGTTTCCGACCCATGGTTTTTTATGCTTGTGAACTTTTAAGTCTTGTGTTCTTAAATTTATTATTATAATTTTTAAACATATAAAACTATGAATTGTATCTTGTAGAAATAATACCTACTTTTATTGAGTATTTGACTATGCACTACATTATACTATTGAAATATTTACATATTAAATATGGTGGTGGAATTTTAAAATTAGTTTCCGACCCATGGTTTTTTATGCTTGTGAACTTTTAAGTCTTGTGTTCTTAAATTTATTATTATAATTTTTAAACATATAAAACTATGAATTGTATCTTGTAGAAATAATACCTACTTTTATTGAGTATTTGACTATGCACTACATTATACTATTGAAATATTTACATATTAAAATTTTCTCTTCTAATGATTTTTAGTATTTTGTTGGAGTTAAATATGTGTACATATAAACATACACACACAAATGTTTATATATATTTAAACTTATTCCATTGGAACCATTATACTCAACACATACTTTTTTCTATTATTTTTTCTCTTGTGCCATCACATTTTTTTTCCTTTTTCTTTATGAAAGATTTCTGGAAACACTTGTCCCATAAAGACATTTTTTCAGAAGTCTTGTCCTATTCTCTATGATACTATTTTCTAATTCTTTTTATTTTCTTTATGGCTAACAAAAATGTTTCTTTACTTTCATGTATATTTAAGAACTTTAGAGCTAGATAATATTTTTTTTAAAGAAATGTTTTATTCTTTTTGTAACTCAACTTGGAAAGTGAGATGTTTAATTGTTAATCTCAAACTAAGTAGTTTCTTTGTGGTATGAATTTTTTTGTTTTATTTTTGATTTGGTGGTATCATCTGTCAATAATAGTGATGATTTGGCTCTCACACTGCCTGCACATGAAAAGGCTTAGATCTACCAAAACATTTTTTTTTATTAGTAGTAGTGAACTGGAGGACATTTTTCGGTGTGCTGTTTCAGTAATGTTCCCAGATGTTTTACTGAACAAAGTAGAAAACTGTGTCTAGGAAACTGGCATATTCTTAGGGCATCTGGCAATAGAAAATAGGCTCAATACTGGTAAATCTGCAGACAAGGTTAGTTAGTTCCAGCCTCTGTATGCCTTAGTGATTTGGACCTGCCACCTAGAAATCATGCACCTATATTTTCCTTCTAACATCCATCCCATCTCTCACTCATTTGAAAGTTCGATTTCTGTAAAGACTATTTGACAGTGTTCTCACAGCCTCTCTTCCTAATCATGCCTTTTTTCATAAAACTCATCTCCTTACTTCTTGACCCTATTCCACATCCCCACTGTCTCAAACTGTTCTCAACAGTGAGGCTTTGTTTGTGTTTAAATCCAATGGATGCAAAACCTTATCCTACATGACTTCCTAAGCAGTTGTCACTACTGACCATTATCTTGTTGTTGAAATCTTTCAAAACATTGGTTTAGGTGACATAATTTCCCTCTTGTTTTCATTCTAGTTAAATAAAATAATGATTAAATATTCTGACTCTGGAGACAGGTTGCCTGAGTTCAAATTCTGACTCCTCCAATTGCTATGTAAATTCAAGGGTACCCCCTGAAAATTCCTGGGCAAAATGGAGAGGATAATAACAGTATTTACCACCGGGAATTGTTGTGAAGACTAAAATATCACATCCAGAGGCACTAGGAACAGTGCCAGGTATGTAGTAAATGTTATATACATGTTAGCTATTCTTACCCTCAAACTCTTTCCTGGGAACTTCTTGGATTATAATTTTTTATGTTTTTCAGGAAATAGCACCATTTGCAACAACATGAATGGATCTTGAGAACATTGTGCTAAGTGAAATAAGTCAGCCAGAAAAAGCTAAGAACCATACAATTTTACCTATATGAGGAATATAAAACTGAAACTAATAAACACAAACAACAGTGTGGTGATTGGCAGAAGGGGGGAGTGGGGCAGAGAAGGGGTCCAAATATATGGTGATAGAAGATTTGACTTTTGATGGTGGGCACATGGTGAAATATACAGATCTTGTAACATAGAAATCCAGACCTTAAATCTATATATTTATGGTGACCAATATTACCCCAATCAATTTAATATATAAAAATTATTTTTAAAAGAGTTCCATCCATTATCTTCTACAAAAACTTTTTTATGGATGATTTTATCCTTTCCTAGGTATAAATAATCAATAAGATACTGATAACTTAAAATCTTTCAATTGTTTTCTAAACCTGAATATACAACTATCTATTGGTTATTATTTAGATGTCCCACATGCATTTCAAAATCAACTTGGTCAAAGTTGAAATCTCTTTTCTATCACAGTCAGTTCACTGACCGGCAATATCATCTATGTCAATCTTTTCCAGAGTGGGGTGCACACTCACAGGTGTGCAGCTAAAGGGAGAAAATATTATAACTTCTATTTATATTAAAAATTAAAAAGTTTATCTTTTCAGATGATTAACACTTTGATTGACACTGGCTTACTCACTGAGCCAGTGTGTCTGAAAGCCTGAGCTAGGAGTTTGTGAGAAGAGCAGGAATCCATACCAAGGACACATGGACAATGATGCCTTCAGTCTTTTGTTTACTCTCACCATTTTGCTTTCATATGCCTAATTAAGCAGAGTTTTAAGTTGTATTATATAACACTTACAAAGTGAATAATAAGCCTAAAAATAAATAAACCAAGTATAAGACAAATTTTAACTTCGTAACTTCAAATTTGTACCAACAACATCCATTGTGTTACTAAATTCTCCAATTCTAGTGTCCTAACTCTATTCCTCTGCTCACACCTTGTTATTTGGGCAGTATATAGTCTACTAAATGATATCTCTACCTACAGTTTTACTTCCTTTGTAATATACTACTGTTCTATTTCATAGTACCCTTTTTGCATAATATACATCTGACCACAACTCCCTTGTTTAATACCCAAATGCACACACCTGCCAGCTGCCTTGCTCCTACCACATGGCCAAGAGAGATTGCAGTTATCTTATGGACTGCCATGGTTCCCTCTTCTTCATTGATTATAAGAGAACAATCATTTCAGGGGTGTGTGCTAAGGCCATCATGCCCTCCCTTCCTATTCTCTGGATGTCGCTATCATTATAGCCTGTATTCGTACGCCTATGGGTTTGCAATAGCTATCAACCTTTCCTAACTAAATATTGGGGTTCTTGAGACAAATATTTAGTCATTGGAAGTTATTTTTACAAAGAATGTGTTTTCTTTGTCTGTAGTCAATCATCTTTTACTATTGTTAGGATGATGAATATTAGAGGATAGCCAACAAATTCCAAAAATTGGTCACATATAATTAGGAAAAAGTTTTTAATCATGGATGAAGTGTTTCAGAGTTCAGTGATTTCCAGAATTTGTACCTACTAGTGGTTAAGGATAAATAAAACACAGTAGTTGAATAATTCACCTACAAGGCAATTTTTATGGCACCTGCAAAATACAGCTGTGGGCTCTTTCTTTAGGTAACATATGTTTCTGTGTTTTTGAACTGATGACCTGCTTTGCACTTTTCAAATAGCAGCAAAACAAAATTCCCTCAGAATCGAAGAATTTTTAAACATGTCAGATAGTATGTGAAGTTGAGAATCCTCTAAGGCAAAGGAATCCAGTTTTTAAAAAGGTAGAGAAATAAGCAAAATGACCCAGACAGAAAACTTACCCTAAGAGAGAAAATAGCTGGGAGTGGAAAACCAATTCTTCAGAGGACAAAGATAGGAGGATAATTGGTTCAGAAGAAAAACGTCTACCTGAAATAGAGAAAAAGCAGGTTGATAACCCTTGTGGAACTATGAAGGAAGAGAACCAGAGCTGCCTTCATAACCATGGAGGCTGGGATGGCCCCCAGTAATAGAGACTCTATTGTGGAAGTTAAAGGATACAAGAAAAGGAAGTCATTGTTCACTTGGAAAGAAACTAAGATGTTTTCAGGCCAAAAAAAATTCAATACTGGGATTGAAACTATGAGGAAATAAAAAGTAAGTGAAACACTAGATGGAAAACCAAAAATAAATAACATTTAGAGAGATTATTGAAAGAAGGATAGTGTATCTATCCCAAATTATTGAATTTTATTCATATTTTTGTTTCTATTAATCCTGTGTATTATTTCAAAATAAATGAAATAGGTGATAGTTTTTATCTTTTCTATACATCAGTTTTTATGTATATATTGAGCATGTATGCATATCAAACATCATGCCTGCAGAGACTACTCAAATGCTATATCAGACAGTTAAGCAATTACGCTTTGAGCTGCTGGAATTGACTTTGGTGTTGTGCATGTGTTTAAATGTTTTATACTGACATTGAAGTGGTATATACATTTCTTTATAATCTGGGAGTCTTTTATGTTGGGGTTATATCTGGAATTTTTTTCTTTTGTTCTAAAATCAAGAAGACTACAACTCTAATACTTCAGAATATGGAACTTTAGTGGCACTATGCAAAGGAGAAAGGATGCCAATATAGAAGAATTTTGGACAAAGAACATGACATTTTGAAGAGGATCATTTAAAGCTAAATGATTCAACATACAAATACAGATAAGACACTCACATAATATATTTCCTAGCCATATCTGTATAAAGACATTTTTAAAAAGAATCAATTCTTTGTGAGGGCAAATTTAAAGCTAAATAAAATATTTCATGCAATTCAGGAGACACTGGGAATCCTCTGACCTTCAGAAATGCAGTGAACATCTATTATAAATCCTATCAAGTCCAGGGCCAATGGAATTAAAACTCCAGTAGCATAGATGAAGTTGGTATCCTGTCCTAACCCCCTCATTCAACTTTCAAGTTCCAGCACCTGCATATTTATTTCTATCTCCTGGCACCAAAAATACCAAAGAATACCCTGTGAGAGTAGCCCTCAATTAATGATTGACAGAAATGATATATACATACTCCAGTCCCTTGGGGAGAATAACTCTTGAGATGTGTGTTTCATACTGGTTCACCTTTCCCCAACAGGATTAAGTCCAGTCACCCACAGTGGTAGATAGCTTAATAATGAACATTTTGGAGGCTGCCTTCCCTACCTTATTTCATTTCCTCCCTACCCTACTGGAGGTATCGTTCCCTCCCAAATCAACTATTCACACTAGACTCCATGTGTCAGCACGTGCTTCTGGGGGCGTACAAACTATGGCACCTACTCTTGGATTTATGTTATTTCCAGGGTGACTTCATTTCTAGAGGCCCTGTAGTCTCATAAGCCAACCAAGGGTAGAACTCAATTGCTTCTTTAGTTCCACGAATAAGTATTTACTCTAGACTATGTGAATTTAAAAGACTTTTTGAGAATTTGGAAGGCTCTCTAACAGGAGTCACTTTGCAAATGGGCAGCTTTTCTCTCCTTTCTCTTTCTCTTCCCTTTTGCGGGTTGCTTGGGGAACCTCAAATTCTTCTCCCTTCAATTACATGGAAACATTTCTTCTAAATTCTTCTTTCTCTTATGGCTTAGTGCAGGCCACCTAGGATCTGGGAGTCCCACATTCCTCTCCAAGAATTTAATGCTTTTTTCTCAAAGGGATTCTGGAATCAGCAGTTACAATGATACCATTTCCTACGTTTTGTTATGGTCACAACCTCATTGTATGAACCCTATATTCTAAAGTTACTAGTTACTATTATATATAATAAGAATAAAGTATATATTCTTAAAGTTCATGCACAATAAACTGAATAAATTCTTTTTTCCTACTCAGTATCACTGCCAACTTTTCTTTTTGTCATCTTGGTAAAACTTGAGTTAAATCCTCCAAGTATCGTTATGAGTAATTATCTGGATTTTGTCCACCTTATTGGATCAAGAATAGAATTAAGGACTTGAAGTTTATACTATTTGGGGTGTGATTTAAGAAAAGAAAAATACAAAAATAGGTAGATAAGCTTCAGAAAATTGGGAACTCGGAAACCTAACTTTAATTAGCCTCACAGTAATTTGGCCTTATTACCTGGCTTTCTTTCTGAGTTGGCAAAGCAGAAATGTAGCACCTCTTAAAACCATCCCTTAAGCAGTTAGTTAAAATTGATTTATTTAATCTATTCTTATCCCAGATTTACAGATGAGGAAGCTGCGGGACAGACAGGTTAAACAACTTGATGAACGCCACACATCTAGTAAATGGCAAAGCTAGTACAGTGCTACTGGGTCTCCACAAGAAAGCTAGTACACATAACCTCTGAAAACTTTGTCTTCTTGGCTCCTAAATAGCTCACTATCTGTGAAAGGAAGCGCAAACCAAAGCTAAATCCAACCTGAAGAATAAAACTCTATTTGCTACCTTCATGTTACCTTCTAAGGTAATTGGATCCATCATATACTCAGAGGGTTGCCCAAAGGCCCACTTATCTCACCAGTCTTCCTCATAGGCAGTCACATCAGGAGGAAGCTCACTACTTGATTCTCTTCGAAATAAAGTTAAATTGCCCAATTAAGCCACAAACATCTACATTAGCACAGGCCTGTTAGTACAATGTACGGTAGTAATAATACAATTACTACAGGGAAGTAGGTCTAAATACAGAGTCCCTGAAGCAACCCTAAATTCCTGGGTTACTAAATGGGTCCAGGGTAGTGGGCTGTAAACCCTTACTGTGATTACAGTGAATACCCTGTAGAATACTTTTCTAATTCACAAATACCACTGTCTTGATTGCCTTTTGTCAGCTATGCTTGAGTACATACACAGTCTTATTATTCTAGTTGATTGAACCAAAAGAGAATATTTTTTTCCAATCTGAGAAGAAAGAAGATTTTTTCTGCAGGGAATTTATAATTTACACTAACATAGCTTTGATCAATTAGGAGCAACTGTAGATTTAGAAGTGTGGTGTGAGTCTCTTCTACCCACTGCATGGTGGTCATTGAGAGGCAGAGAAGTCAGTTTGAAGAGAGGGAACCTGCCAGTGAAATTTCCTGTTCAAGGAGCTCAGTTGGATATTTTCTTTTAGGGGCCAATACAATGCCTATGCACTATATATATATATGCCTAATATGCTAAGTGTCTGACCATTCGACCATTTGACCAGTCACTATGATGTGCACTGACCACCAGGGGCAGACACTCCTACAGGTAGATTAGCTTGCTGCTGGGGTCCGGCTGATCAGGACTGGGCAAGATGGGCCGGATATGCCCTTGAGCCCCCCTGCAGTCCCTTCCCGTCTGGGCAATGTACCTCGTCCCTCCCCAGCCTCTAAAATATTTCTTCTAATTAATTTCCTTTCAATGTGCACGAATCCATGCACCAGGCCTCTGGTTTATAATATTTGAGCTTTTCTGTTTGATTCTTTATATCTTAATCTAGCTTGAGTTCATTTCTGTTAATTTTAATTTACAGTCTCAATTAATACAGTCTCAATCAATAAGTTTAACTTATTAAAAAGACCCCCCCCCTTTTAGATAAAGTTTGTACCCATTCAGAATTATACCTAAAAGTTGTTATATCAGTTTTAGAATATAATTCACAAGAGCCAGAATATTTAGATTCATCTGTGACCAGGATATATCTCAGTGTGATTTGGCCAGGACTGGTAATTTTTGAAGGCAATGGTTATTTCTCAAGGTAAATGGTATTAAATGTGTCTTTACCATATACTTTCATAATTCCACATTCCCCTTTTAAAGATTGAGGTCATCTTATTTTTAGTCTTCAAGTCATTAATTTATTCCTGTTTTTCCTCTTCATAGAAACTTTTGATAATGAATCCTTGCTTTATTAGAGCTTGGGGCTTTATAAAAGTTCAATTTCTCTGTGAAGTCAAGGTCTTAACATTCCTTAGAAGTAAATGATTTTTGCTTTATTTTCATCTCATTTTTTAGATTTGTTATAGCCTTCCTTAACTAAACTTTGATTTAATATTTCCTGTGTGTTTTTTAATGCAGGCATTCATTTCTGTATGCATGTATTCATGTAATAGTAACTATCTAAAATAAATTGTCATACTGAAAGCAAGAAGCAGGTGAAGATCATCAACATTAATGCTTTAAATACAAATAATTTATTTAGTTAATCAGGTATAATCCATATGTGTATTTTGTTGCTTGAAAGCTCAAAATAATTTATTTTGGGGGTACATATTTCTTCTATTAATGATTACTATTTTGGTTGTCTATCAGATTTTCTATTCATGAGAAATATGCAATTTTAGAAAAAGCTGAAAAAAATATTTTAAAAGGAAGAACATCACTCATTAGTTTTTCCAAGAAGATTATGATGTATTTTACTCATAAAAATTGGAAAATTGGTTCATATTCCCTTCAAATATATGTCTAATGAGTAGTTTAAAAGGTTTGGATTATCATCCTTATATCTTCCCAAAAGACAATAAAATAAAATTACACAAAACATAGATTTGATTCTTCCAGGAAGAGCTAATGGTATTTGCATATTATTATAATCCCCATTGTTATTACTCTTTTTAAGCAGATATTTAAATTTGAAGCTATATTTACTGTTTAAAGTAGCATAATATAATAGAAACAGTAGGAACCCTCAAGCCACATCTTTTTACATTTCTAATACATAAGTATTGTGTCCTCATATGACATTAGTAAGACTCAAGGGGGAAAATGAAATTTTATGATAACTGATTGCAATTTTCTTGTAGCAAGCTGGGTTGGGAAAACAATGTATAGAAATTAAAACTACAGTTAAAGTTTAAAGATCATGCAGAATAGAGTAACCATTATGCAAAAAATATTTTCACTTGTGCAGTTTGCCTTTTTTATTGATTTTTATTTTTTGTGTGAAATATATACATAAAATTCATAAAATGTGTAGGAACAATTCACTCATCTTTATTTATAGATTTATCATATATATAGTCACCCTGAAATATTTTCTCATCATTTTTGGATGTTATATACATGAAATTGTACTGTCTGTATCATTTGATAAATAAATTTTTCATTCAACTTTATGACAAAAAATGTATCAATTTGTAGATCATTCATTTTTACTTCAAATAAAAACTTAATTTTTTAAGACACATTTTTCAAGCTACATCGTTTAATTCATTATACTCTTGGTAGATATCATCTGTATTTTTTTCAGGTCTTAAAAAGTTGTGGAGGTAAGAGGGAGAGATCAACCAAAGGACTTGTATGCATGCATATAAGCCTACC
>NW_005354385.1:15179235-15193059 GCF_000412655.1 Myotis brandtii | reverse complement strand
CGGGGGGGAATGGGGGAATAAGGACACATATGTAACACCTTAATCAATAAAGGAATAATAAAAAAAGAAAAGTTGTTTTTAGTATTACTGTATTGCTATGAACGTTTTTGTATATCTAAGCTATATATCTAGAATTGAATTGCTGTATCAAAGAATATGTGTACATTCAAATTCATTAGATACTACAAATTATGTTTGAAAAGTTGTGCTATTTAAAAATTCCATTCATATATGAGCACTTCATTACTGAAACCATAGTCAGATTTAGAATGTGCTAATAGAAAAGTTGTTTTTAGTATTACTGTATTGCTATGAACATTCTTGTATATGTAAGCTATATATCTAGAATTGAAATTGCTGTATCAAAGAATATGTGTACATTCAAATTTATTAGATACTACATATTATGTTTGAAAAGTTGTGCTATTTAAAAATTCCATCCATATATGAGCACTTCATTACTTGAAACCATAGTCAGATTTAGAATTTGCTAACGTTTTCATTATTACCAATATGATGAGTTAGATACAGTAAACCATTATGGGCTTAATTTGCCTTTCAGTAATTACTAGAAAGTTGATTAACTTTTTATTCTAATTGTATACCATTTGCTTTTATCTTCTCTGAAATGTTTCTTTATGTCATTTGCCCATTTTTACCTATTGATTTATTGGTCTTTAATATTGTATCAAACATGTTTTGGTTTCTTCTGATGGGAAATGCTTCTTTGTACATTTAGAGCTTCACATTATGAGAAATTAAATGTATTGGTTTTTGTTTTCTTTTTCTCTCTCTTGACAATTTTAGGCCATTTGGTGCATAGAAGATTATAATTTTAAGCAGACACTAGGTTCTGGCACAATTCTCTTTTAGTTCAAAATTGTGCTTTGGGTATTTATTAATAGTGTGATCTTGGAAAAAATATGTAACCTACTTTTACCTCAATTTTCTTATGGATTTAATAATTTTATTTACAATATAGTGTTGTAAAATTATTAAATTAGTTTAATAGAGTAGTAGCTTACACATGGTAGGAACTCAATAAGGGCTAATAGTATTGTTCTTTCTGATCAAGTGTAGACTGAGCTAAAGATGAGGATCTCATTAGTAATAATTAGTAATAATAGCTATATCTTGTTAGGTTTTTTTTCTTAAATTGGAAGCTATATACTTTGATTCTCAGCTTGCTTCCCTTAAGCATCAAACCATTAATCTCTATGGCATTGAGCTCAAAGTACAAAGTTGTCAAAACTCTTATTAAAAATAATCTGGATCTGTATTTAAAATATTTATTCTCAGAATCATTCCTTGGAAAGCCTGATTCAATAGGCCCATGTAGAGTCCCAGAAAACTATTTCAGTACGTGCCAGTAGGGGAAGAGAAACTTCACTTTTTCTCTAGCCTCTTAGGTTCAGTAATTGGGAGTTGCAGATTAAACTGACAAAGACACTGGGAGGAGAAAAGGCTTATTTCTGCATGCAACATGCATACATGCAGGAAGGCTAAGTGATGAGTAACTCAAAGAGGTAGTTAGAATTTGGGACTTACATACCTAACCTACTAGAGGAAAGGGAGGGGGAAGAAAAGACTCTGCTAGAAAAAAAACAAATAGGTATTTTAAAGAATGATAAATGTTTTCTGTTTATAAGAAAAAAATGGACAATAAGAAAAGTTTGTGATAATACTCGTCTATAGAGTTAGGAATGGTCTTTGTGTCTTCTGGGCCATAAAACTCCTCCAGTGAGCGAACTTATAGTAGGTTCACTCTAGGCCTCTCCTTGGCAGTAGAAGCCACCTCAATGAGGGAATTTGTGGCAGTTATTTCTCAGAATTTTCTGCTTTTAGTCAGATAAGGGGAGCTTTGAAAAGCCTTCTTTCTGCATTGATTAAATCTAAAATAACTTTAGCCTAAAATAATCTTTATACAACTCTGGAGTTTCAAATGATTACTCACAAGCCCTAGGGAAATCTGGGAAACAAACCTATAGCATCAGTTACAAAAATAAAATGTAACTTATACTCTAGTCTCGATTTCACTAAGATAGAAGACCTCAAGGAGGTCATTGAACTACATTGTCTTGCATTTTTCTCAGATTATCATACTGGCCCTTTGTCATCAGCTAGTTGAGAAAAATGGATATGAAAAACCTCTGGACATTTTGAGAAGAGATAACAAATCCCCTTGAAGCCAAATTATTTTCTAGGGTTAGTTTTGGCTCTTTCTTTGGTGTTTACATTTTAGTTATTCCCAATCTCCAGATGATTGATAATCTTTTCCTGAATCCTCTTGTACCACAGCATAATTTCCTCTTCTGTATTTTCCCTCACATTGCCACAAGCCTCCTTCTACCACCTTAGAGATGTTTTTGACATACATGTCTTCCTTCAGTGACTTCATCTGGAAGGTGTGTGTCACATGGAGGATGGCCTCACAGAGGGCAGCCAGATCAGCGTATATCTCTTACATCACAGAGTAGTTGAATCCAATATATATAACAAGGCCTGTCTTCTTTCACATTGTGGACAGCTTTGTGAAGAGATAAATTATACCAGATCTCTGTAATTCCTAAAGCAAAAATGCATCATGTATATTAGAAAAAAGTATTAGCCACTAACATAAAGATACAACCTTCTGGCTTATATTTACTAAATATTTCTAACTGCACTTTATCAAATTCTTACAAGTTATAGTTTTCACTATGGCTCTCTCACTTTATTTAAAATTTAGAACCATGAGTCTCCAGATACAGATATATTAAAATAGTCAATCAAAGGTATGTTCCCAAACCAATAAATGTGGTTACAACTTAGATATTTTCAGACCATTTACTGAATGTTATGCATATTTAATTGAAAAATGGATAAAATGATGTGGTCCCTGCCCTTCTGATTAATGTAATTCTGCTCCCCCAGTTCCATCCCCCCACTTATCTCACTAGAAAAGAAGTAGAAATGACTTTTAATAAAGCAAACCTTAGTTCTTCCACATATTGCATCAATTCTGATTATTGAATATAGCCCTATGGCTTATTTATATCCAGCATTGTGAGTTCTGAGGAAGGAGCAATTAGACTTCAACAATGGGATTCCAGAACATAATGGACAATATGTCAGGTATTTAGTTTCAGTATCTTCATTTCTATTCACTTCTCTATGTACTGTGTGATTTTTCCTTAATTTAATTTTAGGGCCATTATTGTATCTTCTGTTCAATTTTCTTATAGCTACTATAATTAAGCTTTTATATGGAAGTCATTTTAAAACCACTGCATCATCATGGAATTGTTGCTAATGTGTGATTACATTATGTTGTCTTTAGCCAGGACACTCTTGTAAATGAAGCATTATCCTCAGAGATTTTCTTGGCTGGAAATGTAAGTAATTAAAAATGTAAACAAATATTATCTGTTACATATGCTGCAATAATAAATACTTCAGTAAAATACAAGTTAATGTCTCTTTTGGGATACAATTTAATCCCACTACAACATGTTTTATAAATGGACAAATAAATGGTTAAGCATTTAATATCCTATGTAATATGGCATACACATGCCCAGAGCTTTTACAATGTTCTTTCTTTGAGTATTTATGTATTTCTCAATAGGTATTATCAAGAATCTTTCAGCATTATTTGTCCTTTTACAATGATGTCAGCTATTAAGATGCGAAAAAAGACTCACCCATCAAAAATTCCCAATTAACACTGGCCTGTTTAGCACAGTGGATAGAGCATAGGCCTACAGACTGAAGGGTCCCAGGTTCTATTCTGGTCAGGGGTACATCCCAGGGTTGCAGGCTCGATCCCCAGTAGGGGACATGAAGGATGCAGCCAATCAATGATACTCTCTCATCATTGATGTTTCTATCTTTCTCTCCCTCTCCCTTCCTCTCTGAAATCAATAAAAATATATTTATGAAAATTCCCAATTAACACCCAATATAAATACTAACATAGGAAAATGGTCCCTCATTATCTATAGATTTTAGGATGAAAATTAATACATACTGCTTTGTAGGTAATTTGGCAATACATATCAAACTTAGGTTGACTGTAGTGCTTGACACATAAACTGACACTTTAATGAAATTATATAGAACTAAATGCACAAATATACAAGCACACAAGTTAAGATAAAATTGGGAAAATTTGAATACGATAGGTGAATTGTATCAATGTCAATATTCTAGTTACAATATTGTAATATAGTTTTGTAAGGTGTTATTGTTGGTGGAATTTACACAAGGGCATAGGAACCTCTTTGTATTATTTTTACAACCACACATGAACCTACAATGATCTCAAAACAAAAAAGTTTAATTAAGAAAAGAATTATACCACAATCAAGTGGGATTTATTGCAGTGATGCAAAGCTGGTTCTATATTCTAATATTCAAAACCATCTATAAAATCCCCCATGTTATCAGGCTAAAAAAGTAAAATTACATGATCATATCAATTAAGGGAGAAAAAGCTTTAGATAAAATCAATCACAAAGTCAAGATAAAAACTCTCAACAAACTAGTAAAGGAATGGAATTTCATAAAGTTATAAAGGACACCAAAAACTCAACAGTAAACATGATATTAAATGGTAGACAAACTTTTACCATTTGCCACAACATGGATGGACCTGGAGAACATTATGCTAAGTGAAATAAGCCAGTCGGAGAAAGATAAACATCACTTGATCTCACTCATATGTGGGATATAATGAACAACACATACTGATGAACAAAAATAGATCCAGAGACAAAGAAACACTGACTGAATTGACTGCCCAACCTCAGAGAGAAGGCAGGGGAGGGGAGGGGTAAGAGATCAACCAAAGGACTTGAATGCATGTATAGTAGCATAACCAATGGACATGGTCACTGTGGTGTTGGGGGCTTGTCCTGGGGGGTTGGACTGACTGGGGAGGGGGCTCAATTGGGGAAAAAGGAGACATATGTAATACTTTAAATGATAAAAAAAAGACAAAATGTCTACTTTTAAAAATATATATTTTTTATTGATTTCAGATAGGTAGGGAGAAAAAGAGAGAGAGAAACATCAATGAGGAGAGAGAATCATTGATCAGCTGCCTCCTGCATGCCCTCTACTAGGGATCAAACCCACAACCTGGGCATGTGCCCTGATTGGGGAATTGATTCTTGTTCTGGTTCATAGATCAATGCTCAACCACTGAGCCACACCGGTCAGGCAATATTCACTTTTTTACCACTTCTATTTAACATTGTATTGGAGGTTCTAGCTAGTACAATAAAGCAAGAAATAAAATAGAAAAAAATAAAAGCATTCCAATGTTTAAAAAAATAGTAACACTGTCTTTATTTGCAGATGAAGTTATCTGGTTTGTATAAAATCCCAAGAAATTCACATACACCTATTATATATATACTAGAGGCCCAGTGCATGAAAATTCATGCACTGGAGGGGGGTCCCTTAGCCTGGCCTGCCCCCGCTCACAGTCCGGGACCCCTCAGGGTCAGGAGGCGACCTGGCGATCAGGGGAAGGCGATCCCCCATCACCCCTCTGCTGCTGCCACTGCCAGCAGCACAAGCCTCAGACGTCCCTGGTTACCTGAGCCTCAGGCTGGCCCTGGGCAGCTGGGGAGCTGAGGAGACTGGGGGACTCCAGAGGCAGGCGTGCAGCAAGGCCAGACCCGCCTAGGGGCAGGCCCGGCCTTGCAGTATGGCTGCCGCCCCAGCAGGGCTGAGGGGACTGGGCGCTGCCATCTTGTGGTTATGGGCACTGCCATCTTTGAGTGCGTGGCGGTCCATTAGCATATTCCCTCCTTATTGGCTGTGGGCGCCACCATCTTTGAGGGCAGGGCAGTCAATTAACATATTCCCTCCTTATTGGCTGTGGGCACCGCCATCTTTGCAATGGAGTAAGTGTCAATTAGCATATTCCCTCTTTATTAGATAGGACTAGAGGCCCGGTGCATGGATTCGTGCACCAGTGGGGTCCCTCGGCCTGGCCTGTAGGGATGGGGCAGAGACTGGCTCTCCGACATCCCCCAAGGGGTCCCAGATTGTGAGAGGGCAGTTCTCGGATGATGCACCCTGGAATCAGGCTCCCTCCTCTCTGGATCCAGGTGTATCACCCGAGAACTGTAGCTGCCACGTCACTGAAGCTCGGCAGCTCCTGCATTGAGCATCTGCCCCCTGGTGGTCAGCTACCAGTCGGAACGTCTGCCCCCTGGTGGTCATTGCATGTCATAGCTACTGGTTGTATGGTCGAATGGTTGGATAGTTGCTTAGGCTTTTATATATAGAAATATTAACAATGAAAAATTATA
Organism: Myotis brandtii; assembly: GCF_000412655.1. Taxonomy (NCBI): domain Eukaryota; kingdom Metazoa; phylum Chordata; class Mammalia; order Chiroptera; family Vespertilionidae; genus Myotis; species Myotis brandtii. The sequence continues at coordinate 15,186,754 of NW_005354385.1, read as the reverse complement.
AATGAAATTTTAAAAAACATTTTTATTCACAGTAAAATCATAAGGAAAAAAATATTTTGAAATCAATTTAATAAAAACATTTAAGACTTGTGTACTAGAAATAAAACATTGCTCAGAGAAATTAAGGGTGATCCATTTAAACAGGCTAGAGAGATAGTCCATGTTCTTGGATTAAAGTCTCAATATTGTCAGGATGACCTTTCTCCCCAACTGATCCCTAAATTCATTATAATCCTATTACATGCTGGCAAGCTTTATGGTAAAAATTGTCAAGCAGATCACAATATTTATATGAAAAAATTCAATTACCTAGAATAGTTAAAACCATTTTTAAAAATAAAAATTGTTGGAAAACATAAAATACCTTGTAAAAAACTTATTAAGTTCACAATAATCAGGACAGTGTCGTACTGGCATAAGGATAGAAAGACAGATCAATGAAACAGTTGAAAGTTTACAAATAAATTATTTCAGCTAAGTTCAATTGATTTTCAATAAAGGTAACTAAATGAGGGAAAGGTTAGCTCCTTCAAAAAATGATGCTAAGACTATTGGATGTACATGAAAAAAAACACACAAAATTTAAACTATACCTTAATCTTTTACTGTATTAAAAATTAACTCAAATGAACTTTAGAACTAACTGTAAGAGAAAAAATTATAAACCCACAGAAACATCTTCATGATCTTGGGTTGGGTAAAGAGTTCCTAGATGTCACCAAAAACATGACCAATAAAAAATGTTATGTTGGAAGCCACCTAAGTTAAAAACTTTGTGCTTCAAAAGACATGACCTAACAAATGAAAAAGACAAGCCACAGACTGAGGGAAATTTTGGAAAGTCATATATCTGACAAAGGAAAGGTACCTAAGATATAAAAGAACTCTAACAACTCAATTTAAAAAAGGACATACAACTCAATTTTTAAAAAGGGAAAAGATATTAATAGAAATTATAACAAAGAAAACATATGAATGGCTGATAGAACATCAAAAGATGCTGAATATTATTAATCATTAGGAAAATGCAAGTAAAATCACTACCTATCTATTCAAATGTCTGTAATCAAAGAGACATACAATTATACCAAGTGGTGGTGAGGATGTGCAAAAACTGGAAACCTAATGCCTTCGTGGTGGTAATGTAAATGTTAGAAACTTTGAAAAACATTTCGGCAGTTTCTTAGAAAATTAAACATAAACTTACCATGTGAACCAACCCCCAGGAATCAAAGAGATATCAAAATGTATTCTGACCCAAAGACATATATGCAAATGATCACAGCAACATTATTCAAAATAGTCAAAGTATATAAAAAAATCTAAGGTGCATTAGCTGGTAAATTGATAAATTTTGGTGTATCCATACAATGCAATACTATTTAGCAATTAAAAGGATTGAGCTACTGACTTATGTATGTCAAAAACATTGTGCTCAGTAAAAGGAACCAGAGGCAGAAGTCTGCACATTACAATTCCAGTTATTTGAAAAGGTCTAGAAATGGCATTTTTATAGAGATTTAAAGTACATCAGTGGTTGCCTAGGACTTGGGGGGTGAGAACAGGGACTCACTCTTGAAGGGCACAAGGAATTTTTTGGGTGATGAACGTTTTCTAAAATTGGATTCTGGTGAGTTTTTCATTTCTTTATAATTTACCAATATCATAAAAGTGTACATTTACAGTTGGTGACTATTATGATATGCCAATTATTTATCTCAATCTTTTCAAAAGGAAGCACTGATATTATTAGATGTAGCATGTATTGTACTAGAAGGAATGTTAAATAGACACAAAAGGATAAGCCCTTCAGTCAACACTTTTATGATCCAGGCTTTAATGACTATGCATTCACTTTGTTTTACTTCCTGTATCTTAAAACAAAATTGTTTTTGTTTTCAAGTGAAGAGATTCACTTCATAAGTGCATTATATGGTTAGTAAAACTTGTATTTAAAGAACTTAATTTTTTAAACATATTTTTTATTGATTTTAGAGAGAGAGGGATAGAGAAATAGAAACATCGATTGGCTGCCTCCTGCGTGCCCTCTACCGCGGCATGTGATCTGGCCTGGAACAAACCGGGCATCTCCTGGTTCATGGGTCGATGCTCAACCACTGAGCTACACAAGCCAGGCTAGAGAACTTAAATTTTCTGTTAGTTTTTAAAACTATATTCTTATATAACCCATTGATTCAATCATTTTTAGAAACATTGTTCACGCTTTAGTGTTTCCTAATGCTTTGATAGTTCTTCGAGCAGGTGGACACACAGTTTCTCAAGGAAACATTCGTTTAATGTCCACCTGTGCACATGTTTATTAAGTACTCAATTTGTTCATTTTGTATTTTGCATCCTTAAAGTGTAAATAGTTCTATAACAGTGCTTTCTTATGAAATATTCTAAGATCATAAATTTGAGGGGATCTCAACAGTCAGAGGAGTACTGTCAGAGGTAGAGCTAGAGAATGGGAATAAGCCAAAGGAAGCCCTGAAATCAAAGACAGATTGCCTGTCTTAAATTTTACTAAAATTAAATGTTATCTTCTGGTCTTTAACATCCAGCTCTAGTTTACTCCTTTTCTCTATGACTTAATGCACAAACTTTTACTTTCAATATCAGATTATCACATAAAAGCCCTTTTTACATATCTTACCAATAACTAATGGCATGCAGAACTGGTTACACATGTGGTCTTTGACCTTAAAGCAAATAGTTTAAAACAAGTAACACATATAGGAAAGGTGTATGAACAACTAAGTACATATGATTCTAATATTATGCTTTAGTTCTTTAAAATATGCTTACTTATTACTAATAGTTTATGAAAATGGTAATGTGCATTCACACAACACTGAGTCATTTTATTTCACCTTATTCTTCATTTACTTTCATAGCTAGATATAAGGACTTCACAGCCTTTATTTTAAAGTGGTATAAAGAAAACTAAGGGTTTGTCACAAAGTAATTTAAACTGAGTTTAAAAGTTAGGATCTTTTTTATTTATTTTTGGATTAGTTTTGAAGATTATTTTTTAATCTTGAGGAGGAGAGCCAACCAGATTTAATAGCCCCACCAAATTCCCAAGTGTCTCCACTAGTATTGGAAATCTTGTGTTTTTCCTGACTATGTGGAAGTTCACTGACCAAAAGGAGGAGAAAAAGGAAACCTCAAGCGACAGTGGAGTAAGTGCTCATTCTGTGGTCATCTCCACTGCAGAAGCAAATAGAAAATGCTGCCATTAATTGAATCCCTCTCCTCTGAAAACAAAGTGTCTTCAAATAAAGGCTGACAGAAGCACAGAATTGCAATGGAAGGAACATATGTTAAACGTATAGACTGCTCTATCTTTTCGTTCTTCAGTTGTGAAATCAATCGCTACTTTTAAAGAGTTACAGCAATCACAGCTGGCATCTGTGATTGCTGTTTCAAAGCATAATAAAGAGAGAAAGGAGGACATTATTAATCAGAAGAAATTAAATTCGTTTCTTAAATAAAGGAAAATAGATAAATACACCAATAGAATATAATAAGCATTTACATTATTTATTCAATGTTATAAATGCTTAGATTAAATTAAGACAGGATTAAAGCAGAATAATAAAAGTATCTCATTTTTGTAAACCACTTCCTGATACAGGGTGAAGCCTTAACAAAACAAAAAAAAATGGGACCTATTTTTTAAATCAGCAGAAAAGACTTATCAAGGAGATAGGCTTTCAGTCCTTATTAATTCAAACTTGCTATCTTTTTTCAGGCTCAGACCATGCATCAGACATTAACCCTCCTATACCCTATTTCCTTTTGCTTTGCTCTGTAGATGACAAGGTATACCAAATCAATACTGTGTAGAAGGAGCAGATATAACATTCCCAGAGACACTGGAGACAGCGAATAGAAGCAACAATTCATTTTTCTGTCTCAGTTTAGATTGTATTTATACCACCTGCTATGCCTGTGGGAATGGAATCTATAGTAGTGTCTTTAGACACAAACTTTCTCTTAGTGATTTTCCTTTTTCTATTCAGTGTGATAGGATTTTTTTTTTCTGGGAGAAGTAGCCTATGGCACTTGGCTGAAGAGATGAGACTTCAATGAGATATAGGAGACAAAGAGTGACAAATTAAAATGACAAGGTTGTCTTATAAGATTGTGATCCAGTGAAATGAAGTATTTCTGGCCCAGTCAACATAGACAGCATTATGCCATGTGGTAATAGATTGCAAGACCTGGACAGCCCGTATATGTCTTTGAGATAACTGAATTTGTCACTATCAACACTCTCCCATATTGTGTCTTTCCTGCCTTTGGACAATAAGAGTATGGACAAAGGTATTCATGCAAGTCAAGTATTTCGGGATACTTTATTTCCCCTAGAAAAACTTTAAAAAATAATTTTTAACCATCTGTCATTCCTTGAATCAAAATTAATCCAAGGCGAAGCCTTGAAATAGATAACTAATAGCCCTGAAAGTGATGGTGAACTTTGGCATTAAACGTCTTGTTACATCTGTTTCCTCATAACTCTACCTGGTGGTTCACCACACACACACTTCTGAGATTTAGTCCTGCCTGCTGGTCATCTTCACTTGATGTTAACACCATCACTACAAATTTAATAAACAATAAATAAAAGTTGCAGACTTTCTTAAAATAGTCAATGGAAATGCAATTGCATATTAGTTAACAACAAGTTTAAGTTTAGCCTACAATTAGCTGCTTGGTGCCAAATGAATAAAGGAAAAGCAGAAGAGTTTTGTAAGCATGCTTGACTAGAGAAATTTTGGAGTCATCTCTAATATGTCTTGTCATTTTTATATGTGACTTGCTAATTAATCAAGCCCTATACATGTAGTTGTTTCTTTAAAAAACACACACATATTTTTTATTGATTTCAGAGAGTAAGGGAGAGGAAGAGAGAGATAGAAACATTCATGATGAGAGAGAATCAGCAATCGCTGCTTCCTGCACACCCCCCACTGGGGATTGAGTCTGCAACCCGGGCATGTGCCTTGACTGGGAATCCAACCAACTGTGACTTCCTGGTTCAGAGGTCGATGCTCAACCACTGAGCCATGACAGCTGGGCTGCAATGTTTCTTACAAACATTTTTCTGCCTTTCCTTCAATTTGCCTCCCTCCTAACCATGTCCTCATTTATTTTTAAAGAAAAAAAACACTATTCCTGGAGACTCTATGTTATAAATACTTTCTGTGGAACATTACAATACTTACGAGATTAAGTTTTATCCTTTTATCAAACTTCCTATTGATGATGTGGCCAATTATGTTATACTATAGGCCCAGTGCATGAAATTTGTGCATGGGTAGGGTCCCTAGGCCTGGCTAGCAATCAGGACTGATCCCGACCTTCCTTCCCCCAGCTACTGGCTGCCAGCCGGGTCCTTCCTTCATTCTGTGCTGCCCCCTGGTGGTCAGCGCACATCATAGTGAGCGGCTGAATTCCTGAGGGGACAATTTGCATATTAGCCTTTTATTATATAGGATTAAGTAATTGGAGAAAACCCTACTAGGTTATGTTTATGGTATATTTTGGAAATAATCTGAGATTTCTTGAGGACTCAAGCCAAGAAAAAGTTATCCCCTTAAAAGTAGTAGGTGTCTTCAGTTGTGGGCAGACATCTTTTTTATCTTTTGGCTGGTCATGGAATTTTAGTTGTTCATAATTTATTGATGCAATTACTAAGAAAAAAACCCACAACCTAGAAGATGGCATTTTTTAGAGCATGTAACAGTTGAAGAGTGGAAAGATTATTATATTTGTGTCTTTACTTAAACATTATGCCCATTTCCCTCAGACTCTACATTTCTTTTGAGGAGTATGTTAAATGATTTCTGTTTTCCAAAACTAAATTCTAAATGTTTAGATAATTAGTTAAAAAGATTAATAAATGATTAATGTCAAATCTGATTGTTACTAAAATTTAGATTCCCTACAATTCAGGGATCTTAGGACACCTCTTTCATACCCAGCTCTAGGAGTGGGGTATAGCAATAACCCTTGGGTTTGAGTGAGCAATGCTTTGTAGTCCAGAAACACAAAGGAAAAGTTTAGAAAGAACTACTATTCTTGGGAATAAGGGAGTTCCTTATGCTGAATCAGGAAAGTTGTCATACATATTCCCATAATATGAGAAAATAGAAACTACTTCTCAAAGTCCCAAACCTTACCTTATTATCTTATTTTTTAAAAATTTAGATTGTTTTACGCAGTTACCACTTGGGGATTTTCTCAGTGTGTTAAATAGAGAAAGATAAAAAGTAAATCATAAAATGTCAAAAAGAAATTTAAAATAGTAGTATAAAATGCAAGACCAAATGTGGTTTACTTCTCGAGTCCATCAGGTAAGAATCAATAAACATAATTTTTCTTTTGTAAAATTAGTGTTCTGAAATTATATATTGCTCAATATATAACTTTTCCTCTAGAGTCAATGGAACCAAAAAAGGCGACTTATTTCACATCAAAAATAACGCTATGTGAATGAGCCCAATGATGGTATTAGTAGACTCAATTGAATTTAAGATGAATAAACAATTTCAGTAAATTGAATTAATTAGATTGGGCTTAAGTGTGCAAGCAGCCTATTTTGTGAAATCATGTACAATAACTTGTTCAAGAAGTGCTGGTTTATAATTGCCTGAAGTCAGAGGTTAAAAAAGAAAAAGCTAAAAATCCATTATGTTTGTATTAACAGTCTAACTAAACTAATTAACTGCTATCTGAATTTTCACACCTCTATTTTATGATTTTTCTTGCCTCAAAACCTCCAAGCCTCATAAGCAACAAATGAAAATAGCATTTAAAAGAAAAAAGTACTTAATATAATACTAAAATATCTCATTTTGAAAATCAGTTACTTTTATTTTTTCCATCATTTTTTACATTGTTTGACCAACAACTTTGTTATATATACACTGTCTATAAACTTATGTACCCTAATCATTTAAGTGCACACAAATAAAATATTTTATACAACTATTAACTTATCTTGTTAGGTGTATATCTATTTTTAAATTTAATACTGAGAATTAGAATTCCCAATACTTTGGAAAAGTTAGAAATTTAAAAATTATAATCAAATTTTTGAAGTAATTAAATAAAAATTTTCAAATCAAATATCAATACCAAGATCTCCATATTTGTTGTACAATATTGAAACTAACAGGCTTTCTTTAGTTTCTATCTGGATTTGAGTATCTTAAACTATTGGTTACAGCCATAATCAATTTATCCACACACTTTCATTAACTGGGGCCTGCTCTTTCATATTTGTTTTTAAAGAAGGAGACAAATGAAAAGAAAACTAATTTTATTGATTAAGAATATATGTTATGTGACAAGAAAGTGACCAACTGCAAATAAAATTAGACAATAGTGTTATATCGAATCATATGAAATCTCCAATATTTGACTATTTTTGTCTTGCATAAATGATCATTTAATATAGTTAAAACAAATTTTATTCTGTTTTAAATCAGAATTCCTACTTTCCTAT
>NW_005354385.1:15148085-15178573 GCF_000412655.1 Myotis brandtii | reverse complement strand
CCAGGCTGGCCAGGCACCCAAGCGGGACCCCCACCCTGATCCGGGACACCCTTCAGGGCAAACCAGCCGGCCCCCACCCGTGCACCAGGCCTCTGTCCTATATAGTAAAAGGGTAATATGCAAACTGACCCTAACAGCAGAAAGACTGGGAATGACTGGTCACTATGACACACACTGACCACCAGGGGGCAGACGCTCAATGCAGGAGCTGCCCTCTGGTGGTCAGGGCACTCTCACATGGGAGGAGCTCTGCTCAGCCACAAGCCATGCTGATGGCTGCCAGTACAGCGGTGGTGGTGGGAGCCTCTCCTGCCTCCTCAGCAGCGCTAAGGATGTCCGACTGCAGTTTAGGCCTGCTCCTCGCTGGCAAGTGGACATCCCCCGAGGGCTGCCGGGTTGCCAGAGGGATGTCTGATTGCCATCTTAGGCCCAATCCCCCGGGGAGCGGGCCTAAGCCAGCAGGTGTTCATCCCTTGAGAGGTCCCAGACTGCGAGAGGGCATAGGCTGGGCTGAGGGACCCCCCTCCCCCCCGAGTGCACAAATTTTTGTGCACCAGGCCTCTCTAGTATATATATAAAAGCCCAGTGACTGGAATGGCAGAATGACCAGAACGACCGGAACAACCGGTGGCTATGACGTGCACTGCTGCAGCCAAGCAGCCTGATCTGGCTCCCGATTGGACCTCAACACCCCGATCGGGGGCAGGGCTGGCCACCAACCATCCACGGCCCCTCCCCCAAGCCAGCCTCCGATCAGCCCCCAACACCCTAATATATATAAATTGATTTTTAGAGAGAGAGGGAAGGAGAGGAAGAAACATCAATGTCAGAGTGAAACATCAATTGGCTGCTGCCCACACCTCCCCTATCAGGGATCAAGTCCACAACCTGGGCATGTGCCCTGTCTGGAACCAAACTGGCAACCTTTTGGTGCACAGGATGATGCTCAGCCAACTGAGTCACACCAGCCAGAGTCACACAGTCTTCTAAGTCACTATAATAAACTGTAGTTTACTGAAGGTGCAATTATTCCTGTAATATATTATTTTCTTGTAAAAGATACTAAGATGTTGCTCAACCATTGGTTTTATAAATATGTGTTTTATTGTGATTTACTTGGTATAATATAATTTAGTTCAATTTAATTTATAAAAAGAGATATTGATAGTATTTTTTATTTCAATAAATATATTTCATTAAATTATTTATATATTATAATATATGAGTATACTCATAAATACAAAATTTATATCGTGTAAATTTACATCTTTACACTAATCATTTTTTATATTTTCTGATGTACTTTAATTTACATAGTTGTAAACCAAACAATACTACTCATGAAGAGTTTGTTTATTGTTTTTAATAAAAGTTCTTTTGTAATGACTTTTTATCCATGTTCACCAATCATAATCAGTTTAAATAAATTAAGGACTCAAAAACCAACAATCACGTTATATTTTAAAGAGCAAAATCTGTACTAGTCAGTGTCATATTCATGAACTGAAATCTTTGAGAATGATCAGACCCTAATTTCTTGTATTGCTATTCCTCTTTCACATTCTCTGTTGTACAGATTGTCTGGCAAATTTCTACAGTTGAGGTCTGACTGTGAAGTGGCACTGAAATTTAGCAGGACACATTTCCTGTACATACCCATGGCTGGTTGTGCAATTGGTGAGAACACCCAGCTAATGAATCCAAGGTCATGAGTTCACTACTGTGTGGCCCCATTTTACTTTGTTGTATTCAAGGGTTATGGATCACACCTCCCATGACAAGTAGCGTTCTGCATTATGTATGTTACCTGTTACAAGAGAGGTTCATGTGATGGTGTTTGGAAAGATCAAAGCAAATCCATGTGCACATTTGGGGGAATCTCTCCAAAAGCATGCGTGTCAAGACTGAGTCAATATCTTCTTCACTTAGGATCCCTGTTGCTCTATGTTCTGTGTTCACATGTCCTCCACACTCTCCTCCATTCCTCACAGCAGAGTAATGATGGGGCTTTCAAGTCTGGGGCAGAGAGACTCCTTCCTAATCGCATTTGCCACTCTACTGCACCCACAGTAATGAAAGGTGAATCTAACAGAGTCACTGTCACAAACCCTGTTCTTCCAGCCCTATGTATGGATTTTTAAGTTTTAATTGAAATCATTAAGAATACAAAATTTCTCAAACCAAGAAATTCTCATACATTAGGAAAGAAATTGTAAGTGTCAAAAAACTTTTCTTTCTAGTTATTTATAAAATCATTTTATACAACTGTGCTTTTATCACCATCTAGTTTCTCCCAGCCTACCCCCCCCCCTTTTTTTTTTTTTTTTTGCTCAGTCCCTCCACCCTGCCCACACCCAACCAGAGCTCAATGGATAGAGCATCTGCCCAGGTACTAAAGGATCCCGGGTTCAATTCCCCTCCCTTCCACTCTTTCTAAAAATCAGTGGAAAAATATCCATGGGTGAGGATTAACACCCCTCCCCCCGCCAAAAAAAAGTATTTTCATATTAGAGTGTGAACCTATTGAAAAGAAGAAAAGGGAAAGATGGGGATAATGAAGAAAAAATAAAAGCAAAATAAAACAGTGATAGACTTTGCAGAGGTGGAAGATAATAAGGTGTAGTTGTGGAGGACTTTAATTTGTTCCTTTGCATCTGAGGTTATACAAGAGAAAGAAAATTGAGAAGAAGGTGAGAAGGGGCAGAAGAAAGAGGAAGATGAGAGGATCAAAATCCTAGTCTGTCTAAATCACTAAGAGTATCATTTAAGGTGTTGATTGACTTGAGAGCAACAGCAGTGGAGTCAATGTTCTCAGAACACTTCTGACACCAGCGCATTCAGAGGTGAACTCGGTTAGTTTACCTTATGCTCAGCAATAACACTGCTGTTCTGATCCATCATATGTACCTTACATTCTAGTAATGAACGTCTCAGATTTTATTAATTCAGGAATTGTTTTCCTAATAAGGGTATTTGTGGAATGACATGCCCATGTAACTTCAAACACATGTGGTGAACTATTAGAATCTTAAAAGAGTACAGTGGGTATAGTGAGCATGACTAGAAAAAGTACCAGTGGATTGCCCTACAGCTAAACTCTTTATTAATTTATACCATGCAATTTCTGGTTTGAAAGTCATAGGCATTTAGAAAATTAATCCTCCACAGAGAAGATAATTCAGGTGGTGAGCTTAGTAGAAGGAAGGCTTTTTGGGTATTTACTTTGGACACAGTATCCCAGCAGACCTGAATGGAGAGCACACTGAACCATTTGCTGCAAAAAATCCTTTCTTTAGGGCAAGTTCGGAAGCTGGTCTTCAGCTTATGGTGAGGGAATAAATCTTGCATTTGCATGGTCCTTTACATTTTAGTCTTAAGGTGCTTACATAGTACACCTGATTTAAGGGATGAAAATATAAAATTTCAGGGGCTGGGGCAAAGCAACTCATGCTACTAACCACCCATCCCCACAAAGAGAAACAAAAAAGCCACCCATTCCTCTTCAGTGGTAGGAATCAGTGTTGCTGGGAAATCTTGCACAGAAAAGCCAACTGTGATATCACAATTATAAGCTAATAGGCAAAATTTTTACCAGGCAGCTAAGTGGCAACCTCAAGCTGAAATCAATACTTGGTGATTTTATTTCAATTCTCAGAGGAATTTTGTAGCATAAATATCAAAGTGCAGAATTGACTTTGGAGCATAAATACATGAAAGGAGGTGGGATGATTAAGTCATGTAAGTTTCATTATTTAATAGTTCCATATTTTTCAGACAACTCAAAGAACCACAAATAAACTCAGGGCATTACAATACCACTGTATATCCAGCTGGAAACATTGTTCAAAGGGTGCTTATCACTAAAATTTCTTCAAAGTGAGAATGAATAGGTAACATCTTGGAAAGTCTTAACCAGTTTAATGTAGCTATATAGTATACTTATTTATGTATATACCTACACACTTATTTTTTCAGAACATACCACAATAACAGAGATGCATGTAGCCCATATGTACCCATGTGTAAATGTGTATATATACATACACACACACACACACACACACACACACACACACCAGGAATGGTTCCCTGTAGAAAAAAAGCATAAAAATAAGCACAACTTGAATTTAACCACAAATATATGTCCAATTTTGAAAATGATCTATCATCAGTTGTCTAGAATAGTGATATTCAAATGGTATGCCATGACACACTGGTGTGCTGCAAGAATTTTTAAAACATGCAATACCTGACTATTTAGTCAGGGGCACTGACATCTTTCCCCTTACATGGTCAAATATAAAAATAACGACAGTCAACACAATAGCCATCTGGTGTAAATCAATCAAAATTATATCAATTTTTGTTAGATAGCCAAAAAATACACTATATTTTTTGATGTGTCACAGAATTTTAGTATTTAGTTTATGTGTGCCATGGAAAATGTTTGGTGAGAACACCCAGCTAATGAATCCAAGGTCATGAGTTCACTACTGTGTGGCCCCATTTTACTTTGTTGTATTCAAGGGTTATGGATCACACCTCCCATGACAAGTAGCGTTCTGCATTATGTATGTTACCTGTTACAAGAGAGGTTCATGTGATGGTGTTTGGAAAGATCAAAGCAAATCCATGTGCACATTTGGGGGAATCTCTCCAAAAGCATGCGTGTCAAGACTGAGTCAATATCTTCTTCACTTAGGATCCCTGTTGCTCTATGTTCTGTGTTCACATGTCCTCCACACTCTCCTCCATTCCTCACAGCAGAGTAATGATGGGGCTTTCAAGTCTGGGGCAGAGAGACTCCTTCCTAATCGCATTTGCCACTCTACTGCACCCACAGTAATGAAAGGTGAATCTAACAGAGTCACTGTCACAAACCCTGTTCTTCCAGCCCTATGTATGGATTTTTAAGTTTTAATTGAAATCATTAAGAATACAAAATTTCTCAAACCAAGAAATTCTCATACATTAGGAAAGAAATTGTAAGTGTCAAAAAACTTTTCTTTCTAGTTATTTATAAAATCATTTTATACAACTGTGCTTTTATCACCATCTAGTTTCTCCCAGCCTACCCCCCCCCCAATTCCAGGTTATGCTTGCACTTTAGTTATTTATTTTTTTATATTTATTATTTTATTTTATTTTTTGTCACCATTTATCCCCTCTTTGCCCTCTTCCACCTCCAATCATCCCCCCATAGTTGTGGAGGACTTTAATTTGTTCCTTTGCATCTGAGGTTATACAAGAGAAAGAAAATTGAGAAGAAGGTGAGAAGGGGCAGAAGAAAGAGGAAGATGAGAGGATCAAAATCCTAGTCTGTCTAAATCACTAAGAGTATCATTTAAGGTGTTGATTGACTTGAGAGCAACAGCAGTGGAGTCAATGTTCTCAGAACACTTCTGACACCAGCGCATTCAGAGGTGAACTCGGTTAGTTTACCTTATGCTCAGCAATAACACTGCTGTTCTGATCCATCATATGTACCTTACATTCTAGTAATGAACGTCTCAGATTTTATTAATTCAGGAATTGTTTTCCTAATAAGGGTATTTGTGGAATGACATGCCCATGTAACTTCAAACACATGTGGTGAACTATTAGAATCTTAAAAGAGTACAGTGGGTATAGTGAGCATGACTAGAAAAAGTACCAGTGGATTGCCCTACAGCTAAACTCTTTATTAATTTATACCATGCAATTTCTGGTTTGAAAGTCATAGGCATTTAGAAAATTAATCCTCCACAGAGAAGATAATTCAGGTGGTGAGCTTAGTAGAAGGAAGGCTTTTTGGGTATTTACTTTGGACACAGTATCCCAGCAGACCTGAATGGAGAGCACACTGAACCATTTGCTGCAAAAAATCCTTTCTTTAGGGCAAGTTCGGAAGCTGGTCTTCAGCTTATGGTGAGGGAATAAATCTTGCATTTGCATGGTCCTTTACATTTTAGTCTTAAGGTGCTTACATAGTACACCTGATTTAAGGGATGAAAATATAAAATTTCAGGGGCTGGGGCAAAGCAACTCATGCTACTAACCACCCATCCCCACAAAGAGAAACAAAAAAGCCACCCATTCCTCTTCAGTGGTAGGAATCAGTGTTGCTGGGAAATCTTGCACAGAAAAGCCAACTGTGATATCACAATTATAAGCTAATAGGCAAAATTTTTACCAGGCAGCTAAGTGGCAACCTCAAGCTGAAATCAATACTTGGTGATTTTATTTCAATTCTCAGAGGAATTTTGTAGCATAAATATCAAAGTGCAGAATTGACTTTGGAGCATAAATACATGAAAGGAGGTGGGATGATTAAGTCATGTAAGTTTCATTATTTAATAGTTCCATATTTTTCAGACAACTCAAAGAACCACAAATAAACTCAGGGCATTACAATACCACTGTATATCCAGCTGGAAACATTGTTCAAAGGGTGCTTATCACTAAAATTTCTTCAAAGTGAGAATGAATAGGTAACATCTTGGAAAGTCTTAACCAGTTTAATGTAGCTATATAGTATACTTATTTATGTATATACCTACACACTTATTTTTTCAGAACATACCACAATAACAGAGATGCATGTAGCCCATATGTACCCATGTGTAAATGTGTATATATACATACACACACACACACACACACACACACACACACACACACACACCAGGAATGGTTCCCTGTAGAAAAAAAGCATAAAAATAAGCACAACTTGAATTTAACCACAAATATATGTCCAATTTTGAAAATGATCTATCATCAGTTGTCTAGAATAGTGATATTCAAATGGTATGCCATGACACACTGGTGTGCTGCAAGAATTTTTAAAACATGCAATACCTGACTATTTAGTCAGGGGCACTGACATCTTTCCCCTTACATGGTCAAATATAAAAATAACGACAGTCAACACAATAGCCATCTGGTGTAAATCAATCAAAATTATATCAATTTTTGTTAGATAGCCAAAAAATACACTATATTTTTTGATGTGTCACAGAATTTTAGTATTTAGTTTATGTGTGCCATGAGATGAAAATGTTTGAACACTGCTGGTCGAGAGGGAAAAAAGAAAGAATATCTGTAGATATCTGTAGTTACATTTTTAAAAATAAAGTTTTGTTTATTATATTGACATCCATACTGATAAATATTATTAGGAAAATTAATAAATAACACTTTAAAACATTTATTTTCAAGTCTGTGGTGTCACCTCTCTCTGCCAATATATTCTAATATTGTGGCTAAAATGAATAGAGAAGAGACTGACTTTTTGGTTGATGCCTGTGAAACTAAGAAGGTGTTGGCAAATCAAAACAGTCTCCTGAGCTGGGGAATGTGACTAAATATGTCTTTTCCTTTTTGTTGTTGCTGTTTTAAGAAAAATAATTGGAGCTTAAAAACAGCAACAATTCCTAATGAGAACCTACACTGGAGACTGTACATCAGTGCAAGTATAAACCAATCATTCCAATAAAGTCAGGCAGTTGACATTAGCTGGATGTATAACATTCAAGGTGTGTCTGTGTGAGTTTTGATTCTTTCCTTATTAACAATAGCTTCTGGACTGTGTACAACCTCCCAGCCTTCGACTAAGTTTACATCAGTTAATATCCCCCTATAGGATGAGGGTCCTGATTCCTTTCTGATAATGAGGTAATAGTCAAGCAAGACAAGCTAACACCCACCTCCCAACAATCTTCATGCCTACCACTTGATTTTGTGACACTTTCTTAATCTCTACTTTAAAACAAACTAATCTGTCTACTAATAGTATGGTCTGTGATTTTCATAAACAGGTATCCTGGGGAAAGGGTCAGTTTTAGAAATAAGTAGGTTATAGATGAGGGCACACTCAGGCCTAGGGCTGCAGCACATCTGTGGCCAATTGTGAACAGATTTCCAAGACCTTTCCGCCATAGCCTCTGCACTGCTCTGGCAGGTTTGTAAACATCTTTAAAATAACGAAGTGGGTAAGAGTGGTAGGGGGTAGTGTCAGAGCAGCAACCAGATTGACAGGCACACCACATTATCTTTTCCTCCTGATTTTTAAGAAAATCAGATTATTCATTTTCATAGCACATAGAACAAAAGGAAGATTTACATATCTATTACCACCTATTATCTAGGACTACATGAAGGAGGTGCTGGTCAGCTTGGCTTCATTTGTCCTCCAGACGCTGCAGAGATGTGAGGCCAGGCCAACTGGGGTTAAAGCAGGCAGGGAACTAATACAGCTGGGGATCGTTAAGCGTGATCAAGGGCCAGCAGAGGAAAAAGCCAGCTGAAAACAAGGCTGAGAGCTGTTCCAGGCAGAGCGGCAGAGTCATGTGCATTCAAGAAACAGCCTAACCCCATCCAGCGAACTTTGTTGATTTAATTAGATTTTGTTTAAAATTCCAGAGTAGGAGCCGCTTGGGCAGCTTTGATGAAAAAAAATTGGCAGGGGAAAACTACTGTTAATTTTCAAAAGTAGTATCATTGCGACATTTAAGAAATACTAAGTATGTTTTTTTATGGTGAAAAAATATATGTAATACAACACACAGATGTCTCCTTGCTGATAAAATATTATCATCTTTTCTTGACCAAGTAATACATAGATTGTGGATTTCAGTGGGAGCTTGTTCATTTATGCACTTTTAATTTATTGGCTAGCCTCCTGTCTCTCCTCCGTCACATTTACAGTGATGGAGGAGAGACAGGAGTGCTTTTCAGATGACTTTCCAAATAAATTATTTGCACTCAAATCCTTGTCTCAAAGTCTAAATCAAGATGCACAAATCTCAGCAATTACTTAAATGTGAGTTTCACCTTATGGGGATATTTTGAAGATCTCATTTAATAATAATTACAAAAATAGGTTTTAATAGTAAAGAGATTCAAGTGGAAGTTTTTCAATTTCCATCACCAAACTATGAGTTCTTAAAGACCAAAAAAAAAATGTATCTTTGCAGAATTATCAAAAATAGAAGAGAAATGTAATAAATGACTGTGGGAAAATGCTAGCACCCTGATGCTTACTTGGCCACCTAATCTATTTTGAGAACTAAAAGCGGGTTTGTTGTCCCCATGGGCACATGTTTATGGGAGATGCAGTTGCTGAGTTCTACCTTCCCCTGTGGTTCCATGAGTTTAAGGGGAAACAACAGAAGGGGCAAATAGTCTTAGCTAAAACTAGATTCTCACCTACACTGACCTTGCCTACAAATCACAGCCTTGAGAAAGACAACCAAAACCAACTAAAATAAACAAATTTCTCAGTCCCTAGAGGCCAAATTATTTTCCAAGGAAAAGTTAAATCCAAGAAAGATAATGAAGGAAGAGATAAATTCCATTCATTCCTAGTATTTTTGTTGGTTTTCTGTGGAACCCTGGAAGTTTCATTTCTTCTAGAATTTGCTTGTTTAGATATAACTTCCACTAATGATCCTCAAAGTGTATTCCTCCACACAAAGCATTAATATAATCTGAAAGCTTGTTAGAAGAGGATTCTATTTTTTATTCTATCTTTGTATATATTGCAAAATAATCATCATAGTAAGTCTACTTAACATCTGTCACCATATGTAGTTATACAATATTTTTCTTGTAATGAGCTTTCAGGATCTACTCTTCTAGCTACTTTCAAATATGCAAAATAGCATTACTAACCATAGTCACTGTACTATATGTTACATCCCATCACTTATTCATTTTATAACTGGAAACTTGTACCTTTTGACCATCTTTATCCATTTTGTCCACCTCTTACCCTCTACTTCTGGAAATCACCAATCTGTTCTTTGTATCTTTTAACTTGGTTTCATTTGCTTGTTTTTTGTTGTTTCAATTCTATATATAATGTAGATCATATGATGTTTATATTTTTATATCTGAACTATTTCACTTAACATAATGCCCTCAAGGTAAATCCATGTTGTCACAATTGGCAAGATTTCATTTTTTTTAATATCTGAAAATTTTATCTGTCTATTATCTATCTATCTATCTATCTATCTATCTATCATCTATCTATGATCATCTTTCTTTCTTTCTTTCTTTCTTTCTTTCTTTCTTTCTTTCTACCAACCTATGCACCTACATATAGATATATTTCTTGATATGTACAGAGTGTCCCAAAAATTGTATACACACTTTAACAGCTGATAGCTCAATATTGAAAATGAAATCTATTTTACTAAACACTGCCTTTATAATTATTCAAAGTGCGTATACAGTTTTTTGGGACATCCTATAGATATACATCACATTTTCTTTATCAATTCATTCAATGATGGACATTTAGGTTGTTTCCATGTCTTGGCTATTGCAAATAATGCTGCAATGAACATGGGAGTAGAATTGCTGGATGACATGGTAGTTCTAGTTTTAATTTTTTTAGTAATTTCCATACTATTTTCCATAGTGGCTAGGCCAGTTTACATTACCACCAACAGTGCCAGAGCAATAGGAGGAAGCATTCTAGAAACGGGACATTGGAAATCAGGTTCTGTACAACCCAGTGAGGATAAGAAAGAGCAGAAGCCTATGCACATCTCCCAGGGCCCACAAAGCTAAGTTAGCAGTGGGAAAGGATGTGTGTCTCCTAAGTGACCCCCACAGAGGTCAGGAAATGACACCTTCCTATTGCTGTCTGAATAGTGAAAGCAAGGTCTGCTCTTGCACAACTTCTTTACTGCCTAACCCATCTTAATTTTACTCAAATGTATCATTTTCTTGGGAAAGAATAGGCTATTCTTGATCTTGGTTACTAGTATACTGCATGGCAAAAGTCATGATGTGACTTCTGTGTATGGTACCCTCCCATATTCTTAATAAATGAAGACTCTTAGATAAGTAGCACTCTATTTTATTTGGCAAGTGCATGCAAATTAGATAACTTGGCAGTTTATTTGTGTTTACTACTGAATTTTACTGTTTATTGATATTCTTAATCATGGAATTGTACCAAGATACTCATATTAAGCTAAATGTGGAAAATTGAAGACAATATAAATGGAAAATGTGAAAATAACCAGAAGATTTGGAAGCAGACTAGTGAGGAAAAGTTAAGCAAATTCAGATTAAATAATTTAGAGAAGGGAAGACTGAGAGGCAGCCTACCACTTTACTTCAAGCTTATGGAGAAAAGTCACTAATAATTCATCCACTTCAATGATAAGAATAAAAAGATGAGCTGAAATTGCAGTAGGTAGGCTATAGGTAGGTTAGCTAGAATGACCTTGGAATTAGAATCAACAGTGGAATGTGTCATAATTAATGAAATTGGACTTCAGTGGAAAACTGGTCAGTGACTTGGAGAGAAGGAAGACTAAGCATTTTAATTTTTAGTCTCGATATGGGAAAGTTACTATGGATTCCCAAACCCAGAACTTAATAAATGGCAAGGTATGATGGGAAGTGAGCAGTGCTACCTCACAAATGGTTAAACTCCAGTTAACTACTCATAAATGCTAAAAGGATATTTACAGTCTATAATTTAGGAAACCTTAGAATCAATGACCTACCCTTTAGCTAAACTTTCTTTTTTTTTAATATATATTTTTATTGCTTAAATTATTACAAAGAGTATTACATGTTTCTCCTGTCCATTGGTTGTGCTTATATGCATGCATACAAGTCCTTTGGTTGATCTCTTACCCTTTAGCTAAACTTTCATGTTACTTTTTTTTAATTTGACAATTTTAGTTCCCACCATTTCCAAACATTGTTTGTATATAATCCTTTTGAAAAAAATATTTTAAACATAAACTACTGAGTGTTATAAAACTATTGTTGAAGTCTAAAGTAATTGATTTATTTTCAATTAGCTCTTTTATTAAAAGAAATTTCTTTTTATAATGGAAAGATGGGAATATTCATATCTGACAAAACAACCTAAAAATGCTCATTGACATTCAAATTTATATAACTTTTAAACTCAATAGAAAATTTCAAATGTTGTCTTCATCAAATTATTTTTTGCTTAATAAAGGAGTTGAGGAGTTAATAAATCAATAATAAATTTGTTTCAATAAGAAAAAGATTTGATATTTATTATATTTTTAATGAACAAAAACATATTAATGTTTGATTTCTTTAGAAGTTCTAGGGGAACTGAAACTTTATATGTGTGTCTTTGTATGTCTGAAGATAGCTAGGTATGTGCAGATGCTGTGTATATATGAACACATACATTCACACTCATATTTCAAATTTCTAAATAATTATTAAAAACAGAATTCTTCAGAAAGAGTAATTCAAGGACATGATTGATGTAGATGAAATATTTAGACTTGATAAATGATGGAACACTGGAGAAATTTTGGTTCAAGGTTACTGCATACATCCTCAATTTTGTAACTGGAGAACAGTCTTGTGTTGTATAACCCATCAGAAAACTATAGAATCTAAAACTACAGTGCTTCACCCTGAGAAATAATTGTATTTCAAATTGATAGACTTATTATAAACTTGTATCCTGTAGTTGTGTTAACATAAAGAAGTATTACATGCCAATTTAGATAGTAATGATTTAAATGTGTTCACTATTATCATTGCATTATTTTATTAGTCTTTGCACATCTGTTAAATAACATTTACAACACAACTTTATATAAATCCATTAAATAGATAAATGTTTTGATTATCTTTTATTGTTTATTTTTCATCTTCAGGGATTCATTACATTGACTATACCTTTCAAAACATAATCTACAGCTTAATTAAGCCTTGCAGTTATAAATTCTGAGCCAACATATTAAGAGAGAAGTTATTGCTTTTGGGGGTACAATATTACTAATGAATGTTTCGCTCTGTGACACCAATGCTGGTATAAAATTCTAAGTCTACCCAAAAGAAACTCTCCTTGATTTCACTATTCAGAGATCATAAGTCAACTTTTTATGTACTATACGCTTCTTAGGAACAAAATCCAAAACCATTGATGGCTGAATAAATTTCACAGCTTGTAGAAAAGACACATATCATTGTAATGTGTGAAATTTTAATCAAAAATGTTATGAAGGAGAAAGGTAAACTGACTGCTATAATTAATGTGTTCTGACACAGAGATTTAGCTGGCATATTTGTGGACTGTGCTATGCTATGTTAACTGTTCCATTGCTTGAGGACTGTCAGAGTTTGAGGAATTCCTATATTACGGTTTCACCATTCGACACATTTTCCTAGAGCGTCATCTTTGTCATGATTTGAAATGTAAAGTCATTTCTTCCTTGGCTTTTCTATTAATATTTACTTAGGTGTCATAAGAGTCTGGTGATAGCATGTATTGTCTTCCTTTTAAAAGCAGTTTCATTTAAAATTAAACTACATAAGCATTGCTTTTAAAATGAATCACCCTGTGTTTTGTTTCTCTGCTGTTTAAATACAATATTATCCAATCTCTTATATGTGAGACTATTGAGTAAAACTAATTGAGGTAATAAGAAATTAGGAAGTACACCTACATGTAACACATCATAACAGCATATTTTCATATTATACCACATATATTTCATAATTAAATAATACTTGCTTGGTCACATACACACAAAAATACCACACAAAATATCTCTCAATATAGGAAAAAAGCCCTGATTTTAAAAAGGAGATTTGCTATATATTTATAATTTGGAAGTAGTATTCAATTTATGAACTATTTGTAAAATACTAAAATATTATTTCATGCCACACACTGTTAGATGGCAGCTCTATATTTCAGAAAGATTCTTCTGAAAATTATAGATTGGTTTCCTGGCTCCGTTGTGTCAATCTACTTGCAGAGATCTACTGCAAACTCTCTCAGAACACTGCCAGTGTGGTTGTGCAGTAGACAAAAGACATACCTGAAAGGGGAAGACAGATATGCCACTTAAATTAAATAGGAAATGAATTGGCCAGCAAGTTGGCATGTCTGCTGAGACAAATCATGGACAACATGTCTCTCAACAACAAAACTTATTTGTTTTCTCTTGCCAACAGATTCATCACTGCCCAGGCAAAACAGGCAAAATACATTAGTGTCATGGTAAACTGATAAAGAGAAGTGCCTCAATCTAACATCCTCAATGGCGAAAGTCTTAGGGCAGTATTGATCTGTGTTATATAAATCTTGTTTTCTGTCTGCAGAAGTGAATCAGGAATGACCCGTAAGGTTAACAAACATTGTAATGTCTTTCAGCTGGGGCAGATGCCTGTGAGTTCCACACATTGTATTTGGTCAAGTTCCATCTTGTCATTTTACTGGCGAGAAGTTTAACTAATTGCTGGCAATCACAAGAATGTTTGAAGGAAGGAGAGAATTCCTGCAATTTTTACCTCCTCTCCCACCCCTCTTTTTTTTTCTTTCTTCTTCTTCTTTTTTTTTAATCTTAACAAGCAGTCAAAGCCAAGTAGCCAAGTAGTGGAAAACAATCAACACTGAATTAGCCAGCAGGAGACTTCACTTAGTTGAAAGTTTATGTAATTGGCATGTCATGTTCCTACATTGCCAAGAACAGACCTGATTAAGCTGATGCACTTTGTTTCGGTGAAGTTTGACAAAGAAAGCTTCTCATCCTTTTGCGTTCATGTCAGGGTATGTGCTTAACATGATTTTCTTCTGTTCCTCAGGAACCAAAGGCTAAATAAATGTGAACAGATGCAATAAAAATTCCCCCCAAACTAAGGCCTTGACAAAGTTGGTATCTGGGGAAAAGAGAAGAGAATATTGGTGGTGAAAGATAATCATCAATAAAAAGAAAAGTTATTAACCAAAGTACAATTGTCCATAATAACCTGATTTATTTTATAGACAGAACACTCTTAAAGGACTGACAAATTCAGTCCTATTTTAAAACAGCGCTCATCTGATTATATATACTTTGTCCACAGGCCATGTCTTATGCTTTTACTTAAAAAGAAATCATTCCTGTAGCCTTAACAATTTCTTTCCAATAGAAGCTCTCTTCAGAGATTAATCAGCCACCTGAATTTGGTTTCCTTACTTTTTCACCATGTTTTATTAGGCTGTGTACAATGGATTTGTGCCCTTATTTGTAGTCAGCCTTCATGGTGAGAAAACAAATGCCCAGCATTAGAAGAGGCCCTATAAAGCTTCTGATATTTTATTTGTATTTTCTCACACTAGTGTCCTCCTTGTCATAACCCTAAATCAAATGATAGATTTCAACTTGGCTTAGATTATTAAAGCGAAAAGAGCAGTTACTGAGGGAGCAGTCCACGCATGCATTACGTCATAGTTGACAGTATAAAGGCAAGATTCGGGGAACTAATGGAGTTTCTTTTGCTTTTCCCCTTTTGTCATAGAAAGGTCAAGCTAGTTTTCAACATTCTTATGTATGTCATTCTGAATATAGCAACAGAATCTCTTATGGAAAACAATGTAAGTAAATGTCTCCACGATGCTTCTAGTCACCTGATCAAAAGCCAATGTTGAAAAACACTTCTAATGACTGTCTCTTATGCATCAGTGCACCTACTAATGAGCTGCCAGAAAAGGCTTTGTAACGCTTTGCTAAGATAGAGCAGGAATGTGAGAAGCCTGAGATATAACTTCCCTGCTGTGATCCCTGCCTTTCTACTAACAGGGAGCCTAGACTTGGAGCTGCTAATGAGCATGCTGGAGAGAGTGTCCAAACCAATGCAGGCTGGAGACAATTCACCTGTCTGCTTTCAGATCCAGGGGATGATGCATGACAGTAAGACACCTGATAGTAGCTTCTCTTTAAATAATTTAGATATTTATTGATTTTCCCTCTCTACCCCCATATTTTTATTTAGTCCCTGCATTTTACTTTCTCTCGGTGATTGCTAGCACCATCAGAGAAAGAGGAATAAGGGTTTCTCCTTCTTTTGCCTTACTCCTGCACCCACAGATATACAAGAAATTAATGTCATTATGTCATATAATAGCAATGTGGAATGCATAATTAGTTTTCCTGTAGGGAAGAGAAATATGTGATTTTCAGAGGTGGTATTTATAAAACGAGGCAGTTAAAATTAATAGCTTTTTAAAAGCCACAATATGGCTTATTTAAATTAGAGGATTCAAAATATGGCATCTATTTTGACACTTAAAACAATGCACGGCAAAAGTTAAAGGCTTTTCTCCCTCTAGCAATGCCTTGTTCAACATATTTATCCACAGGCAAAACCCAGCAGGATCTTTATAAAGAACACTTACTTAACTTGGTTTGTAGAAATTCCCAGCCTATAAATGAAATAGTTAACTGCAGGATACCTTTCAAGCTCAATCCTAAACTGTTCGCATTACACATTTTAATGTTATGCTTTCTTTGAATTTTCCTGGAGGCTATTTTACTAGTTAATATTTTTTTAGTCAAACAAAATTACAGAATATGAACTGTGTAATTTTATGAATTTGCTATGCCACAGTTATCCCAGAAAGAGAATCTACACCGCTATCCATTAATTATGATCTGGACTACCTTCTAGCGTCTCAGGAGGCAGCCCGTGTGGTTCACATGGGCTCCTGCTGTCCCTTCCCGTTGCCGATGCTCCTGTTGTCCACAGCTCACCCTAGCTTTTTCTCTGGTTGATACAAGATGCCACGGAAAATAGCAGGCTCCGTGGCAACTGGGGAGATAAGAATGCCGTGTGCCTCAGCAGCCCCTTTTATCCAAGGATCTCCAAAGAGCTTTATAAAAATCTATTTTTTTAATCCTCTGGGTACCCCCATGAGATAGGTATTAGCCTGCCTTCACAGCTAGCAGTGCTGAAATAGGGAAGCATCTACCTGCATCTGAGCCTCTACCAGCCATGGGCAAACTAAGGCCAGATCCGGCCCGTTTGAAATGAATAAAACTAAAAAAAAAAAAGACCATACCCTTTTATGTAATGATGTTTACTTTGAATTTATATTAGTTCACACAAACACTCCATCCATGCTTTTGTTCCGGCCCTCCGGTCCAGTTTAAGAACCCATTGTGGCCCTCGAGTCAAAAAGTTTGCCCACCCCTGGTAAACCTTCTCATTGTTGGATATGGTGCAAGGAGAGAGGTTGAATTCTGAACCCAGGCCTAACAAAGATGAGATAGGCTTGGCATACATGATTCCTGCCAAGAAATTTGTGAGGCCCCCAAAGACATTGAATTGTTCATAAGTACACTTTATTTTTTAAAAAAGTGAACATGAGTAGAAATACAAATGTGATAACCAATATTTGAGGTAAGTATATTGTAATAGGCCTGACTTGGAACTTTGTCATCAAGCAATACTTACCTTCTCAAAGTTGATACTCCAAAGTACCCTATTTCAATTCTGTATTTAGTTAAAAACTTGCTCAAAGAGTAGAGGGAGTAGGGGTTAACTGGTAAATTTTTTTAGTAGATCTCAACACTGTAGAGAGCTATCCAAGTTGTAAAAATCAACTTTTTACTCTCCAGGAAACTTGCAACCAAAGAGGAAAGAGAAAAAATAGGTAAGCTTATAAAATAAATGATAAAAGTATCATGAGTATCACTGCTGCTGCTAACAAAATTATATTTTGAGAATTTCATTCTGTGTTGATAAAATATTGAGAAAAAGGTCTCTTTATGATGCTGTTTGTGGAATTATGTCATTGCGTATCCACATGCAATAGAAAAATATATTCATATTTAACATAGTAATTTCTTATTAAGCAGTAATCGTGAAATACCACAGAATGCTCTATTAAGGCCTGTCTATAAACCTGGACTCAGTAGATGTAATATTGTCTGTCTTTTGAAATTTTCCATTTTATATATGAACTTTTGTTTTAGCATAAATTTGTATCTTTCATCTCAGTTATTTGTCAAAATATATGTATAATTTAAATATATAATTTTCTTTTCATTTTCTATTATTTAGATCAGTACAATTAAGAGTATTTTTTGCCACTCAGTGGCCAAATATTTCAGAACCTAAATGAATAATAAAACCAAAACTATAAGAAAACCTGTCTTCCCTTCTCTTTATTTTCCTCAGAATCTTATCTTGTGGAGCAATGCAAGTAAAGCACAATGTTATTTTAACCTATCCTTAGATTAACCATATTCTTCTTTAAGCAGGGAATTTTCTGACAGTAAGTTAGGCCCTTGGAAAGAGATGTCTGCTCTTTGAGCCACTAGGGTCCCATTATATAAGTATCACATTGACTGGTGCCTTGCACTCAGTTTAAATTTTTATAGCCCCCACTTCTATCAGTAATGGAGCAAGCATTCCTTATATATTTGCATTTGTATATAAATTATATATATATGCAACTATATTAAATATATGTTCTACAAAACACAAAAGGAGAATATTAAAAAGGATGAGAAAAGATAAAGAAACTATTTTAATATATATTTCTTAAAAGGGAAAATATTTTGTTTCTTATAATGTTATTAAATATAATTATGCACTGCTATAATATTTTAGTAAACTATATATAATGGAATATGATTTCTTATTTTTGGAGATCTTGGTTAAACTCCTGGTGGTATAGCAATTCCAAAGACTAGCTCCAGATTAAACTTATTTAGGTACTTGTTTTAATTATTACCATAGTTCAAAATAATAACTCACAAAGTTATTATGAAAAAGGATGCATTTATAAGATAATGATACTGATTTTTAAAATTTCACCCCGAACATGCAAATATTTTTTTTTATTTTAATGTTAGTAAATTTCCAACTGTCTGATGACAGTTATTTTTGCATTTAGCTGGCTTGAGTGGCATTTTAATATTTTTAAAGACAGGCTTCAACATTGCTGTAATTCTTTGTTTACTTTTCAAAACTTGTTAGAAAATTATTTTTTCAAGTTTTTTAAAATCAACAAAAATGTATCTTCCTGGAAGATATATATCACTTTGGCCACCAAAACTTAGAATAATAAATTATTTCCAAATTTCCAAATATCTTTTTTTAAAGTCATTGTTCTTATGTAAGTTTATTTCAGAATAAACTTTATCACTAAATGGTGTAAAATACCTTTATTTAAACACATAAGGGGAATAAATAAGTTATTATACAACTGAAGTCATTTGTCATCATCAACACATTTGGAACACATGTGTTTTTTGTTTTGTTTTGTTTGTGTGTGTGTGTGTGTGCTTGTGTATGTGTGTGTTTAAGTAAAATAAAACACATCTCTTCTAAGAACTTCTTGTGAGATAACCAGTGAACATTTTTTTCATGTCTTTCAAAATTATAGCGGCATGTTCTTGTGTTATGGTTCTTGTGTATATAATATGGTGTCATGGTACACTCTTTGAGAGTGTACCTTTGAAATTCTTTTAACATCCTTTTTCTTCTTTTAATTTTCTCTGCTTCCTCTGATATTAGTCTTTCTGCTATTTTATCTTTTTCTTTTAAACTTCTGATATTCTCAAGATCTTATGATTCTTTAGTGATTGGTTTTTATTTATGAAGAACTAGTTTGATTAAGATAGGTAGTTCATGTGGGCTTCTCTTAGTATTACTGTCACCTCACCTGGTTTAAGAGGACTGACCTCAAAACCTATGTGAGTGGATAAAGTTTTTTAACATCAGGAAGACTGCATTTTGGTCTATCAGGCAAAAGACAACATACCTCACTCTCGGCCATGTGCCAACACTAAAAGGCCGTACTCTGAGGAATATTCGGGATACAGATACATATAAATATCAATAGAAACATATATACATGTATATAATTTTAAAATTAGCTTGCCCTTCTTTACCCCTAGGTTTGATTTCACATGCTTTCACTTTCCAGAATTTCTACAAAATGATTAGTTCTCTGATATTCTTGTCTTCATCTTACTTATAGCCTTTACCTCAGAATTTTAAAGTTTTTTCACATTTATACCTCTTTATATTCAATTTAACAAGTCTCAATGAGAGAAGGTACTTGAAATAAGTGCTCAGCTCTCTATCTTGAATCATGCAGTTGATTTGCATCTTAATAACTTCCTCAATAATAATACTAATTCTGACTATTTGGAAGATTTTTCACTTCAAGGAAATAGATTTCCAGTAGGATATTAGAAATTTGTGAGAAATAGAATTTGCATTGTCAAATTTGCAACTAATTGGATTATATGTATAATCTGGGATACACCTGTAAAAATTTTCTATAGCATATCTTATGTTCTCAAACTTAATACTTCCTTGGGAAAATTGGGAGGTAGGAGAAGAGTTTGATAAATGTGAATTTTATACTTAAGGAAAACTAATTAATATCAAAGTTCTATCGTTTATTTAGACATAGGATATTGGGCTTTCACGAGGGAAAAATTAGATCCATTTTGAATGTGATGTATCAAGTTTAGCAATAAAGAAACAGAGCTATTTTCTTTGGAAATGTTTTCGTCTGTATGCATATTTAAGTAATCATTGCTTAGTGAGTTATGACAAGAGAAAACTTAACTACATCCTCTAAATTATATGTGGTTGACTATTGTGATTAGACACAAGAATGGTTTATTGGTTGTTTGGATTCTTTATTGGCCCTGCTTCTCAAGTTCCTGGAACTTTTCCTTTATTAATAAAT
The DNA here is from genome assembly GCF_000412655.1 of Myotis brandtii. Classification (NCBI taxonomy): domain Eukaryota; kingdom Metazoa; phylum Chordata; class Mammalia; order Chiroptera; family Vespertilionidae; genus Myotis; species Myotis brandtii. The sequence goes on along the minus strand of NW_005354385.1, from coordinate 15,158,091 downwards.
ACCCTTCGCTTGAATTTAACTATGACAAGTGATCATTGGCATATCTGTCTATTTCCAGTAATTGAGCAGGCAGTCTGTAACTCTACATGCTATAGATTGTTGTATTATAACAATATGATTATATTAATGCCATTTATTTGCAATGCTACCTTCTGATTGTGATGTCTCCTTGGCTTCTGGAAAAGGTGTAAGTCGATTACTTAATCTACACAGTTCTTGTACAGCTGTCTTCTGGATTGCTGTCACACTCAACAGGCTCAGAAATTGAGGGTTTTTAAAATAGCTATCTCTAAGATATTGAAATCCTTAGGTTTTGGTTCTAAGAGACAGCTTCTATGGACTACACTATCAAATTGAACAATCTGGGCTAGTACCATTTGTAATTTCAGTGTCTTTTTTCACCTATAAAACAAGGGAATTGCCCTAACCAGTTTGGCTCAGTGGATAGAGCGTTGGCCTGCAGACTGAAAGGTCCCAGGTTCGATTCTGGTTAAGGTCATGTACCTTGGTTGCGGGCACATCCCCAGTAGGGGGTGTGCAGGAGGCAGCTGATCGATGTTTCTCTCTCATCGATGTTTCTAACTCTCTATCCCTCTCCCTTCCTCTCTGTAAAAAATCAATAAAATATATTTTTTTAAAAAAAGGGAATTATATTCATTATTTCATGTACCTTCTAGCTTTAGAAGTCTGTGTTTGTAAGATTAAAAAATGATAACACATACAATAATAATATACTTACATGTTAACACATAATATAGACACCTAAGAAGGATATTTAAATTTGGATGTATTACCTTATACAAGTTTGAAATTATGAGAATGACCCTTGGTTAATGCTAAAGTTTTACACTTTAAAACTCTTAAAATTATATTACTTTAAAGCTTTCTTGAACCTCTTCTTCAGTTTTGGCAAAAAGTTAATCACTTTTCAATGTATTACTATAGAACGTATTATGTGCCAGAAAAATGATTAATAAAAGTTGAAATCAGCTAGTAATTTCATTAAGTTAAGTGAAATGGGAAATCAGCAGCACAAAGGTGAAAAGTAAATGCCTCTTTCATGTTCTCATTTAACTCATAAATAATGCAATTAGAGTTTTGTCTTAAATGTTTATTGAGACCATGCTCTCTCATTGAGAACTTTCAGACTTTGCTCTCTTGGGCTTAAATGTTCAATTTCATTAATATAGTGTTGGCATGAGTAATAAAGTACAAATATTTTACAAAATCAAAGTTCTAAGGAGGGACTATGAAACAGTTGGTGTGTTTCTTACAGTAGTTCCCTCCAAATTAATTGAAATTGGCTCTGGAATGAGCACTGAAAGTTTGCTTAAGGACCATAAGAGAAAGGTAATTATAAATAGCAGACCATCTGACTTAGGGGAGCTGTCTGGTGGGGTGTTTGGTGTACATCCAAGTTTTCTTTAACAACTTTATTAATTATCTGGAAGAAGAAATAAACAGCATGTTAATTAAATTTGCAGCTGATAATAATTGGGAAATGTTGCTAACTTCAATAAAAATTTGAGAAAAGAAAAAAATAATAAAGAGAAAAATAGATCGGGTTGATATATGATGAAAACTATAACAATACAAGAAAAAAATGGCAAGTATGGTAGAGGAAAATAAAAGACTACCATGAAAAATATCAATAATAAATCTATGAAAAGGACAAATTAGTAAATAATTTTAAGGATTTGTAATATAGATAGTAGTACAACTGCTAAATATTGTAAGCTTAAATGTGGCAGAAAATGTACATGGTCATCAATAATGCTTACACATATTAAGTATATAGATGATCAATAACATTATTCAAGAAGCCCTAACACAAAAAAATGCATGAAATCTTGATGGTTGAGATTTGGAGAAATCAATGTGATGATCACAGTAAAAGTACAGTTTATTAAACTAAGTCATGTTTAGGCTTTCTTATACCAAATCTTCATTTGAATACTCTATCACCAGCCTTTACATGGTCTTCATCTATTCTTGCAGGCAAACAATGGAATTTTTTTAAATATATTTCTTTATTGATTTCAGAGAGGAAGGGAGGAGAGAGAGATAGAAACATTAATGATGAGAGAGAATCATTGATCGGCTGCCTCCTGCACACCCCCTACTGGGGATTGAGCCCACAACCCAGGCATGTGCCCTGACCAGGAATCGAACCTGGGACCCTTCAGTCCACAGGTTGATGCTCTATTCACTGAACCAAGCCGGCTAGGGCAATGGAATTTTTTTTTAATTCCTAAATTGTTGGCTTTTGAATGACAACTGTATTATGTGGTGTTTGTTAAGCATAATGTCAGCATTCTTTGCTAACAAAGAACAGTTTCTATCATATATGCAAGCCTATATAGCCATAAAATACAAGGAAGAAGAGGAAAAATAGCAGTGCAAGTTTAAATAATGATGCAGTTCTTTCTTTCCTTACTTTTTTCTCTCCATGAGCCATTATTCTCCTAGTCATGAAATTCATATTACAGGAAGACATAAACTAGCATAGTATCTAAAAAATGGATCACATTACAAGTATTTATTTACCCGCCTCACTTTTCTATATGGTGAGATCCTTAAGGATAGAAGCTGCATCTTAAACATTATTGTAATTTTCAGCATCTAGAGCAGTGATGGCGAACCTTTTGAGCTCGGCGTGTCAGCATTTTGAAAAACCCTAACTTAATTCTGGTGCCGTGTCACATATAGAAATTTTTTGATATTTGCAACCATAGTAAAACAAAGATTTATATTTTTGATATTTATTTTATATAGTTAAATGCCATTTAACAAAGAAAAATCAACCAAAAAAATGAGTTCGTGTGTCACCTCTGACACACGTGTCATAGGTTCTCCATCACTGATCTAGAGCCATGTGGAATATCTACTAAATGCTCAGGTAAAGTAACTAATTAAACACATGCTGCACGATATGTTGTAAACCTCTTTTGGATACTATTTGTTCTGTGACATTGAGCATATTTTTACCTCACTGAGTCTTAGTCTTCATATGCAGAAAAGTGGAAAAGATAATAATCTACTTTACATGGATTTAGATAAATCCTCCACATAAAATACAGTGCTTAGCCAAGAAAACTTTAGCTCATCTTCTTTTCCTTTCCTCTTCCCAACCTGCCCAGTTTTATCTATAATAATAAAAGCATAATATGCTAATTAGACCTGATGTCCTTTCAGATGAAGCTAGGGCTGCGAGGGAAACCCAGTCCTGGGTGCCAGAGGGAAAGAAAGCCTACTCTTGCACGAATTTTGTTCATCGGGCCTCTAGTTGAGATATAATTGACATACAGTGCTGTTTAAGGTACACAGCATAATTACTTGACTAATATATATTGTGAAATGATTACCACAAGTTAGTTAACATCCATTATCTAAATATAGATACAAAAAGAAAATAGTTTTTTTCCTGTGATGATAGCTTAGTAAATGCTCTCTTAACAACTTGCATATATACCAAATAGCAGTGTTAAGCATAGTCACCTTGCCATATGTTACGTCCTATACTTATGTACTTTATAACTAAAAGTTATAACTGAAAGTTTATAATTTTTGACACCCCTACCCATTTTAAAGACTCTCAACAAAACCAATCTGGGTAAAGATTATTCCCCTAAAATAAAATATTTTGATAAAATAAAATGTAAACTATCTATGAATATCAGTATTTTAAAGGAATAGATGCTTCTAAGAGAAGTAGGCTTACCTATATTAGACAGCTATAATGGCACTATATTTTTTTAAAACTTAGCTTTTTCTTGAAATTTGTAGGTTTTTTTAAAGATTTTATCCAAATTTTATATTCAACTCTATATGCATTGTTAAGTAGGTGTTAAGTGATTTACCTTGACTTCTCATAATGATAATATGTGAAAAGATCTTATGATTTATGTATTTGGGAATTTTAAGACAATTATTAGAACACTATATGACCACTCCATAAAAATACACATCACCATAAAATAACTGCATATGGAGTATTTAATCCTGAACTTCTAAAGATAAAAAAGTGAAAGTAGTTACAATAATCATTATTTTCAATTTTATGTAGTTAAGTGGTTTTACACAAAAAAATTAGCCTTACAAATGACATAGTTATAATGCATTAATGGTAGCATAACGTGTTATTACATTATGCAACATAATTTCATGGATATTATGTATGGCATTTTAGAAACTCATGTACTTACAGTTATTAGAAGATACTCAATTTTTTTTTCAGACCATATTCTTTTTAACCCTATTACTTAATGTAATCCTTGAGTGATTTCTCTGCCTTTTGATGAGGTCTTTGTATGATTGTGTAACCTATTTCCTAATAATTTAACTTACTGCTCTCCAATTTCTTCCTTATTATCTTTTTGTCTTATTCTTATTTGCAAATGAATATTTAGGATGTCTTAAAAGGACTCCAGGGTCAAGAAGTATTTGTTATCCAATGTATCTACTTTATTAAAAATGAGTTGTTTTTGAAAATAGACTATCTCATAAATCTTAAATTTGGATGGAATATGATATTTTTTATCCTTATTAGCACCAAAAATAGAGCTTTAGTTCTCATAATTAATCAATTATTTAATAGCAAAATATCATTTTTCAAATGCTCAACATTTAGTTCAATTCACACTTGCTGCATACTTGCTATTCAAGAGATTATGCAGATAATGGTTAAAACACAGACATTCCCTTCAAACAGAACTGGCTCTAAATCCCACATTTGACACTTAATTCCCGTGTGAATTTTGGCAGATTAATCTCCCCTAGTTCTATTTTCTTTACCTATAAAAACTTAGTAATTATCACTCTAAGATCATCATTTGTTAAAGACATATCAAAATATCATAGCAAAGTTTTCTGGCACATGTAGTTATTCAGTACATAATAACCAAAATTGTTATTCTAATTTATAATTCAATGTGTCAGTGGTAGTATTACAAATATAAACAGAATCTACAATTTTATGGAGTGAATAGCTAAAAATATTACATAATCAGATGAGGTTAAAGTCTCTGCCTTCAAACAATGCCATGTTGTATTTGTTGAATAAATAAAAAATTGGGAATACCCATTTGTACAGATTAATGTCAATAGAAGTAAATGTGTTAATTACTGTAATCAATATACAGTCAAACCTCAGTTTTTGAACACCTTCCATCTTGAACAATTCAGTTCTCGACCAAGTTGTTCATTGAAAAAATGTCTGGGTTGTTGAACAAGACTTCAGTTCTCTATCTCACAACCCTTTCATGCTGATACATCAGCGTGACAGAAAGTGTCTCTCAGGCGACAAACAAAAGAGAGAATGTGATCTCTTACCCACCCCCCCAAACCTCCCCTGCTTTCCCGCTGTAGTTTGACAGTCTGTTCAATGCTTCTTTGCCTCTATCTATTTTTGTTCAACAGTTTATAATGTTCTTTATATTCCATATATGAGTGAGATCATGTGGTATTTATCTTTCACTGACTGACTTATTTCACTTACAATAATACTCTACAGTTCCATTCAATGGTAAGAATTCCTTCCTTTTTTACAGCAGCATAGTGCATATAAGCAACCAATAATTGCAAGACAGGGGCAGGGGTGGTGAGGGCAAGTTCCGGCGGGGTAGTGGAGGCTGGGGGGAAGAGGTCAATGGGGGGGAAAAAAGGCGACTTATGTACTACTACTTGTAATACCTTAAGCAATTAAATTTAAAAAAAGAAAATTAAAAAAAGAGAGAGAATATGAGTAAACTTACTGCTACAGCCCCCTTGTTCCCTCATTGAAAACTTGTTAACATCTCAGGAAATTGTGCTGTGAATATTTTTGTTGGTGTTTTGTTTGTTTTATTGCTGGCAAAACAGATAATCAGCACAATTTTAAAACATATAGAGGCCATCAAGAGTGGTATTATTGCTAAGGGTGTGAGATAAACAATGACAGCAGGTAATTGAAGAGGTAAAAAAAAAACTGTTTTGATTTGGATAAAGGAAAAGCACTTAGCCAGTGACAACAATCAATGGCGGTGAGATATGAAAAAGTGAAGATGCTCTAAACTGACCTGAAAGACACCCTGGAACAAGTGCTGAAAGGGATACATTTGAGGCTCGTATGGGGTTGTTCAATAAATTTAAGAAAATAAGTTTTTGTTTGTAGATTAAATAGTACATTAGACATGTACTGCATATAAGAAAGGTTAAAACAGGGAATCATTTGGGGATCTGGAATAAATTAATTCAGTTTACATTATTCTAATGGGAAAAAACGATTTGGTTTTCAAACAAATTGCTTCTCAGTCTTCCAGAATGAATTAAACTCAGAAACTGAGGTTCCACTGTAGAAACAAAGTACTGTGACTACTAGGGAGAAAGAGATTAAATGATTATGGTTAAGCATGGAAAAATGTGTAAAGGTTAGAGTTTGGAAGATAAGTTGGAATCTAATATTTAGAGAAGACTGGGAGAGATTCAAAGTCAAAAGAAATCATGGATAAAGTCATGAAAGCATTAAAATATTGAATGTTTGCAAGGCCAATATTTCATGTATTCTGTCAAAGAGAGGCGTTGAGTTCAGGAAATGTAACAAAAAGTGGTGGAGAGCCCTGGCTGGTGTGGCTCAATTTGTTGGGCATCATCCCATGCACTGAAGGGTTGTGGTTCCGTTCCGGTCAGGGCATGTGCCCAGGTTGCGGGCTCAATCCCTGGTAGGCGGCTGCAGGAGGCAGCCGACTGATGTGTCACTCTCTTATCAATGTTTTTCTTTTTCTCTTTCCTCCTCCTTTCATCTCTCTCTAAAGATCAATAAAAAATCTTTTTTTAAAAAAAGTGGTGGAGAGGTTTGCTAGTTACATTGATAGGACAATATATGTGACATAATTTTCTGCAGAAATGGGGCAACATTCAATGATCAAAACAGTTTTAAAAGGTGTATATCTGCATTTGCATGAATATGTGAGCATTGTGGTAGAGTTTTAGGTTCTATTCACACCATACAAGAGCCTGCCTTTTAGCATCTTACAATCTATTCAGGCCCAGATTGTAATAGATAAATGAAAAACATTTAGAGTGTGGTCTGACAATGATCGACATGTTTGGGGATGTTAAATTAGAAGGAAAATGATGGTTCTGAAGGAAAATGATGAGTCTAGAATGGAGCAGAGCAGTAGTTACAGGCTGAGAAGTCCCAATTATAGTGAGTGGGCAGGTGCCAAGCAGAGGATTTATTTCTCAAAGGCCACAAAAGTGATGAGAGCATTGCTCCTGGCTTCATTTCTCTGTTAGCTATTAATCCTTTATACATGAATGTTATTTTCATCTCTTCATTTTCTCTTTCAGGCCTCATTACATTTTGCTTTATTCCTTTTCTCTCTTCCTTTTCCTTGGAAATAGGTCAAGAAATGCCACTGTCAAGAATCCTGAAATGAAGGGAATGTATATTGGTATGAAATAATCAGTTTAGGGAATTGAATTAGTATGAGCTTTGAATTAGTCTCATAATCTACTTTTTACTTATTGGGCATGGTATTTAGTTATTCTAAGCCTTGATTTCCTCATCTCTACAATGAAAATATTAATAATAGTTCCTTTACAGTGTTCCTCTGGAAATTAGGTTGAATAATATATACAGTTACCAGCATATACGAGTAGTATGTGCTCAATACATATTAACCTTTATTATTATATTAGTGGTAAAAGCACTAGACTAGTGCTTTTGGAAAAGTTGATTATCCTGCTTTTGCTACTTATGAACTGAATCAATTAAGGCAAGATGCTGTGAAGAAAACAGAACAATGTGTAGGACAATGCCATTTGTTATCTTTATTATGGTTGTCAATGGTAATTTGCTAATTTTTTCACTCCTTTTATATTAGTTAGCCATATCTATTTCTTTTATTTGCAAAGAATTTCAAGTTGCGAAACTATGAAGTTCCAAGAAGGTCAAGGATAAATCTGTCTCATTCACAGTTGTAGAGCTATACTCAGCATAGTTCTTGGAATGATGATCAATAAATATTTATTGGCTAAATTAATCATGAAATAAATGAATAAAAATTGATAGCAGATTTAAGTTAAAATTTTAAAATGGAGATGTGCAGGAGGCAGCTGATCGATGTTTCTCTCTCATCGATGTTTCTAACTCTCTATCTCTCTCCCTTCCTCTCTGTAAAAAATCAATAAAATATATTTAAAAAAAATTGATAGCAGATTTAAGTTAAAATTTTAAAACAAGTAGAAATAAATAAATGTAAAGATAAGTTAGTAATAATTAAGAATAATAAATTATCTATTTACAGAACAAACTACCCAAAGCACTGGTGAAGAAACCTGGAAATATCAACATATAATCAAAGGGATTAAATTATATCCTCAGGTCCTGTAAATTCATTTATATCATAATATGTCTGAGAAAAGAGTCATTAATGAAGGGTGGTATGTCACTGAAGTAGTAGTATTTTTACTCTTCACCATAATTTATTCTCTTCCTGTAGAAACATTATATTTCCCTTCTCTGTTGAAATCAGAGAACTTATTGCTGACTTTGACCAATAAAATGTGAGTGAGATATGTAGTAAACAACCAGAGTAGAATGCACATTTTTCTCAAGTTATATAGAACATTAAACAATACAGACCACATTCTGGGTCTTAAAACCCATCTTCATAAGTGTAAAAGAAGAGACATTATACAATGTCTATTCTTATACCACAGTAAAGTAACAAAAAGATAAATGAAAATGTTCTAGATATGTGAGGTTTAACAACATAGTTCTCAATAGCACATGAGTCAAAGAAGAATCTGAAGAGAAATAAAAACGTTAATCTAAATGAAAATAACTACACAACTTATAAAAATTTGTGGGATACAGCAAAAGTAGTGTTAAGAAGGAAATTTATAGAATTGAATGCATATATTAGAAAGGATGAAAAATACAAAAATCTCTGAGTTTTCACCTTAAGAAACAGAAAAATAAGAGTAAATTAAATCCAAAGTAAGCAGAATAGAAAAAATAAATAATAAAAATTAGGGTATAAATCAAATAAATTGAAAACAGGAAATTATTAGAGAAAAATGAAAGAAACCAAATGTTAGTTTTTAGAACAGATCAATAGAATAGATAAGCCTCTAGCCAAGCTAATAATAACAACAAAAAAGAAGACACAAATTACAAATTTTAGAAGTGAAAGTGGGTGTAACAGTACAGATCCTTTGGACATTAAAAGGATAATAAAGGAATACTGGAAGCAATTCTATGCCCATAAATTTGATAACCTAGGTGAAATAGACCCACTACTTGGAAGACACAATCTGCAAAAACTCACATAAAAAAGAAATAGATTATCTGAATAGATGATCTGAATAGAAATTGAATCAATAATTAATAACTTTCCAAAATAGAAAGCACCCAAATGTAGAATTCAGTGGTGAATTCTACCAAATGTTTATGAATGAAATAGTACTGGAAGTGCTAGCCATAGAAATTAGACAAGAAGAAAAAATAAAAGGTATCCAAATTGGGAAAAAAAAGACATAACGACAAGAAGAAAAAATAAAAGGTATCTAAATTGGAAAAAAAAAAGACATAACACTGTCATTATTCACAGATGACATGATACTGTACATAGAAAACCCTACAGAGGCCATCAAAAATTATTAGACTTATTAAATGAATTTGGCAATGTAGCAGGATACAAAATTAACGCCAAGAAATCTATGGCATTTTTATACACCAATAGCGAACTTACAGAAAGAGATTTTTAAAAAATCCCATTTACCATCACACCAAAAAAATTAAGATACCTAGGAGTAAACTTAACTAAGGAGGTAAAAGACCAACCTGTACTCAGAAAACTACAGGACACTGAAAAAAGAGATAGAGGAAGAGATAAACAGAAGGAAGAACATACTGTGTTCATGGATTGGTAGAATCAACATCATTAAAATGTCCATACTACCCAAAGCAATCTATAGATTCAATGCACTCCCCATTAAAATACCAATGGCATATTTCACA
>NW_005354385.1:15146897-15147829 GCF_000412655.1 Myotis brandtii | reverse complement strand
TTCAATAAATGGTGTTGGGGAATTGGACAGATACATGCAAAAAAATGAAACTAGAACACCAACCATACACAAAAATAAACTAAATATGGATAAAGGACTTAAACGTAAGATCGGATACCATAAAAATATTAGAGGAATCAACAGGCAACAAAATCTCAGACTTATGCCGAAGCATATGCATGGGAGAACATATTTGCCAATGTTATCACCAATAAGGGTTTAATCTCCAACATTTACAGGGAACTCATACAACTTAACAAAAGGAAGATAAACAACCCAATCAAAAAATGAGCAACAGACCTAAATAGATACTTTTTGAAAGAGGACATAAGGAAGGCTAGGAGACATATGAAAACATGCTCAAAGTCACTAATCATCTGAAAGATGCAAATCAAAACAACAATGCGGTACCATCTCACACCTGTCAGAATGGCTATCATCAACAAATCAACAAATAGTAAGTGCTGGCAAGGATGGGCAGAAAAGGAACCCTCATGCACTGCTGGTGGGAATGAGGACTGGTGCAGCCACTGTGGAGAATATTTGGTATGGAGTTTCCTCAAAAAACTAAAAATGGAATTCCCATTTGACCCAATGATCCCACTTCTAGGAATATATCCCAAGAAGCTAGAAATACCAATCAGAAAGGATATGTGCACCCATATGTTCACAGTAGCACAATTTACCATAGCTAAGATTTGGAAACAGCCTAAGTGCCCATCAGCAGATGAGTGGATTAAAAAATTGTGGTACAACTACGCAATGGAATACTACACTGCTGAAAAGATAAGGAATTCTTACCATTTGGGACAATATGGATGGAACTGGAAAGCATTATGCTAAGCGAAATAAGCCAGTCAGAGAAAGATAAATATCACATGATCTCACTCATTTGTGGAATATAATGAACAACATAAACTGATGAACAAAAA
>NW_005354385.1:15102923-15146775 GCF_000412655.1 Myotis brandtii | reverse complement strand
AAAAAATAACAATTTTTTACATTCTCTTTAAGAGGATTGAAGCAGAGACATTATTTCCAAACTCATCCTGTGAGGACACAAGTATCCTCATAGCAAAACCAGACAAAACATCGTAAGGAAAGAATACTATAGACCAATATGTATTATGAACACAGAGGCAAAATCTTCAACAAAATGTTAGCAAATTGAATCTGAAAAGTATAAAAAGACTTATACAACATAACCAGTGTATTTGAGGATGGTTCAACATATAATAATTAATCAATTAATCCATCACATCAACTTGTTATCAACAGATGCAGAAAAAGCATTTCACAAAGTTCCATACCCATAACTCTTAGTAAACTAAGAATAGGAAAGGGAATTTTCCCAAATTGTCAAAAAAAGACATCTACTACAAAAACATATAGTTAACATCATACTTAATTATGAAAAATTCAAAGCTTTCCCACTAAGATCAGATACAAAGCAAGGATATCTCCTCTCACCAAAGCTTTACAACATCATACTGGATATTCTTGCTAATGTATTAATGCAATAAAAGAGGAAAAAAAGAAGAAATAAAACTCTTTGTTCACAGATAACCCGATTGTCTATGTAGAAAAACTAAAAGAATTGACAAAAACTACTGGGACTAATAAATGATAATAGCATTGTTGCAGAGAACAAGGTTAATATTATAAAACCCATTGCCTTCCTTTATAACAACTATGAGCTAATACAATTTGAAAACAAAATACCACTTATATCAACCCTCCTAAATATGAAATGCTTAGATATAAATCTAACAAAATATGTACAACATTTATATAAAGAAAACTACAAGACTCTGATGAATGAAATCAAAGAACTAAATAAATGGAGAGATATTCAATGTTCATGGATAGAAAGATTCAATATTGTCAAGATCTTGGTTGTTCCAAATTTTATCTATATTCAATAAAATCACAGTAAAAATCCCAGCAAGTTGGGTTATGTATTTTGGCTATGTGATTCTGAAGTTTATGTAGAGAAAAAAAAAAGACCCAGAGTAGCTAACGCAAGACTGAAGGAGAAGAAATAAGTTGGTGAACTAATGTTATCCAAGTTCAAGATTTACTATAAAGCTACCATAATCAAGACAGTGTGATATTGAAAAAAGAATAGACAAATATATCAGTGCAACAGAATAGAAAGCCCAGTAATGAACCCATAATTGACTAATCTTTGACAAAGGAACAAAGACAATGGAGCAAAGATACTCTTTTAAACAAATGGTGCTGAACAACTGGTCATCCACATGCAAAAAAAAAAAAAAAGGATTTAGACACACATTTTACACCTGCACAAATATAAACTCAAAGTAAATAATGTATCAAAATTTAAAGCACAAAACTCTACAATTTTTAGGTAAATAGTAGAAAACCTAGATGACCTTGCCTATGGCAATGCCTTTTTTGATATAACACCAAAGATATGGTCCATGAAAGAAATAATTGATAAGCTAGACATCATTAAAGTTAAAAACTTCTGCTCTGTGAAAGACAATGTCAAGAGAATTAAAAGCCAAGCCACAGACAACAGAAAATATTTCCAATATTTTCAAAATATCTGATAAAGAACTGTTATCCAAAACATAAAAAGAACTCTTAAAACTCAACAATAAAAAAACACCCTAAATTAAAAAAAAATGGGCTAAAGACCTTAACAGACACCTCACCAAAGAAAATATAAAAATTGGAAATAAGCATATGAAAAGACAGACAACATCACATCATATGTCATCAGAAAATAAAAATTAAAACATTAAGATACCACTATTTGAATGCCCCAAATCTGGAACACTGACAATATAAAGTGCTGGCAAGAACATGGAACAGCAGGAGCTCTTACTTCTTGCTGGGGGAACTGCAAAATAGTAGTCACTTTGGAAGATAGTTTGGCAGTTGCTTATAAAACTAGACATACTCTTACTATACAATCTAGCAGTCGTGCTCCTTAGTGCTTACTCAAAGGAATGGAAAACTAATGTCTACCCCAAAATCTGCACAGGGATGTTATAGTAGCTTTATTTATACTTTTCTACTCTTAGAAGCAAGCAAGATCAACAGACTATGGTATATCCAGACAATGGAATATTATTCCCTGCTAAAAAGAAATAAGCTGTCCGTCCATGAAAAGACAAGGAAGAACCTTAAATGCATATTATTAAGTGAAAGAAACTAGTCTGTACAGGGTTAATGTTTGTTCTGTGGTATCTGCATCAGGCAGACACCAGTACAGGGATAGGCAAAAGGGGGTTTACGTTGTGAGCACATGAAGCACAGTTTATTTTTGTATTAATCTGTATTAATTATTGTATTATTTTTTCATACAAACTAATGTGAGCCTACTTTTGCTTACACCTGTATTTATTTAACACGAGAAGTGACTTATCTTAAAATGTAGGAATAATTTGTAAGGTTTTTCCATATGCATAATTCTATTCTTTGTACAAATCACATATTTTTGCTTTTATTCTAGCCTAATCTACTATCATATCTGCCTTGAGAGTGAAACTATGTTCCAGTAATGATAATTTCTATTAGTAGAAAGTTAAAATTGTCAATGAAAATATATAAATTAACATTCTTTTTTATATATGATTCTTCTAAGTCAATCCCTTAGGATCTCATCAATTAGTAAAGATTAATTGACTTGCGAAGTTGAGAAAAGATAAGAATACATCTACTAGTATTTGATTCGACCATACTGAGAGGCTCTATATTCATTGACAACTTCTATTTGCATAGCTCTTTAGCCACTAAAAGGTTTTCAAATTCTTCAAATAAAATTATTATAAAGAATGATGTTAAATCAACTATTTATGTGAAAAATAATATTTTATTATAATTTGACGTTTTTACCACTTTTCTTTAGAACATTTTTTCTTTTTCTTCCTAAAAGATATCAATCATGTATAAAGCTAGAAAGGTACATTGACATACTAAGGGAGAAGAATAAAAACCTATTAGCTAACAGCCAGGAAGAGCCAATTTATTTTAAATAAACCTCATTTAAATCTATACTGCATTAACATAGCAATTTAAAAGAGATGATTCTAAATTACCTGCCACCTTCTGTCAGGAATATGCTACAGACATTTCTTGAACTATAAAGATTGGAATAAAGACAATTTGTTAATAGAATCAATTAGTTGATGCTTCCTTCTTTTTCTCTTTTTCTTCTTCCACTCAGAAGTTAAGATCATCTACTCTAACCATTGGACAAGCATAACACAGGCTCCTATAGATGACTTGTTTATTGGCTAATAGTCATTCTCAACTTCCTTCTCCCCTGTCCACCTTTCACTACAGAGACTGAGAGTCTAGCTACTTTCTTTCCCAACCTCTTTTGTAGATAGGAATGTCCATATGATACAGTTCTGGCCAATACACTATTAGGGGAAATCTGTTCTGAGGTTTTTGAAATAAAAAGCTTAAGAAGCCCTAGCTGGTTTGGCTCAGTGGATAGAGCGCTGGGCTGTGGACTGAAGGGTCTCGGATTCAATTCCTGTCAAGGGTACATGCCCAGGTTGCAGGCTTGATCCCCATTAGGGGGTGTGCAGGAGGAAGCAGGTCAATAATTCTCTCTCAGCATTGATGTTTCTATCTCTCTCTCCCTCTTCATTCCTCTCTGAAATCAATAAAAATATTTTTTAAATCTTGATAAAAAGAAGAGAGACACTGTTGCAAAGTTCTCATGGGTGTCACTTTGCTCTTCAGAATAAAAAAAAAAGTTCTACTTATGGAATGTTTATTTTGTACTAAGCCCCATACAAGACACTGTCCATGCATTCTCAAATTTAATCCTCACAGTATCACTATGATAGGAACTAGTGTCAGAGACAAAGATATAGCTAAGAGATGATACAAACCAGGATAACAAAAGGAATGTGTAACAAAAGAAATTTGCTTATTTCCTCTATGAATATGGATTGCAAGAAGCAAAAATATATGTTTCTTAATGTAAATATTTTGAAAGGTAAATATTTTCTCTCAGTCTACATTCACCAATTTTTTTTTTAATTTTCAGAAAAACCTCCTCTGATATTGAGAATGGACTGACGATTCCATGAAACTTCTTCTGGCAAAATAACTTTCAAATTTGTGCTCTGGAGAGTTTTGTGGGGTCTGTTGGCCTGTCCCTGGAGATAAAGCTGGGATGTTGGGGCAGGCAGCTTCTCCAAAGTCTACACATTCAAGCCCGGCCATTACTGCTGCCCTTTCCACTGGCTGTTCGTGGCAACAGATGCTTCTCTCTGCTGTTGTGACAGTCGGAAGGCACTGTGTCTTGATTCTTTTCATTATCCTGCTGGGCCTGTTCCTGAACTTTTGACAGTAGCTGCTGCTTAATGACAGCAAGTCTGTTGGTAAAATAGCTGTCGCTTGTATTAAATGATCTATAAATCTATGATCAAACACTGTGGTCTGGAGAAAGTGGGTGTAGAGTTAATGTGGCCCAGCCATTTAATAAGATGAACTGTGAAACTATTGTAAGGAAGACCAAGTACAAACAAGGTTGAACACCATGGTCATCAGAATATAAAGACTTCCTTATTACCACATACTGATGATCTGGATGAGGCTTTCAAATTCAGCAATGAGCTGCATTTTTTATTTGGTCTCAGAAGTCAGAGGGACTCCCCAATGAGTCCATTTTTCCAGTGGCCAGATGCAAGTTACCTGCCTCTCCTCTGCATGCCACAGGTCTCTATGATCTATGTGGGGCAGAGCTGAGATTGTTCTCCACTTTATCAAAGTCAGTCATTAAGAAGGTTTGTTTTACCAGTTATTAAAGATTTCGTAAAGGCTATCCCAATGAACTGTGTGAGTATGGAAATGTAAAGATAAGAGTAGATCATCAGTTATTTTCAGCCACAAAATCAATGATAGGATTTGTACTGAAACAACATAGATGCATCTGAAGACTTGACCCCCTGTTTTAATTCTACCTGGGCTTTTTAAAGCCAGAGAAATTCTAAAGTAAAACAGAAATAAATTCATACTTTTGAAAACTCTCATCAGAGCCTTGGTGCCCAAGCTTGTTTCTGCTGGTGAGATATCTGTTCACCCAGCAGACTGATTTCCTAAAAGATGGTGACCACAGACAGGGAGCAGCTATCTAGCCTGTGTCAAACAGCCTACAAGTTGACTTGAGGCGTATTCCACCAGATCTACTTTAGCAAATGACGATTAACTTGTAAGTAAAATGTCTTGGTATGAAGGAGTTACCTAAGTCTGAAAACGACTTTTGTTTTGTGTTGTTTGGATAGAGGCATGCTGGAGGCTAGATTTTAGACAGTGTCAAAGAGAGAGAAAATGAGGGTCAGGAAATAAGCTCCTCCTAACCTATTCCACAGCCAGTTGCTGGACAAGCAAGATCATTTCCATGAAATTCAAATGAGGCATTTAAATTGGCTCCCTGGATAAATTACTCACGTGGATATTCTCCTATCTGACATACATGCTGATTTTAGATCTGTCTTGCTGCTGCTAGAGTGTAGTTTATGTAAAATGGGTAAGGACTGAGAAAAGAAAAATTAGTTTGGCCCAATGAGCAGGTTAAACTTGTTCTCTTTTCCCAAAGCTTATACTATTAGTAAAAAATCGAAGTTAATGAAAAAATTAGTTTGAGCTCTTCATTACAAGATATAAGAAAGTTACAAGTTACAGAAGGATAATTCCTTAAATAGGAAAGACTGAGTTTCAGGAGCTTATACTGCTTTATTTGAAGACAAAGAGAAGAATCATCAATATCAAAGGACAGAAAGGGATCAGAGAAATTGGTTTAATTTCATGCATCTCCTGAGCCTTACAAGTTTCCTCTGTTGAAAAATAAAACATTGTCTTAATACAAGATGTGAATAGTGAAGGGAGCAGGCTCACCCAGTCAGTCACATCACTCCTTTGGCTTTGTGCCTTCCCCAGTACTCTAGGGCCAATTTTCCTCTTCCTCTCCTAGTTTACCTCTGTCTCAGAATTAGTACAATAGCTCTAATTTAGCTGGAAATGTCTGTCCTGAGGTGTATGTGAAAGGAATGACATGAGTTCTTCAGAATCAATACTTGCTCTGTAAGCCATGTCTTATCATTAATATGAGAACACTGATTATAAAAATACTAGAGGCCTGGTACACGAAATTCATGCAGGGCTAGGGTCCCTAGGCCAGGCCGGCGATGAGGACCGATTGGGCCTTCTGGCTGCTGGCTAGGGCCTTCTTTCGTTCTGTGCCACCCCCTGGTTGTCAGGGCACGTTATAGGGAGCGATCAATCTCTCAGTCTCCAGGTTGAACTCCAGAGGGGACACTTTGCATATATAAATTGATTTATGTTTATTCTTTTATAGAATATGAATTCTTTCCTTATTGAAATACATAAAACAGGTCTAATAATTATATTGACTAAAGAACCTATAGTATTATCGTATTTTAATTATATGAAATATTAGAATAGATTCTTCAGAATACTTATTTTGCATCTTTAGATACTTTAAATTTGGACTCAGAAAAAATATTTAGAAATCCATGTAGTATTCTTAATAAACTATTTAATATTCTCCAATTGAATGATATACTAATAGAATACAAAGAAACCTGGGAATTTTAAGGATATAAACAATAAGGGGATTACAGGTCACATTGTTTAGTGATGTCTGATGAAATCTGAAACTCAAGATGTCTTTAAATTACTGAAGAGTCCATATAGATTCTAGCTTAATAAAAAACTAGGAGCTGAATTTTGTATTTCCAAATTTTCTGTGTTGTTGTCCCAATCTCTACGACCTCAGATTGTGAGTGTATTTGGAGATAGTAATTAAACAGTAATTAAATTAAAATGAGGTCCTTAGAATGAGACTTAATTCAATATGACTGGTGTCCCCATAAGAGGAAATTTGGACATAGACACAGACAAAGGGAAGAAAGACAGTGTGAAGACCTAGGGAAGAGAAGGCCATCTATAAGCAAAGGAGAGAGACCTCAGAAGAAACCCACCCTCCTGATCTCAGACTTCTAGCCTCCATAATTGTGAGAAAATAAATTTTTGTTGTTTAAGCCACCCATTCTGTGGTTCTTTACTATGGCAGGATTAGCAAACTAATAAAGTACCCCAGGGATTGTAAAAAAGATAATTTCTTCCTTAAATTACTTTGCCTATTCCCCCTAAAAATAGTAAACTCTGTGACCATCTGGCTGATTAACTCCTTCAGTAATTCATTAATTAATTCATACTGTAAACAAATATGAATTAATTGGATATTTTCTGCCCACTGGTCGCTTGCTAAATTCTGGAGATACAGGATATCTTCTCAAGAAATTTGCAGCTAGAGTGAGATACAGACGCACAGATATAATGGCAGCCAATGTGAAAGACGTCAAAGTGCATGCACACTTATTGAGATCTTTCTCTGTGCCAGCACTGAGCTGGAGGAGCATTGCACTCCCATGAGAGGATTTTTCAATGATACCTAATACCGTGCTTATCCTCTCTTGAGGGAGAAAGGCTTTGGCTATCACCTGGCTATCCCACCAATAGCTCACACTGAATCCTCCATAACAGGACTTACTGTCTTCCCCACTTAGTCTGCTCCTCTTGTTGGCTCTCTCACCTTTTGCATGGCACTCTCATCCATCCTGTTACTCAGTAAGTCAAAACCAGAAATTAGCCTCAAATTATTCTTTCATTCCCACCCCATATCAGTTGGTTCATCAGATCTGGTGTTTCTTCTCAAATGTCTGTACACACTCTGTGTCCATACCTTATTCTCTATCTCAAGCCTTCATCATCTCATGCTCATATTAGTTTAGGCTATATCCACAACCTAGTTACTATATTCTATAGTAGGAGAACTTCTACTTCCTGTTGCCTCTACTTTATTCAACTTTCCATATGGAATTTCAAATTATATTTTTAAAGTGAAAATATGGGTATGCAGCTTTCTTGTACAAAATTTCATGATTGCTATTCAGATGTAACATGAATTTCTTATCCTAGTATACTAAGTCTTGTCTGCTTCTCCAGTGTTACTTACCATCCCTTATCAAAAATTATCTTATGGTCTGGTCATAAGGAAATTAAGACTTTGAAATTTTAAATATATCATACAAACTTGAATAAACATAGAGAGGGGGAAGGAAAGTTTTTCAGTAATTGTCAAACTAAGGAGAGAATAACCATCCTAGATCTGAATATGTCTGTGTTTTCAATATTTATAATTCAATATTTATTAAACCAGACATTTTTGTCTAGGTCCTGCATTATAATGATTATCATCATCATAGAATTTTACTATATATAGTGGGATTTGGGAACTATACGATGCAAATAAAAGTTATGATTATAAATAATTAAATAAAAATGATCTCTGCCTTTAGTGTCTCAATATGTATTTTGGAAAACATGGATATAGGTGAACAACAGGGTAAATGAATTCAACATGCATTTGATTTTCTTAGAGAAATATGACTATATAAAACCATGTAATTGACCCATTAAAGTGTTTAATCAAATAACAAATTTCCATATTATTTTCTTATGTTTTTATTGATTTCAGAGAGAAGAAGGGAGAGAGAGAGATAGAAATATAAATGATGAGAGAGTCATTGATCGGCTGCCTCTTGCACACCCCTTACTAAGGACCAAGCCTGCAATCCTGTCATGTGTCCTGATGGGGAATCGAAATGTGACCTCCTGGTTCATGGGTTGAGCAACACAGGCTGGCATTCACATTATTTTCTTGCTTGGAAAAGAATTCCCAGTGAAGAATAGTTTAAAGAAAAATTAGAGCATTCAAACCTTGAACTCAAGGAAAGCAATAAGCTAGCGTATTGTATTATAGTTTTTGAATACAGTAGTAGGAATAGATATATCATGACTTCTAAATGTTACATGCCATACATGACCCCACATGCAGAATCAAGAAGTTGAGATAATAATGAAAACAGTTGTATTCTCCTTACAGTAATGTTTGTTAAAATTAATAAATATTTATTTTTCTTTGGCTGATATTTTGAATCAGCCAAAGATAAATTCTCTCAATTTTTGATTAAAAACACACACATACACACACACACACACACACACACACTGACAATCTGAGTCTTTATACATTGAATTATTGTTTCTTTCCCCATTAAAAATCAAATTGCTGATATTTCTAGCCTCCCTTTTCAGCACACATCACATTGTTAGAAATCAGTAAATATTAAGCCATTATTATTAAAAACCTATCATTTTCAGGCCATCCAACCGTGACTATTGTCTTCAGAAGTTCCAGTCTTCTGGAACCAGCTGTCTGTCGAATTCATGAGATTTATGGGAGGGAACAACCAAGGACTGCAAGGATGTTTGAGGGTAAAGGTGCTGAATATTTTGCGAAGAAGCACTGATCATCAAAGAAAGAAAAAGAACCCAGCTTGATTTTAATGAAATCGTTTTCAAGTTCAGGAGAGGCAAGGACGATGGAAACCATCAGTGACTTGGGAAGCAGGTTAGAGGAGGAAGCCCCCAGCCTATTCAAAAGACAGTTGATATCAGATAATAATTAGATAGTCTCTTGGAAATGAGTTAATGGACAGCCCTTATTCTGAACAGGTATGTTTCCTGTACAAACCCGAAATTGTTGCCCACACTGTATCTGTTAAATCTCTCCTGCCTACTTGGTGGGCGTGGAGTAGTCTCTTCATTGTCATTTCCAGGGCTTCTAGGAAAGCTTTACATGCTCTACAGGTTTTGTGGGTAAATGGAAATTTCCAATCTCCAGGGCTGCTAATTTAACAGCTTTCGTGAGTATTAGAGTTCAAGGAAAATAATCCTTTTTAAAAAGTGTACATTAAGTTATTTCTCATTAAATCATGAGAACGGCCTTCTCTACCAGTTACTAAGTACTAAAAAGTTACCAATTATTAGGGGCTTTACTGACAAGGTCATTTACAAAAGAATCATTCAATCTGGACAGAGAAAAACTACTGCTGAGAACACAACTAAAAAATTCTTCAGCTAAATTCTCAGAAAATTAATGTTCTGGTTATCTATATTTAGAGAAGGAGCGGTGAGAATGTTTCATCCTTGAACTGAGAAACTACCTCTGAGCACTTTGCAGAGAAAAAGAAGCAAGTTTGATTGCAACAGAAAGCTTGAACAGGTTGGATGTGCAGAGTATTGATTTCTCTCCTGTATTTATTCTATTCTTGTGTTAGGAAACGTTAAGTATCTGGAGAGGGATGGCAAAGTGGACATTTTAAAAACAGTTTGACATGATTGAAAGTCGTCATATTTGTCAAGGTGTTTTCCTGCTACATGGGATTGTTTTGTTTTCACATGTTTGTTCTCAATAGATGTCATATCCTTGAAATGTGGCAGATGCACGTCTCTGATGTATCCGTTTTCCAGTTTAACACCAGGTGCAGTCAGTTGTGGACTAGGCAGCCATGCTATGTTGACATATCCATATGCTGTTGCTCCCTTCTTTGCTAATAAAGCAGTTGGTAAGTGCAAGAAATAGCCTGTATTGTACTGTTCAGCACGCGGATCAAACACTGTTCTTAGCACTGTATTCTAACCAGCCATGGCCATTCTTTAGTCATGTCTCAAAAGGTACCACAGTTCCCAAGCTGGTTTCTCTGGCAACTATAGAGACAGTTGAATTACAATTCGTAATTGACCAGTCACTAGCCCCGGGGATTTTTCTTCATCCGCCGAGCTTCCATGTGGCCTGTGGAGTGTGGAAAGTGGTTGCTCCTCCCAGTTTCCTGAGTCCTTTGAGGCAGAGCCAGTGAACCACAACCCTCTGTGTTCTGATCACTGGAAGGATTTTTTTTTTCTTTACAATTCATTCAGAACTGCTTTGACTTTCTTAAAAACTGTTATCCCAGGGAACAATGCTGCTTGTTTTGGATTGTTTTTGTGCTTTTCATACCTGTTGAGCTCAAATTATGCTGAAGCTGCTAACTCACTTTATAAAAAGTCATCTGGAAAACAATTTGAAAATGTCACCCTTTTTGCTTCCTTTATAATCTTCACACATCTCCCAAAAGACCAAAGGTAATGAAAATAATAACTTGCTACGCTCCTAAAACATCTCTCAGATATTCCTCGTATGCAAGCGATTTCAGATAAGTTGTCTTAAGATAAAGATATTATCAAAGACTTCGGTCATAAGTATCTGGAAAACTCCTTCTCAGTCCTTGAAAGAATATGTTTCACATTTCCTTTCTGAGTTTATGTGTAAGAAATCTTGGCACCAGAAAACATGCTAGTTAGCTTAGGCCCTGAAAGTCTGTCAAATTCGTCACAAATATAGAATAATTCTAAATGAGCCTGATATTGGGAAGCATTGCATATTTCAGGAAATATACAAGTACATTTCTCTGTTAGTTGATGTATAAATAAATCACCATATTTAGATAACTAGGGTAATTACAATTGGAATTATAATTACTTAGAGCTGCATTAACATTTACTTTGCATTTTCTGTGAACACGGATAGGTTGGTGACGATGGTAGAGTGATGGGACTCTTTGCCTTTCTAAGTTCACATCAGGATCCATACACTGCACAGACATGTGGGCAGAGACTGTGTGGAATTGCCAGGATTAAAAGAAACAGTCTGCAAGCACCCATTCTACAGAGGCACTTCAAATGCCACTAGAAGAGACCTACTCCTTTTGCTTAATATTGTTAGTCACATTATCAATCACCAGCACCAGAGGAAATGGAGCCACCAATGGTACAAATCGAGCTACAGAAGTAACTCAATTAACACAATTCCAATGCCACTGCCACTTTCTCAAGATGTGTTCTTGCTCACTCAGTGATTTTCCTATTTCATTGATTCTGGCACTTGGGTTCCTTAAGAATATATATGGCGAAGCACTTTTGCTTTTATGGCTGACCATAGCACAAATTGCTGCCCATGTGAATGTTCTTATTGGCATACATGGAAGAATGACCTTACTTTATAGAGCTATTATAAAAGCACAGTTTAAACCAGCTTTTCAATTTTTGTGTGACAGAAGAAGGGGCTAATCTTATGGGTCTTGACCTCTCTCGAGCATTCAAACTATTGATGACAGAGCACAAGGCTCTTTACATTGCCTGCTTGTCATTTTCTTGGCCTTAGATGGTTTCCAACCCATTCCAGTGCATGCACCTTATTGATGTCCTGCACTGGAGGGTAATGCATCTTCTCAGACTCAACATCTCTGGTCTACTCTTCTAAGGATTAAGGAAAGAAACAATATTCCGGAGTCTCAGACTGGCTTTCTACATTTCTAATTTATGGGAGCAAAAATACCACTAGAGGTATAAGACCTCCTGCCTTACTATTCAATGCATTATTTCACGCAACTAGTTGACCATCCAATTTCATGGCTCACATTTGTTCACTAAACTAGATCTTCTTCAGAGATACCTTTAATTTCTTTGACAGCATGTTTGAAATTAGTGTTCCGTTTTTTACTGAAATTTCAATGAGGATTCTATCCACTGTGCTTATTGTTCCCTTAGGCATCTATCTACACTCTATACAAATTTAAGCAGAAACTTTTTTTAATTTCTCATATGGGTATACAAGTGAAAAATACAAAATTGTTAAGGATATACTACATACAGTATAAAAGGAGATGTAAATAATACTAAAAGGGAACACTCTAAGCCATCTGTTCGTTTCATGGCTTCTCTAGGAGATTCTGTTACTTCTGCATTCCCTCACAGGGGTTCCTTAAGCAGGTGACCTCACCTCTCTTACCATATACAATTGGCCCCAGACCGTGTGCCAGACACAAAGGCACCCACATAGAGTCTGGCCAACAGAGTGGACGTTGTCCTGGCGAGAGCACTTTTACCAACTGGGTTGCCTTAAAATGGATGAGACTGACAGACCCAATCAGATTTCCATCTCTTTTGTGAAGTTTGAATGGGACATTCAAAGAAAGGCTGAAGACAATAGCGGGTAAGTTGCTGAGAGATGCACAGAAAGGAAGCAGTAAGCAGAAACTATGGGGATGTAGGACTCAGTGTTAAGAAAATGCCTCAATGGAGAGGAGAATAATGAGGGTCAGTTTGCTAGTGATTGCAGGAGCTATAGAGGCAGAGAGAGAGAAAGGGGAAGTTGGCATCATGTGGAACACTAAAGCCGGGAGGAGAAGATGACACGTTGAAGGGACACCTTGGTTGTCCAGAGCTGTTTTTAATCTAAATGAGCATCCAGTTCTCCATGGTAGTTAGCTGGCTGTGTGGTTGTGGGTGTTTTCTGAAAGTTGTTTCCATCTCCATGATCCAAGTTAGGAATCTATTTTGCTCTTCCTTATTTATTTCCACCCTATTTTTCTCTCAATAAACCATGTCCAGCGTGCATGACTATTCAAAGTAGCACAATATTTATAGTCATTTGGCGGGGGGAGGCAATTTCTAGGTTAAATCACATGCAATCATATTGTTGAGAAAGGTTATAGGTTTGGTAAAACAACATTTGACATTAAAAGGGATAGTAAAAGAATTGTCAGGGTTGTGTTTTTTAACTATTTTCTGAGTTACACATATTGAGGCAATTCTTAAAAATGAGAGCTTAGATAAGAATGTGTTAAGTGTAGAAACAATGTAGTAGTACATTAGCTTACTAAAAGCTCTGTGAAATCTTGCAATTAAGACCAAGTATTACTTCTGTTTAACTTAGCAAGAGAAAACCCCTTTTCATTTCATCAAAGCAACAGATAATATCTCACCAAATTATTTTTATAGTATGTATGCAGTTTTTAAAACTTCAATTTATATAAATGAGCTTAATAACCACGTTGCATCTTATAAAATATAGCTGTCCTTGAGATTGTACTTAGCAGTGAATTATTCTAAACTTTGGAATTCTTATTACTTTCAGTGTTATGCAACAGGTCTTAAAAATAATATAAAGGTATATTGATTATTAAAAGTTCTATAAAAATTAGTTTGAAATTTTTCTTTCTCTCTCTTCCTACCCACCATTTGGTTGTCTGTAATAAAAGAATTCCTTTGTGGAATGTTAGTGCAATTTAGAGTTTTTTGTACTTAAATATTTTAGTCGGAGGAGATTGGAAGAGCAATAAGAGTAAGACCTTTTTGAAATAATGTGATAAAGATTGTAGATACTAATAGGGATTAGATAAACACATTTTATATCCCGAGTATGGCTATAACTGGATTTAAATACTACTTGCCACAGGATATTAAAATATTGAGTTTTCTAAAACACAGTTTGACATGCAAAGTAAAATATATTCAAATTCTGTATTTCAGAAAGGAGGATGGGAATTAACACTACTTTAATGGAAGTTCTACTTGAATAAAGACAGAGGAAAGGATTCTAATTATAAATGCATCTATTGGTTTAAAAAAGATTTTTAGGAACGTGAATGTAGAAAATCAGTTGTAAAGTATGAAATTTCCTTAACAACCCTAAAAAAAAACCCACTTTATTTAGTCGAGTAGCTTTTAACTCTGATAATATCTATGTGTAGAATTATGGGGGCAGAGTGGGGAAGAAGGAATATTAAAATTTTCCAATTGTTGAAATAATAAATGTATATTTTGAAAATTTGGGGAAGCATAAAAAAGAAATTATCACAGACTCATAATTATCAAATTGACTCTTTAATAATTGGCATATATTTCCTTTAACCTTTTTATGCATATTTTCTATTATAGAATTTATATATTGATACATATTTTGCATGTGCTATTATTTTATTAATATTTCCTTACTTTCATACTACTCAACTAAATAAAAATTATTAAAAAATCTTTCCAATACTCATTTTAAGAGTTATATAATATCCCACTGGATTTATTTAACATTCTTACATTGGTTAATTCAAGTTGCTTTCTATCTAAATCAAATTAAAATTGTAAAAATAGTTTACCAAGAGATTCCAAAAATGGGTAATGAGTATAATGTTTCAACATTTTCAAACTTACAATACATATTTCAAATATTTTGTTATAGCCCTGGCTGGTTTGGCTCAGTGGATAGAGCATTGGCCTGTGGACTGAGTGGTTCCAGGTTTGATTCTGGTCAAGGGCATGTACCTTGGTTGCGGGCACATCCCCAGTAGGGGGTGTGCAGGAGGCAGCTGATTGATGTTTCTCTCTCATCGATGTTTCTAACTCTCTATCCCTCTCTCTTCCTCTCTGTAAAAAATCAATAAAATATATTTTAAAAATATTTTGTTATAAAAATTATAAAAATGTACATTCTCTACTATAGATATTAGAACCTTCCTATTTATTCATGTGTGGTTTTCTTGTTCACATCTTTTCTCCACTTTTGGGCTTTGTAATTTTCTTATTGATTTTATATGAAGTTTTTTCATATTAAATAGAAATATTAGTAATTTTAAAAATATTATTGCTATTTTATCTATCTATATAAACAGGGAATATGCTAATTAGCCGAGCGTAACAACCACTCAGGAGGAGGCTGCATCACGACCACTCAAGACAGTGATGGCAAACCTATGACGCGTGTCAGAGGTGACATGCAAACTCATTTTTTTGGTTGATTTTTCTTTGTTAAATGGCATTTAAATATATAAAATAAATATCAAAAATATAAGTCTTTGTTTTACTATGGTTGCAAATATCAAAAATTTCTATATGTGACATGGCACCAGAGTTAAGTTAGGGTTTTTCAAAATGCTGACATGCTGAGCTCAAAAGGTTTGCCACCACTGACTCAAGAGGAGCTGCGAGCGCAGATGGGCGGGAGGGGACTGCAAGCCGCTCCCACCCCAGTGGCCCTGGGGAGGCTGGGGCTGGGGGCGGGCCAGAGTGGAGACACAACACACAGGAGCACCTTCCCCCACCCCAGCGGACACAACGAGGTGGCCAGGGGCGTCTCCTGAGTGGCTACTGCGCGGCTTGGAGCACGCCCCGACCCTAGCGGACACAACACGGTGGCCAGCGCTACACAGGTCAGGCCTGGGTCCCGGCCCCACACCGGTGTCTCCTCACACGGCAGGAGGCTGGGTGCCTCCTCCTGTGATTTCAATCGCACGCTGGGCCTCTAGTATTATTATAAGTGGAAGATAAATGATTACGAAGTAAAAGTCATTAATATTTCTGCTGTGATTTCTTCATTTTCTTATATGCTTAATATATCAATTTTTCTTAGAATTTATGAAAATTAGGGATGAATCCTCCCTGTGGGCTATTGTACTTGTGAGAGACAATTTTCTGAAAACCTATAAAAGGACTAATACACAGGTTTTGCTGTTTTTTATGCCTTAGCAATTATTGGAGTTGGGAAAGGAGGCATTCTAACCCTCTTATGTTAACCTCTCTCACAGCATAAATACTGAGACTGTGATAATATCTCACCAAGAGTCTCAACATTTCAGTGCAGTGAGAGAAAAACCAGTGTCTCCTCCTGATTCAAACCGAATAGAGAGTAACCTACACCACTTCAGAACGGACATTCTTCTCTACTCCCCCTGAATGTTGTCCATCACCTGGACGAAGGACCTAAATCTGGTCAGACTTGCTTATGAAAAGTAAGTAACAGTCACAAATCTATTTCACCCTATTTAGATAGCCTTCCATCTCTTGCAATATATAAATTCCTTTGCAGAGTCTCTGTCTAGACAGTTTTAGTCTATCCTATTGACCTAATGTTTATCCTAATATTATTTGTGTTAATTGTGTTTTAATTGTGTTATTTTATAGTAAAGTTTCAAATCTTGTGTGGAAAAACAACTATTATTAGCCTGCCTTTTAAACATTTTTTTCTATTAATGTCTATTTAATCTTTCTGATAAAATATATCAGATTCTAAAATCATCCCTTTGGAATTTTTATTGAATTTTCATTAAATATATACATTACTTTTAGAAGAAATTATAATATATCTTACTATATATTTTTTAGTTTTCCTAAGGTATAATTTATAATAGATTTCAGTTTGTTGTAGTAGAAAGAACAGTGGGTTAGGAATTAGGAGACCTAGTTCCTAGGCCTAGATCTAGATTTTTCTACATTTGTGAACCTGGGAAAATTAATTCATTGCTTTATGACTCAGTTTTTATTCGAATAATAGAGGCTGTACTAGGTAAGGCATTAGAATGGTCAATGAGTTCCATTCTAAATTGTGAATAAAATGAATACCTGATATTATTAAAAACTAGGGGCCCGGTGCATGAAATTCGTGCACTGGGGGGGTGGTCCCTCAGCCCAGCCTGACCCCTCTCACATACTGGGAGCCCTCAGGGGATGTCCTACTGACGGCTCCCTGCTCCCCTTGGGGAGCGGGCCTAACCGCAGTCTGGGCCTCCTTTTGTGGGAGGCGACCAGGCTGATCAGGGGAAGGCACCAGCCCCATCACCCCACTGCTACAGCCACTGCCAGTCACCGCAGCCACCAAGGTGTTTTCATCAACACAGACTCCAGTCCCTTCACCATGAAAAAATGACAACTTTCTTTAGGCATTTTCAAGATGTGTCTTTCATAGGATATGACATTTCTTTATTATTTTTTTATCCTCACCTGAGGATATGTTTCCATTGATTTTTAGAGAATGTGGAAGAGAAAGGGAAAGACAGAGAGAAACATCAAAGTGAGAGGAACACTTTGATTGGTTGCCTCCTGCATGAGCCCTGACCTGGACCTCACCAGGGAAGAGCCTGCAACCTAGGTACATGCCCTTGGTCAGAATTGAACCCAGACCCTGTGGTAGGCAGGCCGAGGCATTATCTACTGAGCCAAACCGGCTAGGGCAGGATATGATATTTCTTAGCCCCTCCAGCAGCAGACCTTCATTTTTTCCTCCAGGAGTGAGGTTGAAAAACCCTACATCACCTTCTTGGATTCTTATTACCCACGTTACTAAGAATATTACCAGTGGCATACAGGGAGCTTAGCCAATGAGCAGTCAGAAAAGGTGTTTCCTCTATAGTTCACACCAATCCCCGGTTCGGCTCCTGCCCAGGCCTAAGGCCTTAGGCCGGGCATTAGGCCTGGGCAGGGGACCCCCAGGCCACTCTGATCGCCTGCCCAGGCCTAAGGCCTCTGGCCCAGGCCTTAGGCCTGAGCAGGGGACCCCCAGCCCGCTGCGATCATAGGCTCCGCCCCTGCCCAGGCTTCAGACCTCTGGCCAAGGCCTTAGGCCTGGGCAAGAGACCCTCAGCCCGCTACGATCGCAGGCTCCACCCCTTCAGAGGCCTCAGGCTTCTGGTGGGGCATTAGGCCTGGGCAGGGGACCCCCAGCCCTGGGCGATCACCGGCTCCGCCCCTGCCCAGGCCTCAGGCTTCTGGCAGGGGCGATTGCAGGCTCCGCCTCCCCGGGTGGTGTCTGGCGCTGCCCACCCCGCCTCCCTGGTCCCTGATTTGCAGCCCAGATCCCACGGGTGGCTTCTGGCACTGCCTGCCCCACTTGCAGTATGCAAATTTAATGGCCATCTTTGTTGGGATAATTTGCATAGTCTTCTGATTGGCTGGTGGGCATAGCAAAGGTACAGTCCAATTAGTATCTTTGTGTTTTATTAGTGTAGATAACTGTTGGGTGCCCACTGGCTACTTAACAATAATACCATCTTAGTTTTAACGTAAGAGATCAACCGAAGGACTTGTATGCATGCATATAAGCATAACCAATGGACATAAGACACTGAGGGTAGGGGAGACCAGGGGATTGTCAAGGGCAGGGGAAAAAAGGAGACATATGTAATACTTTTTGTAATACTTTAAGCAATAAAACAAAAAAATTAAAAAAAAGAAAGAAAGAAAAAACAAAAAACAAACAAAAAAACAACAACCACTCTTTCTGCCCTAGCCAGTTTGGCTCGGTGGATATTTGAAGTTCGGCCTGCAGACTGAAGGGACCCAGGTTCTATTCTAGTCAAGGGCACATGCCTGGGTTGCAGGCTCCATCCCCAGTAGGGTACATGCAGGAGGCAGCTGATCAATGATTCTCTCTCATCATTGATGTTTCTATCTCTCTCTGCCTCTCTCTTCCGCTCTAAAATCAATTTTAAAAATCTATAAAAAAGGTATATTTCACAGAAATAGATAGAAATTATTATGTATTAAAATCATGCTTGTCATATAAATAGATTGCCTATTTATAAGTGGAATGGCACTCTGCATTTTACATGTAAAATGTAAAATGAGAATCCTAGATTCAATTAGTTTGATTTTCCTACTGTTTCCATGATATCTTATACAGAATTCCAGTATACAGAAATTAACATGGTAGGAGTAAGTCATAAATAACCAAAACAAAAACAAAATTAAAGTTCTACAATAAACATAACTATTACTATGCTGCAAAATGGATTTAATGCAAAACCACTTGGTTAAAATTAAATCCAATATTTGAAGTACATTCACAATTTTATAGCTATCAACCTAATATACAAAAGTAATTTTAAAATAATGGCTTATAAACAATAAAGCATGATGTGTGAGCTGCTGTAACAAGATTCTCAAGTTTGATTGTTTAAATAAACAAAGTTTATTGCTCTCCCATGTTAAAATTCAGTGTGGATTTGCTCTATGCTGCAATTGACAGACTCAGAGTCCTTACCTCCTATAGATCCAAACTTTCCTATGGCCTCGTTTTTTTTTTCTTTTGCATTTAATGGCATGGATAAAAAAAGAGATTGAGGGAGAAGACACATTCACTCTTAGCCATATTACTTCTCCTTATTTTCTTTGGCCTCCATTGTATAATTCTCCATTACTACAAGGGAATCTGTCTAATGATGTTCCCAAGAAGAAGAGAACACATCAAGTTGTGAGAACTAGTAACCTCTGCCATAGTCAACCATTCTAGCGATGGAATGGTTAGGTTTATTAGTTCTCTCTTTTTCTCCACATGTAGGACACACACACCCTTCTCCCCAGGAAGAACATCCAACCCAATATTTGCATCCAGTACTAAGCCTGGACTATCTACGTAGACAGTACTCTCTATCTCAGTTCAATTGTGACTCCTTATTGTCTGAAGACCTATAAACTAAACAGGCACATTTTCTGCTCTTCCCATACCCAAGGGGCTGACCTGCTGAATATCACCTACCCTGGCTGTTGAGTAGTTAAGACTCTGATGCTGCTCTCTGGAAGGAACTCATTTGCTCACTATTACTGGGTTCCCTTCTCTCTAACCTCAGGAGCCTATTCTTTGTCAAGTATTCTCCATAATCACATGTGAGGTAGGCTTGAGGAGTGTGTCCTGCTTGCAAGCTGTGAAATTATTGCAGACTGCTTTTAATAGAGCCAGACAGAAGGCTCAAAATGTGTTTTACAGTTTGAACAATCAAAGTCTCTATATAGCACGGGCTCATGGTTTCTTTCTTTTTTTTTAAATACATTTTATTGATTTTTTTACAGAGAGGAAAGGAGAGGGATAGAGAGTCAGACATATCAATGAGAGAGAAACATCCATCAGCTGCCTCCTGCACACCCCCTACTGGGGATGTGCCCGCAACCAAGGTACATGCCCTTGACCTGAATCGAACCCGGGACCTTTCAGTCCGCAGGCCGACGCTCTATCCACTGAACCAAACCAGTTAGGACGGGCTCATGGTTTCTTTAAGACTTGACAAAAATATAGTTGCAAGATCTAATTGCTTCTAATCAAATCCATGTGCCAGTAATTATGTTCCTTCTCAGACAATTCCTTACTTCTGGCTTCTTTTCCCCTAATACTTCTCTGCCTCAACTTAATGATGCTAACTCGAGGCCATCCAGAACAAAACCCTCCTTTTGCCATGGCTGAATCACTGCCTTCAGCTGAGATTTATCTCCAAGTTTGCATTTCCCACTCTTACTGTTTGTTGTCTAGAAGGCAGTTCTAGAACTTTTGTTCTTCTCAACTCAGGTTTATTTCTGTTTGTAAACAAAAAGAAATATTGCTATAACTCATTTATTTCATTTACTAGTTTTCCAAAGTCACTAAGAGCCATCTAACACAAACTAATACAGTGCTTCTCCCTAAACAATATTTCTAGAACTGCCTGCTCAATGGCACAAGGTCTGCCTTCCAAAGTATCATATCAGCAATTTGATTGAATATTTTGCCAAAGAATATCAAGGCCCTCCAGTCTACTAGCCCCAATATTTTTTAAATACATATTTTTTATTGATTTCAGAGAGGAAAGGAGGAAAGAGAGAGAAACATCAATGATGAGAGAGAATCATTGATTGGCTACCTTCTGCACACCCCCACTGGAGATCAAGCCCGCAACCCAGGCATGTGCCCTGACTGGGAATCAAACCCTGACCTCCTGGTTCATATGTCACCGCTCAAGCACTTAGTCACACCAGCTAGGCCTAATATTTATTGGATCTTCATTACATGTGGCCCATTCACTAAGCCTATTGCTGAATATTTTGTGGCATTTTACATTGGCATTCCACTCTTGGACTTATTTTCTCTTTTGGTCAACATATGTTAATGGCTATAACAAACTACTCCAAACTCTCAGTCTTTTAAATCAGTAAATATTTATCTTTCAAATATCAAAATCCAGTATAGGTGGCTTTACTTCAGAGAAATAAGCTTTCCCCTTATGTTGCTTAACTATTTTCAAGCACCTTTTCCCCTTCTGCATTAGGTGTCTGGATGGGAAAAGAGGGTGAGTAGAAAGTACACACATTTTCATTGTCTTGGTACAAACAGTGAAACATATAATCTATGCACAGAATCTATTGGCCTGAATCATCACACCACTGAACTAACTGCAATAGAGGCTGGGGACTGTATTCTAGATGTATTCCAAGAAGTAAAGAAACATTGCAGCTCTGCCACAGCCTACAAAATACTTGACAAAGAAGATAAAATGTACCTTTTGTTAAAAATTCTCTGTCACTGTCACTCTTTTTTGCCCTGGTCAGTGTGGCTCAGTTGGTTGAGCATTGTTCTAAGCACCGAGAGATCACGGTTCAATTCCAGGTCAGGGCACATACCCAGGTTGCAGGCAAAATCTCCAGTAGAGGGCTTGTAGGAGGCAGCCAATTGATGTTTTTTTCTCTTCCTCCCCCTCTCTCTCTCTCTCTCTCTCTCTCTCTCTCTCTCTCTCTCTCTCCAATAAGAACTTATTAAAAATAAACTATAGAGTGAATTTATTATTTTTACCATGATGAACCTGACAAATGGGTAGTCAATCAATGGAAAATCGAGCATTGACTATAAAAGAGATGAACATATATCTTTTCTGGATTGTGGTTGGGTAGCAATCTGGTTACTATTCCTGCAGAGGAGGTTTGTTTAAAAGTCTCTAAGGCTACTAGATCAGAAAACAACTGATTTAGTTCTTGTTGTTGACAGTTATTTGTTCTAATTTTTTAACCACCCCTAAATTCATGTTCTTTTCCATATAACTTTTTAGTTCCTCCAATTAGAGGCAGGGTATATTTCTCTACTCCTTGATTTAGGCTTAGCCCTGTGACTTATTTGACTAATGATTTTAGAAGATATGAAAGAAGTAAGCAAAGACTTGAAATGTACCTGAGTGGTTGGACTTGCCATTACATTTCTGACTTCTCCATTAGAAAAGTATGCTCCACTAATGCACCAAGTCAAGAGGGATGATAGACATTTGGTGAAGAGTTTGACCCACCTTTGTTTAAGGAGACAAAATTATCCAAGCCCAGCTGAGCCTGCTCTGGATGATCCAAACCCCAGTCAGCTGTCAGATGCATGAACAAGAATAAATGATGGCTATTTTAGGCCACTGAGTTTTGGGATGTTTTCTTAAGAAGGAATAGTTGATTGATACACCCCTTAACAGGTAACAAATTGGACTAAGATGCCAAAATTAAGAGCCAATATATATAATCAGATTACTGTATTTGCTAATGTATAATCTTTATAACATTCTCTTCTGTTCGAACTTACTAGTACTTTCTATAGGGACCTACCCTATGCAAAGGTTTAAGTTTAGAATAGCAAAATTCATGTATTTTCAATGTAAGCAGAATTGAAATGCTATTAGAGAATTAAGCTTTGTTTATGCTTTCTGTTACAGTTTTTTAGAGTGTACTTTGAGCATTGGCTTCAAGCCACATGAGGACATTAAGTAATCACAATACTATCACAGTACAATATTCAGCTAGCAACAAGGCCTACAGTTATAGTTAAGCTTTTATTCTCTGTGTCTGCAATTACCTAACCTGTGAAAGGGGATTTTATGATTGCCATTAAGGATTTAATTATGACTGAGTTAGATATAAGAACAGTTGTTAGCTAGATATCTATCTATCCCTGTGGGCAAATTGGCCCATCTGAGGAATGGGTCTAGAACAGCCGTGGGCAAACTACTGCCCGCGGGCCAGATCCGGCCAGTTTGAAATGAATAAAACTAAAAAAAAAAAAAAAGACCGTACCCTTTTATGTAATGATGTTTACTTTGAATTTATATTAGTTCACACAAACACTCCATCCATGCTTTTGTTCCGGCCCTCCGGTCCAGTTTAAGAACCCATTGTGGCCCTCGAGTAAAAAAGTTTGCCCACCCCTGGATAAGCCAAAATAGTAAAGGTAGTGTATCAGTTGCATTATTGTGGATTCGGGACACATTGCTGCCACTCTTGTTCCCTTTCAGCAGCTTTATACAGTACTGGTGGCCCAGTGCACGGATTGGTGCACATTGAAAGGAAATTAATTGGAAGAAATATTTTAATATCTCTATTTGCCCTTTCTCTATAATAGAAGTGTCAACCAAATTCACGATCGACAATGACAGATTGGAAACACATGCGTGCAGTTGGTGCCAGCGAGAGTTTTATATGTATCACGCATGTGCGAGTCAACTTAGCCTTTTATATATAGAATAAACTTGCTTAATTAGATCTGTTTTCTTATGTAGCTAAACTTTTTACAGCCCAGTGAAGCACCCCAACTTCTCTTTCAGGTAATTGTCAGCAACACAGCAGTAAATATCAACACAAAGCAGTTTATTATTGTAGATCACACAGGGAGAACAAAGGATAAAATATTTAACTGCAGCAGTGTTTGACTATATTTCATGCAGTGATAAAACCTGAAGTCATTTTCAAGGTCCACATTTCTTTCTTTTCATGGGTCAAGTTTCTAAACTTTCTAAATCTCCATTTTCCAGCTAATGAAAAGAAAATAGGATTCTACCAAGTCTCCTATCTACCTACTCCAGGACTTCTGTGAGGATCAAATGAGATGAGGCACGGGAAAACGCTTCAGATATTTGGTTAAAGTGTGAAATGTTTGCACCTGGCTATAAATCAGGTCGTGTTCCCTGGCTGAAGAAACTGCAAAGAGGCTACTAGTCGCTAGGGAGGGGAAGCCGGGCGTTACTCCGTGATGTCATTACCTGGTGCCCACAGCGACCCTTTTAGGGCTGAGCTGGGCTGTGGGCCTCATTTTGCTCCATGGGGTCTCGGCAATGTTGGCTGCAATTTGGTGGGCTGTTGCTCTGGGGTGGTGGTGGGGCCTGTGTCCCATTTGGGGGAAGCCGAGTAGATAAATAAAGCTATAGTAGTCTCAAGAAAGAAAAATAGGTCCCACCAACTGTAAACAGTGCTTTGTAATAGTCTATCATTAAACATTTTCTGATTATTTTATATAAAAATAGTGTTTATGAATGTGCCAAAAAGGTAGGCTTATGTGCTGGAGGAACATGGACTTACACTTACTCAGGAAGATGAGCTCTGTGAAGGAATTTAAAGAAATTGATTGACAACAATGAACAATGGTTATCGCACGTGTCAGGAAAAGGGTCTTACAAATGACAGGAATTCTCATAATATTTTTAAATGATAGATAATGGGACGTGTCTGGCTGGAGAGATGAGGAAAAGTAGCAGTGCATGTGAGTGTGTGTGTGTGTGTGTGTGTGTGTGAAAACCAGTGTCTTGAAATTCAGATGAGGATGGAGTTGAATATAAAATTAAGAATTTATATTTAAATTAATACATAAATGATGTCTTCTGAAGATGCTTGATTGAAATAAAATACCTTGTAAAAAGAGTTGTGAAATGAAATGGCCTTTAAGTAAAATGATTCTTTCCTTATAACTGTGTATATGATAAACAAAAGCAGCAAGAAATTAGATTCTAGGCAAATCAAAATAAGGAGATGGCTCTGGCAGTGTAGAGGAGTTCATTCATAAGATGATATATTTCAATACAGTAGGGATACCTCATATAGGTTTAATTTGTGATTACCAATTATATAAAAATATTCATTGTTTGATTCAAAATTTCTATTTTTCAAATTAAGTAAACTCATTACCAAATTTATAAGAAAAATTGTATACAAAATTAAGGGGGATTAATTACATAAATCAATCTCAGAGAGATAAGAGAGAAAATGTTTAAACACAAGTTCTTACTCCTAAGAGACTGATCCATAGTGCCATCTTGTGTTGATGAACTGGCTTTTCTGTTCTGTGTTTTGTTTTCAAAGACTGATATTCCTGGTGCTAAACTATTTGCCCTAATTTCAAATTAGTAAAATAGTGAAATATATAGTAAAAATATTTTTAGATAATTATTGTCCGCTAGTCAATTTTTTTGTTCACTGGGCTGCAAATTAGGGCATTCTTTTTTCCCCTAATATGTGGTCAATTCACTGGAACCATGTAAAGGAGGATTGGAAATAGATGGATTCTGCACTGAATCTAAGTGTAAGACTAAAGAAGCATATTGTTTTAAAGTAATTGTAACTAAAGAAGATACATGACTAGAAAAAAGAAGGAATGAACCTTCTAATATAACTCCACAATGAATTGTATTGGGTGGTTTCTAAATTTTTATATCTATTTTAAAAATGGATACATGTTATTAATATTTTAATAGAAAAATTGTGATTCACTGTTTTGAGAATAATTGAAATATAAACTGATCAAATCTATCTTTAGAAAGATAGCAAATCTATCTTTTTACTATATCTCAGCCTTTATTATTTCAACTAACATTTGATTACTATTGCTAATCACCAGCCAAATTGGATCTCCTCCCCTTAATTCCTGGAGAGCTAGTAGATAAAATACTTGGGGAAGATCACTTAGACCGTAAACTACAAGCTCTATTTCTAAAGCTACTATCCAAAATCGTCTTATGGCCTACAAGTCTTTGGATGCTTTCAACTGAATACTATTTCTTCCTAGAAAATCATAGTAGCTGTTTCTTTCCTATCTTCTCTTGTTCAATGACTGATTCGTTTAAGTAAAAATAAGCTTGAATTGGCTTTTTGTACTTTCCTTTTCCTCCTATCAAATATGTTCTTAAATACAGCCCGATATTAAGTTAGAAAATAAAGTTGCATATATAATTTATTTAAAATGCAGCCTGTTAGATACTAGACCTATCCTTGAAATAGAAATGGAATCCTCAGATTCTAATTTATTCAAGTCAGTATAACTTATTAATTAAAAATTTATATATACCAACAGACCTCCTGAGACCTTATTAATTATAATAAAATGTTTAGTAAGTTGAATATCTGTAAGTACAATATTTATAATTATATACAAATCTTAATATATAAGTTTTGTGTGTGTATAATTTATATATAACATATATGTATAATTCTACTGAAAAATTGTATTTCCTATGGTTTTGGGATGTGCTGATAATGGCATTACACATTCTATATCTTCAGTAGATTGGATAATGCTTTTTTTAAGTGTGTAATAGTAAATAACTAAGACAAATTATCTACCCAATAAGGATAATTTTTAGATATTATATAAATTTTATTTCCCTTCTAGAACTAAGTAGAAAGAAATTCATTTCCAAAGAGATTGAGTTTATTAATTAAAGTTTCAAACTCCTCTGACCAATTAATTCAACAATATGCTGAATTATTGTCAAAGAACCTCAACTCTTTATAAAAACACATTTCTTAACTGACAAACAGGTATTTTCACTAATAATTATTTAAGATGGCATGTATTTCCTTTTCATCACAAACATTTTGCATCATCCCTTTGCAGAATTTACATTTTTGTTTACTTGAAGTGCATTGTTTTTAGGGAAAAAGCTGCTTGACAGATTAGGAAATTTGAGCTAGCCAGTGGAGAACTTAACTACCTACGCCCAGGACACATAATTATAAAAGATGAAGGTTTTAAAATTTGCATAATTGCAACTATTGGTAGGGGTCGGTAACATATTTGCATTATCTACTTATGTTCCATACCAACACTTTTAAGCACCACTTTAAAAAAAGTCTGCTAAGTCAGCTGCTTATATGTGTCAGAACATCATAACCTAAAATGCAGGCAATGCCTTTACTACCTACAGCCCTGGCTTCTGACAGCTTTCTAAAATCAATTTCTAGGTTTTATTTCAATTTCTGAATTTTGAAATAAACAATCTTTCTATCCACAGCTACATGCAGCAAAAGAAATGCCTAGTGCTTTTAAACCAATCCCCAAGCACTCAATCAATCAATTTGTTATAATTCATAATAATTAATATTTACAAAATGGCATTTAAACAATAAAAAGAAAGAGATAGTTAAGAATCATGGTTGGCAATAAATTTCCCTTCTCTACCCAATAATACAAGAAGAGCATTTAGGTTATGCTAGAAAATGTTTAATACCTATTGAATATATTTTGATATGTTTATATCTTATGCACAGGAATTAGAAAAGTTTTCTATACACGATTCAGAAGCTATAAAGCAGAAAAGGTGTTTGCATTTCAATCTACACAAATACAAATATGCTAGCAAAATATAATTTTTATGGTTTTTAAAAATTTGTCTTCCTTCAGCTTTATAGTTTAAAATAATTAGCAATAACTATAAAACATTTTTAATGAAAGAGGATAACTATCATTATGCCTAGTTAAATAACAGTCATCTAGCTATTGTTTCCATTGTAGTTGTTAGTTTGCCTATTGTGGTTTTGGTTCTCAACATTTTCTTCTCAGAATACTCTTCTTTTTTGTCTTAAAACATAGTTTTTAATATTTAGTTGAAAACTTAAAGTATTTTAGCAATTCCACTGTAGCAATGTATCTGTCCTCAGAATATTGGTTTTCACCTTCCGAACTGAAGCATTTTCCCCTAACTTCCTATTTTGAATTTTGTTTTGTTCTTTTTTTCTGAAGCAAGTTCTACACAGCCACCAATTCATTATAACTAGTGTAATAATGTTTATGTTTTTATTGCAATACCCTAGGCTCTGCTCACTTACTATCTGATACTCCCATTATGGCTATAGTAGCAAGTTGCACAGAGCAGTTAGACAGTATTAGTTGAGTAAGTGAATGAATAAATGAAATGCACTGGGTGTTATTTTGAGGACAACTAATCTTTAATAGGAAAAAAAATGTTGAATTTATTATCTATCCTATTAACTAGATTATTGTTTCTGCATGAAGGTACTATTTATAAAATATAGTTGTAATTTTGTGGGAAGGAGGCAGTGTTGAATAGTGGGAAAACCATGGACTATAGAGTCAGAGAAAGCATGTTTAAATCCAGGTTTAATTTCTATAAGCTTATAAACTTGGACAAGACATTGAATTTCTCTGAGCTTTGGCTTCATCTTCTATAAAATAGGGGTAAATTATCTATTTACTTAGTTTTAGTGAGAATTAGAAATCATATATGTAAAGTGCCTGGACCTTGCGCCTAAAGCTACCAAATCAGTGTTAGCTATTATTGGCATGATTTTTATCAACAAACTAGAAGCCCGGTGCACAAAATTCATGCACAGGTAGGGTCCCCAGGGCTGGCCTGCAATCCGATCAGGGCCTTCCGGCTGCCAGCCGGGGGCCTTCTTTTGTTCCATGCCGCCCCCTGGTGGTCAGTGCCATGCACAGGTAGGGTCCCCAGGGCTGGCCTGCAATCTGATCAGGGCCTTCCGGCTGCCAGCCGGGGGCCTTCCTTTGTTCCATGCCGCCCTCTGGTGGTCAGTGCACGTCATAGCTGGTGGTCAAACTCCAGGTCTGTCAAACTCCTGAGG
Organism: Myotis brandtii; assembly: GCF_000412655.1. Classification (NCBI taxonomy): domain Eukaryota; kingdom Metazoa; phylum Chordata; class Mammalia; order Chiroptera; family Vespertilionidae; genus Myotis; species Myotis brandtii. Next base: position 15,117,835 of record NW_005354385.1, on the reverse strand, counting down.
GGACAATTTACATATTAGCCTTTTATTATATAAGATTCTCAAAATTGAGTTACCAATCCCTTTTTCATTATTTTTAATTCAGTTATTTCAGATGTATTTTGATAAGCAGGAGCAGCTACAAAAAGATGTGTATTTCCCTAAAGTATTTCTTTTAGCCTCTAAAGCATGCAGGCTCTTGTATGGATGCATAGACTTCCTGGGACACCTCCAGTACTCTTAATCTCCCAACACTTAAATACTCTCAGGCAGAGGGAAGACTCAACCAGGTCGATTTCTGAAATGTCTCAGCCTACCATCAGAAATTTCTACTCTCCTTTGTTCTCCATCCCCTTAAAATCTGACATTGGCTCCTCTTGTATCAGGAAAATATTATTATGGGGTGGGGAGAAGGAATGGAGCATAGCATAAAGTGATTTCTACAAAGTATCAATCTCCAAATATTTAATTCAAAATGTATGATATCCAGGGTACTAAATATCACAAAACTTCCATTTTCTAAAATCCAGAGTCACAGGGGACATGTATTATTTCAAACATGATTACTTTTAAAAATTTCTTAATATAAACTTTAAAATAATAAGTCATTCAAAGAAATGAAAGAGAGAACTAAAGCCATAGACTATTATTAGAAATCACTTTATAGATTGAAAGGGCGAGGGCTACGTCCTCCATCTTGCCCCAAATCCTCCATTTTTGGGCAGCAGCCATGTGCTCAGCAAGGAGCTTCTTCCCGGAAGCCCAAGCCTCTGCTAGCCACACCTAGGACTTCTTAAACTAACCAACACCGACTTGCGCCTGGCCAATCGGCAGGACCCACAGTCCTCTCTCCTCCCCTTACTATAAAACCCCTTTCCCCACAGAGCTGGCTCTCTCTGCCCCCCCCTGCCGCTGCGTCGGCGAGTGTGGTGGACGGGGAGCCCGAGCTAGCTCGAATAAAGACTCTTATGCTTTTGCATCGGACTCGGCTGGCTCCCTGGTGTGGTTTCTTGGGGATCCTGAAATCTGGGCATAACAGATGAGAAAATGATTCTCAAGGGATTGGATGATTTCCTTCAGCGGATTTGCTAAATGAGAGTGGTGATGACAAGACTGCTAAAAAAAAGTCAGCTGCTTATAGGTGTCAGGAGATCATAACCTAAAATGCAGGCAATGCCTTTACTACCTACAGCCCTGGGTTCTACAGCCATGTGTTCCTGTTCACTATGCTAGATGTCTTCTACTATATATATTTAAGCATATATCTTTGAAACAATTTACCTTCCAGGAATATTGTGACTTGAGATAGGTAGTAAGACCCTCATAGGAAGCCCAGCTCAGATCTGGCCTTCTCTGAAGTATCTCTCAGCCTCTACTTTATTGGGCCTGCAACTTTTATCTTGTCTAACAGTAGATTCACATATGCATTAATGATGCAGCCTTGTGTGTGAGTATTTGGAGTGTGCCTTTTTGATATTCAGGCATTTCTAAGAGGGAACATTTTAATTCCAGTTTATACAAGAAGTGTGTCATTCTTGGCCAGCTAAATGTTTAGTCAGATACAAAGACTTAGAGAAATGATTTAAGAAAGGGAGATTGTAAACAAAGAAAAAGGCATTTTATTTCCACAATGAGTCATACTTTGTAGAGTAAGAGTCTGGAGAGTGAAATTATTTTTTTTTACCATACAAATGTAACTAAAAGATAATTTATTTAGTCAAAATGCTATAGTAATAAAAGAAAACAACAACAACATTTGCTTACAAATCAAATGTGATGTTTCCTCTAATTAAAATTGCTTGTGGTGTGCTGGCAGTTTCCAATAATCAAAATTGCACAGAAAGTGAGTTTGTTTTAGCTGGCTCCTGGTGAAAGCATACATTTACTTCACTCTTACAGTAAATATCAAGATTTTTCACTTGTATTGCCCAAGTTGCCTTCAGCTTCTGCACTCCTGAGCTAACATCCAAGCAAGGCATTTTCTATAACTTGATTCCTCAGCACTTTCCAGGAAAGAAGGGTCTCAATGAGCCTCTAGTTTTGTTAACGCCTTCATAATAGGATAAAGTCTTTTCATAGTTTTCAGCTTTTTGAGTCATGTCAATATAAAAGGAAAGTATATAACCACATTCTCTGTTATGTAAAGTTAGAATATTACCACTAAATATAATAAAGCCTATACTTGGATTTCTGAGTATCAAAAATAAGTGTATGTGCGGGTATGTTTGTCATATATTTCCTATCATATCTTCACCTTGATGATGACAGGGTATGACTCTTAATGAGTATTTTTCCCACTGCCGATTTTGATTTTCTGGTTTGTGAACTCTTGAAGAATTTGGTGATGCTGTGGCTGATCCACCTGATGCCTGCTTTGGGCATGGTCCTGCTCTCCAAGGCTCCTCTTCCCCAATTTCAATAACTTCAGGAAAAGATTCATTAAGCCTGATCGCTCTTTTTTCTTCCTCCCCTTTCTTCTTCTTCTGAACGCTGGACTCTGGGACTCTTTATTCCCCAGGTCCCCTGTAGGTTAAGCTTAAGCGCTTATTCTCTCTTCTCTTTAACTCAGTCAGCACTGGCATCTGTATTTAGTAACCCTCCCTTATGAATAAATAGAAGATGGTACCAGCCTTCCAAATGTCCAGGTCTGACCACACAAACAGGTTGAGATACAGTTTCTGTCACAATTTCATACCATCTTGGAGCAAAAACTTTCCAATGCCATTGAGATACATCTGACTGGAACCTCCCTGGCATTTAAGTTTGCCAGACTCCTACAAAATCTCTACACAATCTACAAATAATTAACATCTAAAGGAAATCAAACTGCTCCATAATGTTTGAGTGTACCACATTTTGTTTATTAATTGAGGTCTGAGGTTCACTTCTGAGTAGAAGAAAACAGACAATTATCCTAAAGTTTGTTTGGGGGGGGGGGGTTGTTGTTGTGTTTTTGTTTTGTTTGTTTTGCTTGCTTGCTTTCAGATATTTTTGTGTGAATGAGCTGGGTGAAGCACAATAATGACCAAATTTTGGTTGGAAACAAAAGGAGAAAAGATGTGATCAGAATTATGAGTCATTTCCAATAAACTGGATTAAGGATTAGGTGTTTTAGATTCAATATTGTACAGTAGGAGCATCTGCAGGCTTACATCTATTCAGACTTCCTGGCTACTATTCTCATCTATTCACCAACTCTATAAACTTAGATAAGTTACTTAAAACTTTACCAGTTTAAGCCCTAACTGGTTTGGCTCAGTGGATAGAGTGTCAACCTGTGAACTAATGGGTCCCAGGTTTGATTATGGTCAAGGGCACATGCCAGAGTTGCAGGCTCAATCACCAGTAGGGGGTGTGCAGGAGGCAACTGATCAGTGATTCTCTCTCATCATTGATGTTTCTATCTCTCTCTCCCTCTCCTTTCCTCTCTGAAATCAATAAACCATATATATATATTTTTAAAAAACCTTTATCAGTTTTTTTAATCTATAATATGGATATAGAAATAATACATATCTGGTACCAATCCATATAGGCTATATTATACTGCTACAACAAACCACACCCATATCTCAAAGAATTAAAACCACAGAAGATATATCTTATTCAAGTCACATGTCAATCAAGTGGCGCAACCACCATATGGATTTCTGGTTGCTGAAATAAAGGAAGAGAGTTCTGAAGTCTCAAACAGGAGATTAAATTCTCAGACCACAGATAATGACTATAACTTCTACTCACAAGTTCTTGGTCATAACTTATCATGTGACCCTATTCAACCCCAAGAGTTTATAAAGGAAAATCTAAGTGCCCAGAAGTTAAAAAGTCTAAAATAGTCAGTGAACATCCTCAATGACTGCCATATGCTTCATATGGTTGTTCTAAAAATTAATAGGGTTATTTCTTATCAAGTGGTTAGCATAATACTTAGAGCACAGTAGACATTGAATAAATATTAGCCTTTGTTTTATAATTCATACTAAGATATTTAAGACTGTTCATGCTTTCCCAACATTCTAGAGTTGAACCCTGCAATCTATTACTTTCAAATCTTCCTTTCCCCCCACATCCCATTAGAAAATATGCCAATGCCTCCTTCATGTTTTTAGTGAGAAGTACCTTGCAGAACCTTGAATACCATTCCATTTCTCTTGGCTCTCCTAGCCACTGACTCCTTGCCAATTCTGCCATTAAACTATTTTTTTGCCCCTTGGATCTACTTATCCTACTGGTCATGGTGACAATTGGCTCACAGCTATCTATACTGTAGCATTATTTACGTTTTATCGTGTAAACACCATCATTATTCAAATGAGCACATTTTTAAAGAGTAAAAGGGAGTCAGTAAGTCAAAACTGACCTATCTCAGATAAAGTGGGATAGCCACTTTATTTTGTCAATTTTAGCAATCAACCATATGGTGCCAGCTCACTAGGGTGGTTCTAGTCTTGAGGATTATTTCATTTTTCAAAATGCCCCAAGCATCACTGTTCCTGGGCTCCCTTTCACAACTCCCTCCTTCCTCCAGAGTTAATACATTCTTCCTTTGTGTTCCCAAAGAAATGGGTACAGTTTGCATTGTATGGAAATTGCTTAGTTACATGTCTTTCTCCATCTTAAAGCTATGAGTTCCCTGAACACAGGGATCTCATTTCATTCATCTTTGTATCCTCAGGAATCTGCACAGTCCTGACACACGGTAGGCAATCAATGTTTGCTGCACAGATGAATGCAGTCCTAGAAATGTAATACTTTAATGAAGGGGACCAAATCTTAAATAGGTTTGGAAGCAGTCGGTATTTCAGGCATTGTTCAAGGACAGCTGGAGGCAGATTTTGAGGAGGAAGTTATTTAAGTATTGTCTTGAGATTGCATGTCAATCAACTTTCCTATTTACATTTGAATACTGTTGCTAATCAATTTGTAGCATTTGGAGTCATTAGTTTCTAGAAAGTATAGTGCTCAACTATGTATGATAGTCATATTTTTCTAAAATGGCAGATATTTTATTAATAATAATAGTGTTAATAATCATCATCACATAACTCTTTGGAAGACTTAGGTCCTTTAAATACCTGACATTTTTAATTAAAAAAAAATCTAAGCCCATCATTAATAGAATTGAATGGGCTTCTCTAAAAGAACTTCTCATAAAGGCTGGTAATAAAACTTTTTTAAAAAGCCAAAATGGCCCTGGCTGGCCTGGCCTGTGACTGAAGGGTCACGCGTTCAATTCCCGTCAAGGGCACATGCCTGGGTTGTGGGCTTGATCCCCAGTAGGGCATGTAAAGGAGGCAGCTGAACAATGATTCTCTCTCATCATGGATGTTTTTTTTCTCTCTCTCTCTCTCTCCTTTTCCCTTCCTCTCTGAAATCAATAAAATATATAAAAAATAATAATAAAAATAAAAAGGCCAAAATTTTCTGGAAAGTCCCATAACCTCTATAACTCTTATTGGGATACATGTTCTCTATATTATTACCACCACCACCACCCCCCTTTTTTTTACCCAAGGCATTTTATTATTGAAATTGTTTCCCTAACTCAAGTCTCTTTTACCTCTAATCTGTGCACCTATAATCATGTGGCCAGTGACTACCAAACAGTAATTACATCATATGATTCTCCTTATCAAAAAAATATTAATAAAGTAGATCATTATGAATTGAAAATTAAAGGCATGTTCATTCAAAATTCCATTCAATTAACCTAAGTTACACTTCCAAACTTATGATCTATATCCTATTCACCGTAATTCCTATTTTTCAGTCACACAATTGTCTGAATTGTCTGAATATACTATGTACTTGCACAACTGTGTCTTTTGTTTATTTCTTCCTTCATCCCTCTCAAATACCTTGAATTTTTAAATCGCCAATTTAAGGAACTTTCCTTCCATTTAATTTCCATATATTTTAATTTCACCTTAGTTTAGCTTTTACATATCTAACTGATTTTAAGATCCTTGACAAGAACTTTCATGTCCTATTTATAGTTATGTATTGTAATATCTACTTAAACAAATATTAGTTACTGATTATTAAATTTTAATTGAATTAATTATTGTAAAATTACATTGCACTGACTTCCAATTCTGAACAAAGACATAATTTTAAGAACCACCAGATTTTTGGAATAGTTTAGACTTTCACAGTTTAATCTTTCTCATTTCTTGATTTTATTTTATTTTTATGATCAACAGTTATAAAAAAATGATGATGCACCCTTATTAAGATATAAGTGTTTTGTAAAATATACACAATGATCTTGCACTCAAAATTGTTAATATTGTTCAAAGCTAAAATCTCTAGTAACCTTTAATATAAAGTGATACATAATGCTTATAATAGTGACATCTGGTGGCTCATAGGGAATGTTACATTAATTTACTAATTTTAACCCCTAAATATATGTCTAAGATAGTTAATCCTATGAATTAGTCCTAATCATTTAAAATATTTGCTTCCTTCCTTACAGAGAATATTTATATTATTTTATATTATTTTATCATTTTTTTCTCTAATGTACACAATTTTTAAATTCACATTTTCAGTTAGTAAAAGACAGCTAAATTACATACTTGAGTTCTTTTTATGCCTAAAAGGGGTGGAAAGGGAAAGAATGTATTAATACCACCTGTAATCTATACCACTGTAACTCTGAACTCAACCCTCCCAAAACATCCTGGTCTCTTAGAACGTATATGTCATCATCTGTTTTTTATACCTGCTGTGAATCATTGTGGTGGAACAAAGATCAACCTGTTGGAGTTCCAGACCAGCCTTACCACTAACTGATTTGTGTGACCCTGAATCAGTTCTTTAATTATATGTGCCTCAACTTTCTGATTTGACTAGATTTCTTGATAATCATCAATGATAGGGACTTAATAGATAGTGATGATTAATTATAATTACATAGCTCTCCTCTGGTATTTGGCTTTTGGTACATAGAGGATAGATATTTTTAAAAAATGATAATAAGACTTCTTTAAATTTATATTCAGTATTCATATAACATGGATTCTGGTAACATTCATTACCAGAGTACCAATGGGATAACTCAAGATTCCCAGGGCCACTGGCAAGGAGCCAAAGCTATTACAGTCTCATTTGCGAATAAATTAGAAGGAGCTCAAGCTCAGTCTTTTACACATAAGGATTTACTAAATGTATCTGGTGCTCTATTCCTATTCAGTAATTTCCAGAGTCTGTCAGAGAATAAATTCATGAGAATCATTTGGACACTTGTTCGGTATATGTCTCTTATGTTCTCCACTGATCTACTAAAGGGAAAGGACTGAAATCCACATTATAACATGTTCTCCCAATGTAATTATCGTTGTTCTGATTTTGGTACAAGTTACTATCCCAAATCAGAAACCACATAGATTCAGACAGAAAAGGAGACTAGTACCATCTAGTTGATGAAAGATCAAGTCCTTTAAATCAGGACTTGTAGACTCGTGTCTACAGGGCCCACACAAGTAAAGTAAATGGAAAAAAATTGCCAAGTAGGAATTAAGAGGAGCTCTAGAGAACATACTCTATGGAAAGCACACAACCTTTAATTAGCTGTGAGGAGGGCAAGTTTCCTAGGGTGGTCATGTACTTTGTAAAAAGAAGATGAAAATGGGATTCTTATGTAAAACCTCCAATTTGTAGGAGTTGGAACAAATTCAATGTGAGCTAAATTAAACACATTCGTGGCTTCAAGTTTGTATTCTCTGTTTTTGATCCAATTCTTATTCATGCCCTCTGTACTACACTCAGCTCCACTGCATTTTTCAGTCTAATGTTTTAATCAAGAGATGATCCTAAATTTCATTGTGGGCATAGGATGGTCATTTCATTTTTTCTGTTGTCCTTTCCTTTCTAATTGTTATAAAATTTGTTGAAACCTTGTCTCTTCCATAAAATATTTTGAAACTTTATTCTCCAAACATCTGCAAATGTTTACACTCCCAAACTTTTACAACTCCATTTAGTTAACAAATATTATTATAGGTATTATTCATCTGTTCATGGTAATATCTGTTAGTGCTTTATTTTAAGTAAGTGGATATAAATAATACTTCTAATAATATTTTTTTGTTAATGACCAAATATGTTATATACAACTAGAGGCCCGGTGCACAAAATTCATGACTTGCTGGCTTAGGCCCAATCCGGGGATCGGGGGATTGGGCCTAAGCCAGCAGGCGTATATCTCTCTCACAGTCCAGGATCCCTTGCTCCTTACTGCCTGCCTGCTCGCTGCTCCTTGCCACTCGGCTCGCTGCATCTGCCCCCTGGTGGGGAGGGACCGTGGGAGGGCTCCATGGAGTGTCTGGCCCATCTCGCTCAGTCCCGATCGTCCATATCCCAGCAGCAAGCTAACCTACTGGTTGGGACATCTGTCCCCTGGTGGTCAGTGCATGTCATAGCATGCGGTTGAGCAGCCTTAGCATATCATTAGCATATTACACTTTGATTGGTTGAACGGCCAAATGGACGACCGAACACTTAGCATATTAGTCTTTTATTATATAGGATTAGCCTTCACATATAAATTTAAACATCGTAACCCTAATGTGTAATCATTATTGAGTGCCTTTCACTTGTTTAACATTACCCTGATTAAAAGCAAATACTGTGAACATCTATGTTCATTCTAAAGCAAGAGTTAGACTTTTAAAAGTAAATAAATAAAAATGACCTTTCCCAATTAAAAAAGTAGAAAAGACAGATTTTCTAGAAGGTGTTCTCATGTGCTTGGATCCTAAGGCAGCTTGAGAGCAAGCCTATGGGGAATGTGGCAAGTGAATAGAAACCCAGAAACTTTTCATAAAATAAACACTACACCTTATGCTAAAAAGGAGTATGAGTAATTGGCCAAAAGTATTAGAGGACAGATATGTTTTTGTTTGTTTTTTGCTTGTGTTTTTGGTCTTAATGAATGGTGGAATGATGATTCAAGATGATAGGGAGATACCTCCCTTCCCTGAAAAATAAGGAAGAAAAATAAAAGCATATTTCCCTGAGAGAAGATCCACAATAGGAGTGCGAGGACTGAAGGCAAGCGTCAATGCTCTTCACTTACTTGAATTAGTCATCTAAAGAAACTTGGGGATTTATCATAACCTGGAATGCATCCAAATGCCACTATTTCTGAATATATGACATATCACCAGGACTCATATCATTGTAAAATGATATTACTCGATTAATTTGAGCGAAGATAAAAGTTATCTAAATTTTATGTCCTATAATAAGCATCACATATATGACACATTAGTGAAATTTATAGAGGGTGATGATTTATTGAATGTTAGCTATGATAAAGGTTTTATATGAGATAATGAAGAAAGAATAAAAGTTAACACAAGAGATCATCTCCACTTCAGAAGAGTTTAAACTCAAAAAAATACCAATGAAGTACAGGAATACAGATGCTTCAGAACAAGGTAATATTCTGAATGAATTATGCATTTAAAAAAATTTGTTAATTTTCAACCAAGGATATTTGTTCACTGATTTTTAGAGAGATTGGAAGGGAGGGGGAGAGACACAGAGAGAGAAACACTGATGTGTGACAGACACATTGATTGATTGCCTCCAGCACTCACTGGGATTGAGCCTGCAACCGAAGTATGTGCCCTTAACTGGAATCAAACCCAGGACCCTTCAGTCTGCAAGCCCATGCTCAATCAGCTGAGCTGAACCAGTTAGGGCTGCATTTTACATTTTAATGAGAACACTCAGTGGACCAAGAGTGTTAAAGAAGTCAAATATTCAGAGTATAGTGGCAATAGCTAGGGTAATTAAGTAAGGCGTTTTAATTTGTCAGCACTGCTAAGTAACTTTGAGTCTTCTGATTTATTCATTCAACAAACACTTGTTACGTGCTTCTCTGCATTTTTATTATAAGGTAACACATTCTTGTGGCTCAAAAATATATATATTAAGAAGTTTCACTACTGTCTTATCCCATTTTTTTTCCCAAAAAATTATGGTTTTTATTTATTTATTTCTTATCCTTCTAGTTTATTTAACCCCGTAATATACAAAAGATAGCACACTATATATACCGGTCTTCACCTTACTCCCAGTAGCATAAAAGCTCCCTATAAAACTGAATAGCATTCTAGTATGTGACTGCACTATTATTTAGACCATCCTCTATAGATGGATGCAAGTTATACTCAATTATTTTGCTCATATCAACATATTCATGCAGTAATAATCTTGTAGATGAGTCTTGTTCATAAGCCTTAATTTTTTTTCTCACCGAACTTTTTCAATAAATTCTTACACTGTAATAATAATTATGTAAATCCTTATGGATTCAAGAGATAGAGGATTGTGAATGATGGTTTGGAGCATAAAGTAGGAAAGAGAGAAAGAAGAGGTGATAAAAGTGGACAGGCCCTGCTCTGAATGCTGCCTATTATTAGAATGTTATTTTTCTTTCCACAGGAGCTGTAACTCTAAAAGTAAACTGAATCATTATTATCAGATTGTGAAAACTAAAATCTTGCTGTGGTTGTCTATAAAATATAGAGAAAAATAAAAAAATGAACAACATAAATTCAGGAGAGTTATTAATTGCTTAAGAAATCCGAAGCACTATTTTAAGATATATATGAATGATATATAAAAAGATAGCTATGGATTATACATATACTTACATATAATGCACATGTTATATATAATTTTAAACTTGATATATTGATGTTGTTGGTAACATTTAATATAAATCACAGAATGAATTATCTTCCATTTCCTTTGAAGCAATTGTTAGGGACTCTAATGCAACTAATCTTAAGAGAGAGATGAAGTTCTTTGGCTATCTATACCTCACACTGTAATTTTTTTCCTCGTAACAACCATCTTTTTATCCTAATTTGTTATTGGCACAAAGTTGTGGGTCACTATAGTCAAAATGTTAGCAGAATTATGTCATGTGCCATGGAGTTTTATCATGTTAAACATTTCAAAACTTGATTACTTGTAAGAAAATTAAAGGTATTAAAACACACACACACACACACACACACACACACACACAGACCAAAGCCAAGGTTCTTCCCAAGCTCACACAGCTTACAAGGAACTCCAACAGAGAAACACAAGTAAAATAAAAATTCCTGGAGCCTGAGCACACCCAAACAAAACTAATTGGCAACCTTCACAGAGAATTTGTCAGTTACTCAAGTTCTATATACTATATTTTCGATTAGCTTTTTAAACACAGACATCATCTGACATTGGAATTGGTCTCAAAATTAAAATAACATCAGTTTGATACTTTATAAAAGTTTTTGTTTAACATGCACTTTTTTTAAAAAAAAAACATATTCATTACATATTCCTTCATTACCTTTTAATAGAACTGCTGTTTAAATATATACTTTGGATCCCATTCCTTTTGCAAATTATATCATGTTCATTATGTTTTAATTCATAGCTCATTTAGTAAATTGATCTATTAAAAATGTCTCAATCTAAATGTGAAATATTTTAAAGCCTTTTCCTGCAATGTGGGCGACATACACTTGAAAACTTGTAAGATCCTTTGCTAATTGAAAAATTATTAATGCTGCTGCTTCAGAAGATCTCAAACAACTTTCAAATTATCTGATTTTTAAATCCTGTGTGCCTGTGAGGAATCAATATTATTTTGAAGAATATGTGACTTCTGAAAGCTCAGAGTCAGTGGTGGAGCTCAAAATAGAACCAATGAATCTTGACTCTCAATTTGTATCTCTAGCTAACCACATTAACTGGACAATTTTCTTTCATCTGTGTATTATTAATAACATAATATCCTGTGACACAACAGACTAATAGGCTCTTTGGAGAATTACCTTAGAATTATGTGGTACATGTTTTTAAAGAACATGGTGTGTGTGTGTGTGTGTGTGTGTGTGTGTGTGTGTGTTATGTGCAGAAGAGCGGAAGATACCTATATCTCCTGAAGTGTCATATAAGTAGGTAACTGCTGGGTATTTTGATGAGGGTTTTCAATACCAATAATCTTAGTCTTATAAATAGGTATGGGCCACTTAGAACAATAATACATCTTAAATTTACAAAGTAATTTTTTCAAGAAATGCCAGTTTTCTCATACCCAGATACCTCACCAAAAGGGAGGTATTCAGGATGTTCAATCCTGTCTTTATTTTACATTTGGGAAAACTGAGGTCTGTGTCAAATAAGCTACTGCCTCTGGATCCAAAGAAAATTAGTATTAGAAAGAACCTTGAATCCACACTGTTCAACTTCAAATCAAAATACAAAAATATGGATTGTGGTTAATCTTACTATTGTTAGTTATTAAAATATCAAAATGGCTTCACTATTATTTCACTACACTTTAAATTCTTCCCTTCCTTAATGGCAATGATAATGTGCTTTAGGGTGTTCATGTTATTTCTCTATTTCTAATTTATTTTATACCTTAAATTCAGGTTTCCCTCAATGGTCAGTCTCTCCTTGAACTTCTTTCTTCCTTTTTTCCTTTCTTCCTTTCTTCCTTTCTTCCTTTCTTCCTTTCTTCCTTTCTTCCTTTCTTCCTTTCTTCCTTTCTTCCTTTCTTCCTTTCTTCCTTTCTTCCTTTCTTCCTTTCTTCCTTTCTTCCTTTCTTCCTTTCTTCCTTTCTTCCTTTCTTCCTTTCTTCCTTTCTTCCTTTCTTCCTTTCTTCCTTTCTTTCCTTTCTTTCTTTCTTTCTTTCTTTCTTTCTTTCTTTCTTTCTTTCTTTCTTTCTTTCTTTCTTTCTTTCTTCCTTTCTTTCTTTCTGTCATAAACTTGCATAGCTACATGTGTTGCTTATACGAAGCTCATGCTAACATGTAGCACTAACTTAACCTTACTCTTGAGGTTTATTTTCTTTCTCATCATCGTTTCCTTGGGTTTGCATTAGAAGCTCAAATTCAACATGTTCAAAGCCCTCCTTAACTTTTTACATTTGAGAGTATCAGCCTCACCCAGCTGGTGTGGCTCAGTGGTTGAGCATCAACCTATGAACCAGAAGGTCACAGTTCCATTCCCAATGAGGGCACATGCCCGGGTTGTGGGCTTGATCCCCAGTGGGGTCATGCAGGAGGAGGCCAATCAATGATTCTCTCTCATCATTGAAGTTTCTATCTCTCTCCTTATCCCTTCCTCTCTGAAATCAATAAAAATTAAATAAAAAAGAAAGTATCAGGCTCATATACTCAGTGATTCCATAAGCATAAATAGCCTTTTGTTTTCCAGATTTTCTTAAAATTATATATTTATAGGTATTTTTTAGATTTTCTTTTTTATTGAATTTATTGGGGTTATATTGATCAATAAAATTGTATCGGTTTTAAGTATACAATCCTGTAATACATCATCTGCACATTGCATTGTGTGCTTACCATCAAAAGTCTAGTTTCCTTCCATGACCGTTTATCTCCATTTACCCTTTCTCTGCCCCACTTCCATCTGGTTATCACCATCCTATTGCCTGTGCCTCTGAGTTTGTTTTTCTTTGCTTAATCCCTCCACTTTTTCACCCTATGCCCCCCCCCCCCCCCCCCCCCTGATAGATGTCAGTCTGTTCTCTGTATCTATGAATCTGTTTCTATTTTGTTTGTTTATTTTGTTCATTAGATTTCACCTATAAGTTAAATTATATGGTATTTGTTTTTCTCTGACTGGCTTATTTCACTAAGCATAATACCCTCTAAGTCTATCCATGCTGTCACCAAAGGTAAGATTTCCTTCTTTTTATGGCTGAATAGTATTCCATTGTGTAAATGCACCACATCTTTTTTATCCACTCATCTACAAATCTCAGCTATTGTAAATAGTACTGCAATGAACATAGCTGTGAGTATGTTCTTTTGAAACAGTGTTTTGGGTCTCTTCAGATAAATTCCCAGAAATGGAATCACTGAGTCATAAGGCAGTTTCATTTCTAATTTTTTCTTGAGGATACTCCATACTGTTTTCCACAGTTGCTGCACCAATCTGCATTCCCACCAATAGTGCAGAAGGTTTCCCTTTATAGGCCTTTCATCCCAACTAAGTTGCAAGTTCCCTGTGAACCTGGTCTTTTTCATCTTTGTTGTCCTGGTACATAACACAATATAGCACCTGGCATATTGAATGAATGATTGATCATTATGTAGATGTCTAGTAAACTTTTTGTGTATATGAGATGGAAGGAGATCTGTTCATGACAAGAAATATAATTTAAGCCTTGTATTTTAAAATGTTGTCAGAGAATAAATTACTAAAATCTATTATCTCAATCTACTGGGACACCATTGCAATATGTATCACAGTTATGCAGTTTGGGGATATAATTTTAATGAAATCGTATTCTTTGATGAGCAGCTTCAATGATAGGTGTTAGTTTTTTAAAAGTCAGTTTTATAAAAAGTCAGTTTTACCATTCTAGTAAAATTTGTTACCAAAGCGTTAGGTATTTATACTTATGAAGGAAATACAATTAAGACAAAGTCATTTTCAATCAAATAGGATTTGATTATCCATTAATGGTAAATGGGAGGTTCATGACCTCAGACTAATGGGCCCTTTACAAGTTGTAGTGGACAATTAAACGACTCAGCAGTGAAACTGACATTGAGGAGCAGATTTTGCCTGCCAGCAGCTCTCAGGTTTGGATTTCACTGGATCATGTTCCGAAAGGTCAGCACTGGCCAGATGACCAGTCCAGAACTGCAGATGGCAATATAGTCACCTGACCACGCTGGGGCTCCCCAACCTGCTGCACCGGCTCAAGTTCACTGAAAGGTCATGGCAGGCCCTGGGCCACTACTCTGAAATACTATAATCCTTGGGTACGATTTCTTCTACATTATGTGGATAAAATAGATACTTTTGCTCTCCCAGCCAGAGGATAAAATAATGGCATTGTTGTAACAGTTACAAGATAGCAACTTAGTTTTAGGGAGCAGCTG
>NW_005354385.1:15100871-15102448 GCF_000412655.1 Myotis brandtii | reverse complement strand
GTGCACTTATGCCACCCTGTAACTCTAATGAGAGAATACCCAAAGGAACACAGAATAATCTAAAAACTTCTCTGGTCAATGATTCTTTTGCTCAAATTTTGCCTAACTTAACAAGCAAAAAAGACCAACTTTAATTTTAAATATTTTAATACTATTTCAGAGTCAGAATTAAGGAATATTTGTTTGAACATGGCTAGAAACTATTGTATTATTTCTGTTCAAAGAGCATTTTAAAAAAAGTATAAGATATAGTCTCATAATTTCTCTTCAGTTATATTATTCTTTGTCAAGACAGATAGGTTGTACTGTAACTTCACTACATCAATAGGGTGTTTCGTTTGCCCTACAGGCTTGATCTCTTGGACATTATTCACTCAAGGTAAATGGAGCAAAATTATGTCCATAACTAGAGGCCTGGTGCACAAAATTCATGCACAGGTAGGGTCCTTAGGCCTGGACGGCAATCAGGGCCAATCTGTGGGGTGACTAGAGGCTCCTGCATTGAGCGTCTGCCCCCTGGTGGTCAGTGAGCATCATAGTGACCAGTTGTTCCATGGGTTGTTCCACAGTTTGGTTGATTTGCATATTAGGCTTTTATTATATAGGATATGAAGTACTCATCTATGCAAAAGAGAGAAAAATCTGGGCTCACAGCTTTTTTGAAAAGAATTTAATAATAATAAGATCCCTAGTCAGTTTGGCTCAGTGGATAGAGCATCAGCCTGCGGACTGAAGGGTCTCAAGTTTGATTCTGGTCAAGGGCACATGCCTGGGTTGTGGGCTTGATTCCCAGTAGGGAGCGTGCAGGAGGCAGCCAATCAATTATTCTCTCTCATCGTTGATGTTTCTATCTCTCTCTCCCTCTCCCTTCCTCTCTGAAATCAATACAAATATATTTTTAAAAAGAATGATAAGAAAGGGATTATAAATTTGGAAACAATGCCTATAACATCTAGATGAGTTCTTAGCAGTGATTCTGAAGAGTTTGCACACAAAAGTCATTAGGAAAAATATTACTCTTGGAGGAAAGATTTTAACTTGCTTGTTTCAAATCGTAATGTCCTACAGAAGAGCTTAAAACATACTAACTTAGAATAAATGTAGAAAAAAAATTAATGTATTGGTTGAGGACATTTTCACCAGACCGAATCAAATTTGCATTGAGGCTTCCTAATTTTGCCCCATTTTATTTCTCTGCCCTGCATCAGCTCAGAGAAGAGACATCTGTGTACACCTAATACAACATTCTCTGCATGTTCTCAGGAAAAACAACCAAGAACACAATGGAAAAGAGGGCAGACATACAGTCCTCCACCCTCCGCTGGCTTGGCTGGGCTTCAGGTCCTGGGTAACTGAGAGGAGGCTGATTGCATGGCTGATTCAGATCAAAGGGAAGGCAGAGTGCCCCACTGCCCTGTAGCTTGTGCCCCAGTAAACACGTTTGGCTACTTGGAGCAGAAGAAAACAGACAATATATAGATCAGTTGTCTCCTAGAAACTATAAAGCTATAATTTCTGTGTGCGTGTGCGTGTGCGTGTGTGTGTGTGTGTGTGTGTGTGTGTGTGTGTGTGTGGGA
>NW_005354385.1:15083884-15100859 GCF_000412655.1 Myotis brandtii | reverse complement strand
AGAGAGAGAGAGAGAGAGAGAGAGAGAGAGAGAGAGAGAAAAAACTTGAGAACATGGCAAATTTTGCAGCATGCAGGAAAGTAATAATTATAGAGATAGGCATAGACAGTTGTTATTTCTTAAGTATTTCCTTTCAGTGTGTGGGCAGCCAGCATTCTGAGCAGCTTCTGTGCTTTGTGTAGCACCTGCTCTGCTGTATAGTTCTAGAAGCTCTGTCCACACATGCATGGCTGAAATGTCCCTCCTTCAGGTGTCTCCTATGGGTACGGAAGGTAGAATTTGGCTCCAGGAACCTGCATTCTTATTTGTTTTCCAAGCCACCATCTCCAATATGGTACCCACATATATGCCTCACATACTCACCTACTATTTCTGCCTTTATAGCTGGCCCCAATCCCTTAGTCGCCACCAATTTTTGTTCTCAGGATTTATTTGTCCTGAGGGGAAATTGGGTAGGGACAAACTGTAGTCTTCAACTCTTCGTCTATTCTATACTTTGAACCTCAGGGGCACTTCTATTAGAAAAGGCAGGTTCCATGGGCTTGAAAGTGCTCCCATGAAGGTAGCTTTACCAAAATTTGAACTGTATGCAAATCTGTCACCCCTTTCCCTTTCTGAAGTAATCCTCATCTTTTTTTTTTCATTCTAGGAGTCTGGACAGCCCCACACAACCCAAACCTGGCTTACAGGGTCAAGCGGTTTTTTCATAGTGGGAAAAGGCCTACGAAAATCCCTCACACAGAGGTGCTAAGAGCTTAATGATGAGCATTCCCTTGAGTGTCTTCATTTTGAAAGAGATTGCCTGGAGAGGTTATCGATTTACACAGAGAAATGGATTTCTAATCCTGGAATTTCATCAGAAGAAGGGAAGGAGATTTGCTTGGGTTGGGATACAGATCATTTTGGGGGCATAACTCCAGAAATTAAAGAGAAGCAGCCACCTGATTTGTCTTCTGATGAAGTGGCCCAGATTATGTCAGTGCCTTTGATCCAAATGTAGTAATCACCTTTGATAGAGAAAACAAAAGAGAAAGAAAAGAGAGGGGAGAAAGGAGAAAGAAAAGCAAAGCTGTGCAGATATCATCACCACACAGTAACATAAAGGGAGGAGAGAATTCCACAACACCTATCCCTGTGAGGAAATGTATTTCTAGGCAGATATTTGGAGTTTGACGATTGAGCTAGATTAAAATGAATTTGTATTAGCAGAATAATCTGAAAATTAGAATTAATCTAGCAAACTATAGAGTCCTCTTGAATGTGCTTCTGTAAGTATTTTTAAAATCTCATCTGCTAGAAATTATGGCTCAAAAACAAAACAAAAACCAAAACAGACTAGGGCAAAATGAGATCACTGTAATTAGATAGCTAAGATCACTTTTAAAAATAGCCACTTTGAATCAAGATAAGCAAGTACAGGATGAATAAATTAGCTGTAATGCAGATCATATTTATTTTAGATAATGGTAAGGATGATCACACAGCACTATTTAAAATCCTTACATAACTAGATCATCAGGACAATTCTATGAGATAGAGACTATTAGCATTTTAAAGAGAAGGAAAAGACACAAAAAGTTGCACTTACAATTAGCAAAGCAGAGCCAGAAGTAAGCAAAGTCCTTCTGGTTTACCTTTCTCCTAGTCTGAGGCTATGTATTATCATTTCAGTGCAAAGTTGTACTGACCTTTTGCAGTGCTTTTGTCTTCAATCTGCTCCTTTGTTTCAGTGTCTTGGTAGTTCCTGGTGATATGGACCAAATCATGACACATCCACTTAGTATTTGCAAGTCCTGCAAATCAATACTTCAAAGGGAGTAAGAACCAGTTGTTTGGGGATTTAAACAAATGGAGGATGATTGCTTCCATTAATTAATTGCCATAATTTTCTTATTTTAAACAACAACAGAAATAATACTACCTAAAATTCTTGGTTTTAAAGTTTGAAAGGGACACTATATGTAATCTTCTTCCTTACTCTCACTTTACAGATGAGGAAACTGAGACCCAAAAAGCATTAACTAATTTGCTGAAGGTAACACAGACATAAAAAGGACTCATTTCCCAAAATGTAACTATATCACAAATCCCTAAAAAACACAATGCTTGCTGCCATGGATTGCTGATATAAAATAGGCATTTTGTTACTTTTTGTTAACCTTCATTCTTTTAATCAACTTGGTCTTCTCCCCACAGGTTCCAGAATCACTTTTGTTACTTGAGAGTAAACACTGGATTTTTAGATAGCCTATACCCCTCTCCTTCACTGCTATCCTACACTAGAGAATAAAAGCCTCTCACAAGTTTTTTTTTATTTATTTATGTATTTTCATATTTTTTATTGATTTCAGAGAGGCAGAGATAGAACCACTGAGCCATGGTTGTAGGGCACAAGTTTGTTTTTTAGAGAGGAATCATGGTGTGTGTGTGTGTGTGTGTGTGTGTGTGTGTGCGCGCGTTTACCTTCCTTGCTTTGTTTTTCAAGAGTATTTCACTCAGCCAGGTGTCGCTCAGTGGTTGAAAGGCAACCCAGGAACCAAGAAGTCGCCGGTTGGATTCAATTTCTGTTCAGGTCATCTGCCCATGTTTCCTGGCTTGAGCCCCAATAGGGGCGTGTGCAGGAGGAAGTCAATCATTGATGTTCCTCTCTCATCAATGTTTTTATTTCTCTATCCCTCTCTCTCTAAAAATCAATAAAAATATTTTTAAAATGTTTTATTGTTTTATTTTTAGGACCAGAAAAGAAGATATGAGTTAAGATGCTTAGTTAATACATTTTTTATTTATTTACCTACCAAAGATATTTTATAATGAATTATGTATGTACTAGAGGCCCGGTGCACAAAATTCCTGCACTTGTGGGGGGCGTCCCTCAGCCCAGATTGTGAGAGGGTGCAGGCCAGGCCGAGGGACCCCACTGGTGCACTATTGGGGCCAGGGAGGGATGTGGGATGTTAGCCAGTTGGGAGGGACTGCAGGAGGGCTCCAGGGCATGTCTGGCCCATCTCGCTCAGTCCCGATTGGTGGGACCCCAGCAGTAAGCTAACCTATCAGTTGGAGCGTCTGCCCCTGGTGGTCAGTGCATGTCATAGTGACTGGTTGACTGTCTGCCCCTTAGTGGTCAGTGCACATCATAGTGAGCAGTTGAGTGGCCTTAGCATATCATTAGCATATTACGCCTTGATTAGTTGAACAGATGACTGGACGACCAGACACTTAGCATATTAGGCTTTTATTATATAGGATGTGTGCATATATACAAATATATCACAGATTTATATAAATGCACATATATGTATATGTATATGTATATGTATATACTAGAGGCCTGGTGCATGTGAATTCATGCACAGGTGGGGTCCAGCCAGCCTGCCCCAATTGGGGCCGATCAGGCTGGGCCAGCCAGGGGGAGAGGCCGTGGGAAGTTGGCCATCTGGCCCTGCCCCCAATCAGGGGGGCCAACTGTGGGCAGGGCCAGCCAGGGAAAGGGGCTGCAGGTGATTGGCTGCCTGTTCCCCCCACCCCCGAGTTGAACTCCTGGTCAAATTCCTGGTTGAGAGGACAATTTGTTTATTAGCCTTTTATTATATAGGATAGTTACCACCTACCCCACATCTCTCCTAGGCCTTGTGCCATCTGTGTGGCATTACAGAGCCTAGATTTTGGACTTAAATATTTTCTCTAACTCGGAGTTGATAGGTACCTCTGAGCAATTTACTTGGCTCTTGACTCTCTTGTTGCTCCCTATATAAACTAAGAATAATGGTTTTATTTTTCAGAGCTCTTTGAAAGATAACAGATATATGTGATTGTGTAAAGAGCCCAGCACAGTGCCTGGTATACAGTAAGTGACCAATTAATATTACTCTTATTATTTTTGTCTAGCCCATAATAGGTGTTCAGTAAATGTTGTTGTTGTTATTATTCTATATTTCTGACCATTTACAATTTCTCTTATACCGTAGCAACAATGTTTTATAACTATCACCATAAGTTTATTCTTTAAACAGAAAAAATAGGCAGTATGTAATAAATTGGTGAGAATTATGAAATATAATCTATAGGCAATGGTTGTATGAATTTCTCAACAAATAAAATCATTATGGTTTTGTTTGCCAACATAATTGTTATACAAGGTTGGCTATGCATGTTTTCCTTCCCTAGCTGCTCTAGCATTTTAATTTTTGATGTTTTTTATCTAGTAGGCTAAGCAACTTACCTCTTCATTTCTAAGAGAGATGTAAAACCACTAATGATTTGAAAATCTTAGTTCTGCCTACACTGTCCTTTGTGGCTTTGGCCAGGTTATTTATTAATAAGACTCAATCCTAGCCCAGCTGGTGTGGCTAAGTTGTTGAGGGTCAACCTATGAACCAGGTGGTCATGGTTTGATTCCTGGTCAGGGCACATGCCCGGGTTGCAGGTTCTGGGCCACCAGTAGGGGGCATGCAGTAGGCAGCCAGTCAATGATTCTCTTTCATCTTTGATGTTCTATCTCTCTCTCCCTCTTCCTTCTTCTCTGAAATAAATAAAAAATTACTTTAAAAAAGACTCAATCCTAAAATGAAGTGTTTAAATGAGATCTTGAAAGTACCTTTCACAGTTTCATACAGAAATTATCTTCTTGTATCTGTATGTGAGTGGAAGCCATAGGTTAATCACCATTCACCACAAAAGCATGACTACCACTTTGCTTTCAGAGTCTAATTTGAAATGATCCAATGAGATTTCTTGTAAAAAAATAAAAAGGTACATGCCTCTTGTAAGTAAAGACTAAATATCCATGCTTCAAGTATAGTTCTTAACTGCCTATATTTTGTCTGTTTCCTAATTTGGCTGCTGGTTGCAACATCAAGACAAAGGGCAGTGAACACTTAGTGAGAATCTCAGTGTAAGTCATTTGTTTTGTTAATGTCATTGTAATTTTCTTACAATGCTACCCTAGACCTTACCATGTGGAAGTACAGAGCCATAATCTGATGAGCCATAAAGCAATACAGTTTTGTCAAAAAATGGATTTGTTGAGGAAAGGCATTTAAGGTTGCTTGTTTTAATACATGGTGTATAGTGACATCTGTTGGATATTTTGTGTAATGAATTACATGCAACTAAAAATCAGGACGTGGTAAGTAAGCTTTTAGGGTGAAGAAATGGAAATGGGAAAATATAAATTCAGTATTAACACATAAGGAGGGTGTCTCCCTGAAGAATTGAAAGTGTTAAGTATAAATTCCATAAAACAAATAGCTTCTAATTACAGAACAAACTGAAGACAAGAGTGATTTCCATGGTAACCATAAAAAGGGGAACTTTTAAAATAAGAAGTAAGGTGCCCTGGCCAGTGTGGCTCAGTCAGATGAAGCATCGGTCCTGTGCACCGAAAGGTTGCGGGTTTGATTCCGGGTCAGGGCATATACCTGGGTTGAGGGTTCCATCCACAGGTGGGGGCGTGTATAGGAGGCAGCCCATCAATGATTCTCTCATATATTTATGCCCCCCTCCCTGCTCAGTCTCTCTCCCTCCCCCTCTCTCTAAAACATATCCTCAGGTGAAGATAAAAAATATTAATGAAAAAATTAAACATAAAAAGAAGAGTAAAGTGAAGAACAGAAATAAAGGTTGACCAGAAAGGAAAATAGACCTGGCAAGCAAATAAACAGGACAGAAGTAGTCTTTAGTTGAAATATCTGTGAAAAATACTAATTAATTCTCTAAAACAATAATACTAATAAAACAACTGTGGATATAATTACAGTTATGTCATTTGCTATGCCACACGAATTATATTTCCCAACTAAAAATATTGTGTAACAGACCCATCTGAAATCGTAGCAACCACGGAGTATGCAGAGAAAAGTAGACTGTGGTCAGGGGTGTGGTTCCATAACTCAGGTCTCCTGTAACCTCAGATCCTTACTTATTTTACCCCCGAAATGAGAAGGGATGAAAAGGCAATTTCAAAGGCCAAATCTAGCTCTCAATTTTTCCAACTACAGTATAACTTTAAATTAGTAGCTACTTTTCTTTTTTGATGATTTTATGATTAGAAGTTAACGTCATGTGCACCCTTGTGCAAAACACTTAACATCTCTGTAACTGTTTTCTCACTGAGAATCACAGGTGTCTGGACTAGGGGATCTCAAAATTGACATCTGTAAAATATAATTATTCCTCAAACACTTTATCATATTCTTAAACTCAATTTAGGTCTTGAGTGAATTAAAATTCAACCTTGAAAGAGTGGTAAGAGAATCAGTGAATGCCCAAACATGTAGATAAAAGGACAACTTATATTAAACATGAATAGGTCTCTATGGGGTGGGTAAAACTTCCTCTGCCTTCAAGGTTCTTCTGGCTGGTCTAATAATCAGATAGACATGAGGCAGATTAGTAAGAGAAAATAACCAAATTTTATACATACATGTGTAAGGGAACCCTGCCTCCTGCCTACATGAGAGAATCAGAGACCCCACATGCAGAGGAGGTTCAGAGATAGAGAGAGGGATTGAGGGATGTAAGACATTCTGAGCGAGGGATGAGTTAATCACCTGGGGGGATTTAAAGGTCATTGCTAGACAATAAAAAGAGCTGATGTTTAGCAAATAGAAATTTGCCCTGTTATATAGATAGGTTAAAAAAAGGGGGGTTATCTCTGGTAATGTCTTATTAGGGGCAAGACCCCTAATTCAAGTTCTTTTAGGTAGTTAAGCGTGGGGCAAATGTTTCTCACACTACTTCTGTTGTTTGGTCAGTATTGGGGACAGCAACAGTAAAGCTAGTGTACCTCTGAAGGGCTTGTATTCTTTCAACCCTACTTTTATTCTGATGTTTGGACCAGTGGCATCAAAGAGAAAAAGCAGCCTAAATTTCTGAATTCAATTCTCTGGATCCTCCCAAACCCTTTAGAGTTTAAGCTGAGACTTATTAAGGGATTATCTAAGATTTTCAAACACAACTAAATATGTATTTCTATTTTACTTTCTGCAGGCTGGTTGGGCCAGCATAAAACCTCATTAGTATAAGCTCCAGTAAGCAGTTTCTCTTCAGGCCAGGCCTTGTTAAGTAGAACAGAGTCCTCTGCTACATTTCAAAGTGGATACTTTCTCCTCCTCCTCCTGGAAGCCCAAGGGAGTTTATCTCTGACCTCAGCATTCTCACAGGAAACGTGATCTCCAGGAGCTGAAGATCATGGAAGTCGGGCTTGGTCCCTCTGAGTGGGTCTCCCTCTTAGGTGGTTCCATTCTGAATCTCCAGCAACTTGGTATTTATAGTTCAGGCTTCCTACCCTGGTTTCTGCTCCTGGGTTTCTACGTCAGCAAGCTGGGATGCTCTGTATCCCCCTACCTGTCTCTCTAATTTGGGGGCAGTGGTTTGCTCTGTGGATGGATCTAAGAAGAGTTGTTGGTTATCAGTTTGTTCATCATTTTACTTGTTGGAGGGGGGTGACTTCTAAGCTCCTCACATGCTGGACTGGAAAACAGACATCTATAAACTTTCATTCTTTCTTATATCTAATTTTGTAGTGGGATTTTAGTAGTGTCTTAAAATCCATTGGCTGCTTCAGCATGTCTTTTCGCCCATCTGTTTGCCACTATAAATCTATAAGAAGAAATTACTCATTCCCTACATGTTTGCTAAAAATCACCTGCGGAACAGTCTGAGCCTGGGGGTCTTACAGTTCTTTAAAAGTCACTTCATTGTGATAAGGTGCTAATCTCCAAAATTTATAAAGAGCTCATACATCTTAACAAAAGAAATATAAACAACCCAATAAAAAAAATGGGCAAAGGACTTAAATAGACACTTTTCAAAAGTGGACATACAGAAGGCCAAGAGACATATGAAAACATGATCAAAGTCACTAATCATTCAAGAGATGCAAATCAAAAGGACAATGAGGTACCATCTCACACCTGTCAGAATGGCTATCATCAACAAATTGACAAACAAGTGCTGGCCAGGATGTGGAGAAAAAGGAACCCTTGTGCACTGCTGGTGGGAATGCAGACTGGTGCAACTACTGTGGAAAACAATATAGACTCTCCTCAAAAAATTAAAAATGGAGCTCCCATTTGACCCAGTGATCCCACATCTAGAAATATATCCCAAGAAATCAGAAACACCAATCAGAAAGGACATTTATACCCCTATATTCATAACAGCACAATTTACAATAGCTAAGATTTGGAAACAGCCTAAGTGCCCATCAGCAGATGAATGGATTAAAAAGCTGTGGTACATCTACACAATGGAATACAACGCTGCTGTAAAAAAGAAGGAACTCTTACCATTCACAGCAGCATGAATGGACCTGGAGAGCATTATGCTAAGTGAAATAAGCCAGTCAGAGAAAGATAAATATCACATGATCTCACTCATTTGTGGAATCTAATGAACAACATAAACTGATGAACAAAAATAGATCCAGAGACAGAGAAGCATCAAACAGACCCTCAAACTTCTGAAGGAAGGGGGGTGGTAAGAGATCAACCAAAGGATTTGTATGCATGCATATAAACATAATCAATGGACACAGGCACTAGAGGAGGTAAGGGCATGTGCTGGGGCAGTGATGGCGAACCTTTTGAGCTTGGCTTGTCAGCATTTTGAAAAACCCTAACTTAACTCTGGTGCCGTGTCACATATAGAAATTTTTTGATATTTGCAACCATAGTAAAACAAAGATTTATATTTTTGAGATTTATTTTATATATTTAAATGCCATTTAAAAAAGGAAAATCAACCAAAAAAATTAGTTCGTGTGTCACCTCTGACACACGTGTCAGAGGTTCGCCATCAATGTGCTAGGGGGTGGGGTGGCAGGGGAGAAGTCAGTGGGGGAAAACGGAGACATATGTAACACTATATGTAATACTTTAAACAATGAGGAATAAAAAAAAGAAGAAAAAGCCATAAAAGATAAAAACAAATAAACAAAAAGTCACTTCAGGTTATATTCCTATATAAATTAAACTATTTGGGATTTTAGGTTCTCTGAGATTAGTCATAATAAATCTGTTTTCATAAAATCTCCAGGTGTTGCTTATACTAGTCCCCTTTTGGGAGTACTCTTTTTTTCCATGTATCTTGCCAGCTAACTTTTATAAACCTTCAGTTTCTTTGATTCTTTAATTTACAATCAATAGCTCTCATCAAATGGTAGTAATTGTATGTTATAGAGAACCATGTCTTCCAGAAAGCCTTCTGTGATTTAAGTTAGATTCAATGTATATTTTACCCAAACACATGGAATCCTATACTTCTGTGCTCTACTTATATTTCTTATCAGACAATGGTGTCATTCCTGAAGACTTGTCATTATGCCTTACTAATCCACAATCTCCCTGAAGGCAAGACTTGTATCCCCTCTTGATTCCTTAATGATTGATATATATGAAGTCTTTAAAATATTTGTTAAATAAAAGAATTATTCTATAAGACTATAATAAGGTTCTGGTGTTAAAGAGGAAGTGGTTAGCTTTCTCTATACCTTCAATTTGAAATAGACATTTGTGGATTTTAATTGTTCAGTGTACACTTTAAAACAGATAACCACTACCATCTGGTGGCAATTATATGAATTACAGTCAATGTCCTCAAAGTGACTCAAAGTGTGTTCTTTTAAGCCAGAAGTTGTCACTTCAGGGGTTAGGAAACAAGATTAGTGAAAAGATAAATAGAAAATGATGTGTTTCTCAAAATACTAAATCAGTAAAAAATAAAACATTATTTTTTACAAAATTACATTCTAGAAAAGCAGTGCTATAGCTTAAAGTGGTGCAAAGACATAGGTGGACGATGTATAACTTCTGCTTTGAATTCCCAAGCAGAAAATTTAACATGAGCATGATATAAATTATTATTCACATTTCCCTGTATGCAATAGAAAATTACCAATGATACTCACTTACACATATAAAGACTTGCTGGAAGTTTCATTATGTGAATTTATTGCCAATTCAGTTGTCTTGAAAGTTGTGCTATAAAAAGCATATTGTCTTTTGCTGTTCCAAATCACATTTGAATGAAATAATAAAGTTCTTAAGATTAAAACACACACACACAAAAAGTAGTATCTAAGGGCAACATAATAGATGATGCAGTGTCGTAAGTAGCAATGTATCCAGCATTAAATTGACAGTATTAAGAGGTTGCAGTGCCAAGATCTACATTATTTCTATACAAACAAGGTCTAAAGAAACACAGCATTGTGATTAATAACATATTGCCCTTTAAATATTGGAAATATGAAGCTGGCCAGGAAAAGCCATTTGACAATATAGAACACAAACACAAAAATCATTCATGAACCTGAACAGAAAGAGATTGTGCTTGGACACTGCAAAGAATCATCATGTGTGCCAATAAGTAAATACATAACTGCCTTATCTCTGCACTGTTAAAAATCTTCACAATAAATCACTATACCTTATATAGACACAGGAAAATTGTGGCATTTTAAAATCATGTTGTAGATATTGAAGGGCTCCTGCATCAAATATTTGCCTGATGCCCTGTGTACTCTAACGGTCAGCCTATAGGCGGCCCTGCTTATATGAAACTCTCAGTAGACAGTAGGGTGCTTGTTTAGGAAAGGGATCATAGAGGGAAATATCCCTAATTGAGCAAGATATAATTAAGCAGAATGAAACAGAAACTTCCCTTAGAGTGAGAGAAGTGATGGATACATACACTGATGCTGTTGCATGAATTATTTGAAAGCGCCAATTCAAATTTTGGCAAAAGAATAGCTTGAGCACAGACTTCTGGTTTCCATAGCCTTCTGAGTTTCTTTCTAGGATAATGCAATATAAAATTAAAGAAAAGACAAAACTATGGGGATGGGAAATGACTCAGGAATTTTACCACCAATCTACCCTATCCTAAGATAATATTTAGAGGATTATTATAAATAAATGACAACTGAAACAGAGAGATTTCAAAGTAGATGGTGACCAATAGGAAAATAAAATTTTGTGGGCATTAAATACCCCCCCTCCCTCTCTTCCTACCCAACTACCTAAAATGACTATGCTTTTGGAATAAAAGCTTTAAGGACTCTAAATATTCAAGAAACATTATAAGAAAGAATATTAATAAAAGCCTAAAATAGAAATTTTAAATTGTCTCAGCAAAACATAGCAAGTTTGGGTGGTGTTAGGGTTGAAATTGCTAATTCATATTATATAATGTTGAGTGGAACAAAAAAGAATCTTCTTTTTTTGTTAATGTAGGATATTTTTTATGTAAGAAAGTTGAGCATAAAATGATCAAGTTTTGTAAAAGCAAACAAACCAAACCTCTATATATGTACATATATATGTACATAATTTTGTATGGACAAAGGATAAGAGGGAGTATGAAGGCTATTAACATTGGTTCAATTATGAGTAGATGAAAGAGGAAAGTAATTAGGGAGAGATCATTAATTATTTATACTCACTTGCATTATTTTATTTATTACAGTGATCACATATTTATTTAATTAACACTTCAATAAGGAAAACATTAATTAACTAATGATTCTTTATTATGATGGAAAAGCATTCAAAATATTTTCCTTGAGCACCTACTATCTTCAAGATGCTATACTAAAGTGGAAATTCTAACTCACATATGAAATCTTCCCTTACAAAACTATCAATCATTTTTCCAATCCTGTTAAAGAGAGAATAGGTTGTTACAGACCAATCATCTGGACATATTCAGGCTTTGGACAGTTATAAACATTGGAACTAAAATGAAACCCATAAAGGTTAGGCCAATATTTAGTGAAAGATTTTTTTCTTTGATGTATTTGCCAATAATCACGCACTAGGCTAAAAAGGTGAAAAGCAAATGATAGCGTAGAGCCTAAGAAATGGGGCAGGGAATTTGGTAATTTCATGAGGTTGACGGGACAAATTATGTCTCAAAGTGAATAAGGAGGAGGATATTTGGTAAACACTTCAGGTTTTCAGCTGAGGACTTGAAGTGCTACAACCTAGAAATGGGTGAATAGAAATAGACCTTTTAACACTCATAGCAGAATCTAGGTAATAATATGTTTAAAGTTTAAGGTTATTTACCCCTTATCTAGCCCAACAGAAAAAACATTAAATCTTCTTTGGAAAAATGCAACATTATCTATTGCATGAAGATACCTTTCCATACACAATGTTTGGCATTAAATCAAAATTACTAGGCATAAGAGATAGCAAGTTACATGAAAATGATCAAGAGGAAAAAAACCAAAATAGAAACAGACCTAGAGAAGGAAAACTAATTCTGTTATTATAACAACAAATACAATAACAGAAATTAATAAATAAAAAACAGGAATTTAATAGTAGAAAGGAAGAGCAGATAAGAATAGTAGTTGCTAGGGGCTGGATAAGGAAAAACAGGGATTTTAGCATAATGATATGTCATTGTTGCTTTAATTTGAACTTTCCTTGATAAATAGGATGTGATTGTTAGGTACATGTGAAGTATATTATATTGTAAAGTGCTTGTATATGACCAACTCTTCCTCCCCCTTATTGTGTGTGTGTGTGTGTGTGTGTGTGTGTGTGTGTGTGTGTGTGTGTTTTACCATTAGTCAAGTAATCTCAGAGCCTAATTGGTTTATAATTACTAAACTATTTGAACATTATTTTTTCTACTCTTAGAGTCACATGATCCATAAGCATGAATCTTATTCATCATTTAAGTTATTTACCCTTAATTTATTGTTCTACCCTTAACATTTTAACATAAACTACAACATTTATGTCTTATGTCATCCTATCCTCTTCCTACATCCCAATTTATTTATTTTTTTTAAAAAAGGTAATATTTATTTGGAGTCATAAAAAACAACAAGTAAATCATGATTATGGAAAAACTATGAAGTCATAAAGATTTCTATGAGAAACATCTATGACCTAGATTGAAAGTTTGCACTATAAAGTGCTCAAATTCTTGTGTTGTGTTGTCGTTACATTGCTATAAAAAAGTCAGACTAACAAAATCCCAATGGAATATGTACATTGCAGCAGTTGCTAAGGTAACCCCTTTAAAAGTCTCTAAATAGAAAAAAAAATAAAAATACATTCTTTGAGGGCAGATAAGTTAAGGCTATCCCAAGACTTTCTAAGTGTATTTTTGTGGCAGAGATAAATGACTGTAAAAAAAATAGCTGGGATCTAACCTGGAACTGATCACAGATAAACAACTAATAGACTAGTATTCATGAAATTAAAGCAAAATAGGCAGCGATTTTCAACTGCTCTTCCACAAGAATTTTTAAAACATGCAATACCTGACTATTTAGTCAGGGGCTCTGCCCCTGTTTTCCTTAGATAGTCAAATTAAAAAAATGACAACAGCCAACAGAACAATAGCCTTCCAGTATGAATAAATCAAAAGTATACCTATTTTCTTGTCAGATTTTGGTGTGCTTCAGAATTTTAGTAATTAGTTTGTGTGCCATAAGATAAAAAAGCTTGAAAATTGCTGGCATTGGGTAAACTCTTTTGAAGTTTCCTTTGGTGCCCACAAGTAGAGTAACCTCAAGATAACTAAAAATGGGAAAATTTAAGTCTATTGTTATATTCATCCCTTAGGGTGAATTCACAATTAAGCAGAAAGAAGCTGGGAGTAATTTGCTCACTATAGAATTCTTCCTATTTAAGCTTTATGTTCCATCTGGTTTGACCTTTGAAATTATAGATCTCTTATATTAAGAGCCTGGAAATACACAGAGAACAAGTTTCAGAATAAGATTAAATTACCCTCTATTTGAAAAGTATACAATAGCAAATATATTATTTAAAGATCGATGTCGTCCTAACCGGTTTGGCTCAGTGGATAGAGTGTCGGCCTGCGGACTCAAGGGTCCCAGGTTCGATTCCGGTCAAGGAGCATGTACCTTGGTTGCGGGCACTTCCCTAGTGGGGAGTGTGCAGGAGGCAGCTGATCGGTGTTCCTCTCTCATCGATGTTTCTAACTCTCTATCCCTCTCCCTTCCTCTCTGTAAAAAATCAATAAAATATATTAAAAAAAAATAAAGATCGATGTCATCGTTATGCCATAAAAATAAAAATTTCATAAGTAAACCTTTATTCCATATTTTGGGTAGCATTAAGCATTGTCCAGTATCTTTACCTAAAAGATCATCAAAGATATGCTTCCCAGATTTGTTTTCTTTGATAGTGACAGTGATGAGATTTAAATACATTATTTAACTTTCTTTTTTTTTCTGTTTATTAGTCAATTGATTAGTAGACTGAAAATACTGTTACTCAATTTTGAGTATTTAAATTGAACTAACACTTTATTAACTAAGACATTATTATGGTTCAGTGGAACCAGAGAAATGATGAGAATTTGAGGCCTAGCCCATAGGATACCTTGCTTTTGGAGGAGCTCCTGGGAATAAGTGATCCATAAGGACTGCAGGCACACTGGGCACTCATGAAGACCAGACATTGGAATAATATATCTGCCAGCGAAGTTGGGGCCTTAGACTACTCAGGGCATCCTGTCCAGAATACTAGTTGCCAGAGAAACTCCTGATAGGTTTCCACAGTTTCATATAAATTTAGCAAGTCAGCTTGAACCATACTGTTTTTCTACCCAGCTCAAAATTATATCTCTGACAGAAACACCAATTGATGAGGTTAACCTTGTTCTATTTGAGGTCAAGCCAGAAAGCTTAGGTAATTAGAAATTTCCCTTATCCCTACCCTGGATATCCCTATTTCCCTTAATAGTAACTCATATTAAATCTATTATTTATTGGTCTAAAAAATTACCAAAGTAAATCAATTAAATCAGGTTTCACCAAAACACTCAATTTAAAAACCAATCACTATGAACTTGTTAGAACTTTATGAGTTTTATAGTGTCAAAGGCTCTGAAAATTCCCTCAGTACAGAATTCTATATGTTTAATATAGATTTTTCTTAGTTTTAATTTCTATAATAATTTATCAGTTCTAATCTGTTGTTTGTTATGCTATACTTATAATTTACTTAAAGATTTTCTAGAGAAAAAGAAACACCATATTAAATGTACATATGCAATTATTAACCAACCATAATTTTTAATTATTCCTAGACTTAAATATAACTTTCTTCTCAAGAAAAACATCTAAGTTTCAGTCTAGAACTTCACATTCTGAATTCAAGTTTCTTCTGAATCACTCCTGGGTCAGAGTTGTAAGATGTTTCTTACCATGCAATGTCCTTTTATCTCATTCAGTTCTGATGCACTATTTCAAAGATTGTTTTTCAGTTATTTGGAGTGTTTTATTTCTACCATGTTCTCATTCTGCAAGCTTTGGTGCAGATGTCCCTTTAATCTTGCCATAAGGCAGCAGAAGAAAAAAC
This sequence comes from Myotis brandtii, assembly GCF_000412655.1. Lineage (NCBI taxonomy): Eukaryota > Metazoa > Chordata > Mammalia > Chiroptera > Vespertilionidae > Myotis > Myotis brandtii. Next base: position 15,085,506 of record NW_005354385.1, on the reverse strand, counting down.
TCAGTACACTGTAAGTTTCATACTTTTCCTTAGATAACTGGTTTTAAATTTCAGCATGCCTCAGAGATACACTTAGAAAGCTATGAAAACACAGATTGCTAGGGCTGTTAAAACACAGATTGCTAAGGCCCACTCTCAGAGTTTCTGATTCAGAACGTCTAGGTTGAGCCTCAAGAACTTATACCTAACAAGTTCCCAGGTGATGCTGATCCTGGGCCCACATTTGGAGAACCACTGGCTTAGGTCTTCTCTAAAATCATTTGTTCATACATCAAGGGCTTGAAGGTGCTTAGCTGTACTCTCAGAATAAACACTAAATCATTAAGCATTCTGCTGAACTTATTTTCAGCTGATTGGATGAATTTATTGTTCACACAACCCATTAAAATTTTATGAACTAGTTGTGCTAACTAGAGATCTCTTGTATGAATATTCAAAAAAATTTACCAGTCTTATACCAACACAAAAATCTTATATTTACTTTTCATGGAAGTATAACTATACCAGTATATTTGAGAAAGTAAATACATACATTCTCATGTAACTTCTTGTCTTTTAAAATGATACAAGACAAAAAATAACATCAAAGTGAAGCTACATTTCAAAACTAGTGTTTTGACATTAATATTTTTAACAGCTTTAGAATTGGCAATATAATTTTGAGGTATATATTATATAATAATTATCTATTTATTATCTGATTCAATTTGAGGTTGATTTCTTTCTTCATTGAAAGTCTTCATTGAATTACTGAAAGTCATACAGCATCTTCTGAAAGTTAAATGTTGAAAGAAGAAATTTGTAACCTGACTGATAGTCCTTGATGATACACAAAAAGGATCATGAGTTCTTTTAGCTTTGAGAAGTTCATGATCTTGTTATAGAGATTTGGCCTTGTCTTTGATTCTTAATTGTATTGCCTAGTATATGTGACAAACAATTATTTTGAATAAGTCTCAATGACAAAATGAAATACAATAGCCCCCCTTTGTCCATGGGGGATATGTTCCAAGACCCACAGTTGGAGCATGAAACTGTAGCTAGTGCTGAACCATATATATATTTCACTTTGCTTTTTTTCCTAACATCATATGATAAAATTTAATTTATAAATTAGGCACAGTAAGAGATTAACAACAAAATAATCCTATCTAATAAAAGACAAAAAGGGTAATTGACCGTACCTTCGCTACGCTTCCCATTGGCTAATCAGCATCATGTGCAAATTAGCCGCCATCTTTGATGCAGGCAGGGCTGGCCAGTGCCTGACACCATCCGGGCCCTGTGTGCGGCCCTGGGTGACTGGGCTTAGGCGGCAAGATTGTGCCGCCCGCTGCCAGCTGGGACCCCATGGCAATCCCAGAGCAGGCAAGTGCGGAGGGTGGGCAACCCCCAGGTGGGCCTGCTCCTGGGATCACCATGCGATCCCAGAGCATGAAAGTTCCCACAGGCAGCACCCAGCAGGGCCTGCCCCTGGTCTATGCAGTGATCCAGTGATCCATGGGCAGGAAAGCACAGCCTGCAGGCAGCACCCCACCCTGGCCACAGCTCAAGGGAGAGAAAAACACGCAGTTGAGGCCAGGAGCCTGAGAGATCAACACAGAGGGGTGCCTCCAAGTCTC
>NW_005354385.1:15044075-15083755 GCF_000412655.1 Myotis brandtii | reverse complement strand
ACACACACACACACACACACACACACACAGGATGCCTGCTCTGAGCCTCTGCTGCCAGACTCTGGCCATCAGTAGGACATCCACTGAGGGTTCCCGGACTGTGAGAGGGGCAGGCTGGGCTGAGGGAACCCCACTCCCCAGTGCATGAATTTCATGCACCGGGCCTCTAGTAAGTAATAAAATAGAACAATTATAGCAATGTACTCCAATAAAAGCTATGTGAATGTGGTCTTTCTCTTTCTCTCTCTGATAATCTAGACTGCTCCTAAGTGACTAATGGGTGGGTAGTATATACTCATGTGTACTGTGGATAAAAGGATGATGCAAGTCCCATGCCAGACAGAGCAGGATGGGGCAAGATTTTGTCATTCTACTCAAAACAGTATGCAATTCAAAATATATAAATTGTATATCAATTTCTGAAATTTTCCCATTTAATATTTCTGGGGCATGCTTCAGCTGGGGTAACTGAACTTGAGGAAAAGAAAACAGCAGATAATGGGGACTACTGTACAATGCTGTTTATTTGCTGGTATCTGCATCTTGAAATTCTGAAAGTGTTTTGATTGTTTCTTCATAAGAAAATGTGGATATGTAGTCTTTTATCCAGTGATAGGTATTTAAATCTCATAACTATATTTTTATAGGTTTTTTTTATTGTTTCAGTATTCTATTATAGTAAAAACTTTTAAAGGACATTTTAAATGACTTTTAAGTGTACAAATAGAAATATAAACTGATGTGATTTTATAAAATTTAATAATGTAGGTGACAATCTGTTAAGATTCTTTTTAGATTCTGTTAAGTTACATTTGACGTAACTACAAGCAAGGACAATGCACCTTTATCTTTTGTCCAGATATTGGCTATAAAGATGGGAGAAAATAAATACAAGACACGTGTATATGGAATCAAGAAAATATGGTATTAAAAACTAGGGAAATTATGATATAAACTGATGAAATTATTTCTTAAAGTTTCAGAAGTTGATAAAAATTTGTAGACTCTAACAATAGTTATATATTTTTTCTGTATGTCTTTGTAGAGCAGAGATAGTGGTGTAGGTTTGACTGTTGTCAACACTGTTCAGAAGAGAGCTTCCTATGAATACAAACTACTTTCATCTCTTTACGTGAGTTTGAAATTACCAAAGGAATTTGTTTTAGGAAATAAAAATGATATCAAAATAATTCAGTCTAAGTAGCATGTGATATTACACACACACACACACACACACACACACACACACACACACATATATATATATATATATATATATGTAATGCCAATGTTTTAAACTCATTCATTTCTATATAGACAAGTAAATGGTATAAAGCTTTGTCTATATTAAAAGAGCAAGGGAAACTAAATGTTTAGTGAAGATGATATGGTAAGTCTCAGTAACATTTTTTTCTCAGGTGACTACAGACTCCAAATATATTCTTCCCCAGAAGACATTTGTCTATAGCTCTTTTTCCTTCTGTTCCCTTCTGCATAACACCCACTCTGAATTATCTCCTTTTTATCTTCACAGACTAAATCCCTCATGACCAAAGAGATAATTCCCTGAGCAAGGAGTGGTCAGGTGGTTAGCAGTAGTGCTTATGAAAAGGGTGAGGAAGAAGATAGTGCATTTGGGGAGGAGGGGGAGGAGAGCCCTCGTGGGGATGGAATTTGGCACTGCTGAGCACAAATGTTCAAGCTTAGTCATAAGAGTCAGGAGTCAGTTGTCATCCACTCCTGTTAAGGCAGCATCTAAAAAGACTTTACATTTTAGCATTTTATTCATCGTGTGTGTGTGTGTGTGTGTGTGTGTGTGTGTGTGTGAGAGAGAGAGAGAGAGAGAGAGAGAGAGAGAGAGAGGGAGAATTTCTTCAAACTGTAAAAGTATAAATTCTTATTAGTTGTGAAAAGACTTAGGATCAAATAGCACAGTATTGAACACATAGTAGAGGCTTTATAAATTACCTATTGATTGGTTGATCAGTAATTTTATTACATTTATTTATTTTAATTTTTTAGAGATTCTTTATAAAAGTTTATTTGAGCCAAACTGATAACATGTGCCTGGGAACAAGATCTCAAATGCTCCAGTGAAGGACAATTTGCCTGGTTGATCAGTTATTTTGCATACATGTTTTATGTTTTCAGGTTTTGTGTTGCAGATTCATCCAATTATTTATGGTTTAAAAGCAAAAAATCTATTTTTTATTTCATTTATTCAACAAACAGGAATTGAATGCTGATTATGTGTCAGGCAGTAGGTGTGCTAGACTCTGGAGATGCAAAGATGTTACTCCCTTTACCACATCCTCCACCACCACCAATAATGAAGATATTGCTGCCATTGCTGCTGCTGCTGCTAATAAGATGATGATAATTATTGCCAACATTTATTGAGTGCTTACTATCCCAGGCCTTGCTCTAAGAGTTTTACTCATTTGATCTTTGGAACAAGTGTAGGAAGTAGCTATGATCATCTTCATTATCTATTGAGAAAACTAGAGCCACTTGTCCAATATCACAGCACTAACAGCTGATGCATCTAGGGTTAGGTGACACATCTGGGGTTAGATGACTCATTTAGGACCTGGGCCCCACGCAGTCCAGCTCCAAAGTCATTATGCTAGAGCAATTATGGTAGATGGAGGGTCTTTTCTTCCAGAAGCTCAGGACCTGGAGGTGGAACATGACACATGAGTGGGCACCAGAAATGCCAATTATGATTTGCAAGTTAAGTGCAGTGAATGCACAAAGACTGACGTGCTGGGCTCTCTCTGGACAAGTTGCTGAGGCTGCACAGAGGGTACGATGTAGGTCTAACAGGAGTTCTTAGTGTATTTTTCACTCAGACCCCTCTGGCAGTCTGATGAATTTTTCACAGAATAATATTTTTAAATGCATAGAATGTAACTAAAGCTAACTGTATGGAAATAAGGTTCTTCAAAATACATTGTTATGCAGTAATACATGTCCTGCTTTATCAATGCACTAAATAAAAATATCTAACGGTGGCTCTAATAATCACCATAATTAAAATAAGTGAAGAATCTAAATTTTATTTGAGCCACCTGCAAAAACTGTAACCTGTTATGAAAATACCTGTGATTTCCGTTAGTGCTAAAGTCACAGGTTCTGTGAATAATACTGAGGTGTGTAGCCTACATTTAATTTAAAAACATATGCTAAATTTCGGTTAGAGGTTAGCAAAAGTAAAGATATAATTTGTTTCACCCACATTCACAAATACATTGAGTGGTCTATCTGGGGACCATGGACCCCACGGTGACAACCTCTGCAAAAATGAAAAAGCACTTAGGATGTGGACAAGGAAGGTATAAGCCACCATGGAATGACTCAGAACATGCCATATTCAAGGTAATACTGAGTTGGATCATAATCACCTTCCCTGAGGATAAGCAGCAGATTATTATTTACACAATGTGGCCTGCTGAGAAGCACCATTAATTTAGACCTAAGAGTAAGCAATTTTCTCTGCAAACTTGGTTCCTCTTTTGCTACCGCCAACTTAGAATTTACATGCTCTTTCCAGATTTCAGTGTCTTAGCAGTTTCATTCCAAGGCAACACTTGATCCCAATGAAGACATAGTTTCTACCTGAGAAGCATCCATAGTGTGGGAAAGAAGACCCACATGTGACAATAAAGGGACCAGCATTTTTGTAGCCAACAGAATGTATAAACTAAGTGAATGTCCTATTTGGGATCCAGAAGGCATCTTGGAAAAACCAATCTACATATATAAAAGCCAAGCGACTAGAACAATGGAATGACTGGAACAACTGGAATGACCAGTCGCTATGATGTGCACTGTGGTGGCCCCAATCGCACCCCTCCCCAGCCTCCTGCAGTCCCTCCCCCAGCCAGCCCCATCCCCAACCGGCCCCCCTATTGGAGGCAGGGCTGGCCGACCTCTTGCAGCTCCCGCCCCCTCTGCCCCAGCCGGCCCAACCCCAATCAGCCCCCATTGGAGCAGACCAGCCCGACCCCACTTATGCACGAATTTGTGCACCAGGCCTCTAGTAGAAGATTAAAAAGAAAAGAAAGGATTCTTGCTTACCTTTTGAAGGCAAGATCACCATCGCAACGTAATGGGCATCACTGAAACTCAATGTTCAAATATTTGTTTACCACCTAGACCCTGCTGCCAGGGCGCCAGTGTGTGCTGGGAAGTTTCCCACAGCACAAGTAGCTCATTAGGGTTTCTCACCTCTTCCTCACTCACCCTCATTGAGGTGTAAATTACAGAGGCAGATGTACCATCTGGGAAGCTTTCCAGCTACATACTTGGAATGTGGAGTGTTCCACATCGTGGGTGTCAAGCGGAGTTTTCAGTCTGTCACACTTCCAGCCTGGGTGCAAAGGAAACCCTCCAAGTTGCCCCCGAATGGTCCCCAAAAGCCTTTTTTCTAGGAGGAGATAGTAACCTTTTTGAGGACAGGGTACAGTTTGCTTTTTAGTTTTTATTGTATAATGAATAACTATTGAACTTAGTTGAAGAAAAAAAAGCATTCTGATGGAAGTCTGTGAAGCCCTCAGTTAGGAGAAAGTTTTAAAGGGCCCCTTTATAGCAATTTGCAGAAGATTCTTGTGCACCAAGAACATTAGATACCGGAGAGCTGAAATGGCATAAAAGCACATTTCCCCATACTATTTAAAAAGTGTTTTCCAGTTTGAAGAGTGCTTTTATATAATTTATCTCATATTTTCCTTACTAAACCTCAAATCGACAGGGCAGATTTTATTTTTCCAAAATAAACCAGACACTGGGTAAGTAGGTAAACCAGAGTCATGAGATATGTTATGGTGAAATCAGGTCTCAATGTCTTCATTCATGAAACTATTCAGTAACAACTATTTGTCAGGAGAACGTAGAGGGCCATAAAATAATATAGAACTCTAGACTCATCTAATCTCCTCCACTATCTTCCAACTAATCTAATATGGAGAGAAGTCATCTTAGAAATAGAAACAGTTAAGTATGAACAGAGATTAAGAACAGAGTTATAAAGAACTTGGAGGGTTGGGGAAAATTGTTCCTGTGAGTGCTTTAGTACATAGAGATCTGTTTCCATTTCACAGTTTTTTGGCATAATTGAGTTTTTTTAGATTTCCTACTCTAAATTTCTCCTGTCTTCCTTTACTCTAAATTGTAAAGAGCCAGACTCCATCGATGATAACAATGTTCTCTTCTCTGGTCCCTCAGATGGACAATTCTGAGATGTATTCTGCATGGCTCTTCAGAGAATCCCAGTAAGATTAAGGGCCAGATGCCCCTCGTGATAACCATCTCAAGAACACACACTGTAATGATCCAATATTTCACTCCAGTTTCTGGGATTATTTATAAAAGAAGCCACTTGTGTACATTCCATTATTTTAAGCTCTACTTTCCGGGGAAAGTCTAGGTTAGCACAGGGGAACTGCAGGCCTTTGGTTTTGTGCAACCTAAATTCCCCAGTTGGCTTTAGGTTAGAAAAGTATTCTGTTACTGTATACTGCCAACTCCAAAAGTTAAGAGTTGAACCAAACACCTTAGGAAAGGAAGTGAATGCCATATGCCTTCAACTTTGAAGGAAGTCCGAATGAGTAGAGCCTACATTTCAGTTGCTCACAAACTAATTTTAATCACCACGACGTTGCAAGAGCATCTTAGTATTGTGTTCTTTCTATCTCCCCTAATTAGAGCTCTGAGCAAAAGAAAATGAAAACACCTTCTGCCCTGCATGTTTTATGCAGCACAGACTCAGCCTTAACGCGGATTTTTCTTTCAGTTATGTAAGCCCCTAAATGAGGACTCCACTCCTGGGCTCCATTCTATTTTCATCACAAACTTCAGTTTTCCTTTCTTAGCATGATCCATTCCAAGTATATGTGCCAGGAATCTCCCATTCCTTTGACTTTTCTATGGCAGCAGCACCCTTGGCATTGCTCTTCCAGGGGTCCTCAAACTTTTTAAACAGGGGGCCAGTTCACTGTCCCTCAGGCCGTTGGAGGGCCGGACTATAGTTTAAAAAAAAAAAACTATGAACAAATTCCTACGCACACTGCACATATCTTATTTTGAAGTAAAAAAACAAAACGGGAACAAATACAATATTTGTATTTGCATGTGGCCCGCGGGCCGTAGTTTGAGGACCCCTGCGACACTCACATTGCCACAGGCACCTCCTCCTCACCACTCCCCTCAGGCATCAGAAAGCAATGCCTTCCACCTTTTCTGCCAGTACATATGCACAGGCCTTGTGAGCAATGATTACAGTCTATGACCTGGACACTTCTTCCCCAAGTTACTCTAAGAAAAATGAATTGCCAAACCCCTCTTTCTATATTTAAATGATTAGCAATTACATTAAATCTGCAAAAACTGTAGAGCTACCCAGCTGGTGTTGCTCAGTGGTTGAGTGTCGACCCATGAACCAAGAGATCGTGGTTCGATTCTGTTCAGGGCACATGCCTGGGTTGTGGGCTTGATCCCCAGTGGTAGGCGTGCAGGAGGCAGCTGATTGATGATTCTCTGTCATCATGGATGTTTCTATTTCTCTCTCCCTTACTCTCTGAAATCAATAAAAATGTATTTTTAAAAATAGATATTAAAAATATATGGAGAGCTAAGCCACACGACTGATCTGCATTATGACATCACTCACAGGAAGTTAGAGAGCTGATCATTTTGCCTCTATCTGCATACATGCACTCCAGAAGAAGTCACTATATAAAGGTTTTTAGTCTCAACATGACCCCAATCTTTGGAAAGAACATAGAAGCTTTGGTTGTTGACTGTTATAAAAAATAAAGTTCCATTTAAATTTTTAATTCAACATAAGGACATATTCTTTTAATGGTATGGTGGAACTCAAGAACAAACATAAATGCATGACAAAAATGGTGCAGCAACTGCAAAGTCACCATATTTGAAATAAAATATTAGACAAGTATGAAATAATTATTTTTAGGTGATGGTAGTGTATTCGTGGTATGTTGGCAGAGAACAAAACCACTCTTCATCTTAGTTTCTAAACATGTGAAATGACAGGTTTTGTGATTTACATTTGGGGCAAGGATAATTGTATGCATCATTCCTATTTAAACAAAAAAATGTGTTTGAAACACTTTTGCTATTTTTTAAAGCTACCACTAGATGGTATGCAAATACCCTTTCACTTTGCTGGCTCTCCTGTTTTTATATTGCTAGAATATGAGATGTACCTGTCTATGAGAAGTTCTGATTTAACTTTATTCTTGTCTTCAAGGCAGGAAATAGGAGGAAGAGATGCTGCTTAGATCAGGAATTTTTCACTGACTTTTGTCAACTCCACAGGACCAATTTATTCCCTCACATGTTAATGGTGGTATTTTGACTTTTGAAGCTTTAAATTTTCTCTTAACATTTCCCTAGTATACCCAAGAGCTAATTATTAAGTAATATTTAAAGGTTGTCTGCAATTAGAAAGTGTACTTCAAATCTAGAAGGTCTTTCATTTGAAGAACTAGAGATATTTAACCTTAACAATTTTTAAAATTACATGAGAGTGAGTTTATAAAACACAACATAGTTACCAAATATAAATACTATCTCATGATCTTCAAACATAAAAATATAATTGTTTTTATATAAATTTATTAACTTTCAATAGTTAAATTAATCCCCAAATTAGCCTATTCAAATACCTATGCCTGGCAATATATATGAAAATGTTTTATGACCACCTTTTGCCCTACAGAAATTCTGATTTGTTTTCTTCTAACTCATAAATAAAATTAATAGCCTACCATTTCCAATGAGGTAATAACATCCATTACTATATAACAAATCTATGGTGAATCTAAGTCTTTTCAACACCAATTACTATTTCAAATATCAATTAACGCTAGCTCCCAGCATTAGATAGTATGTTCATCATTTCAATTTCATTATTCCTGTTGTAATGCAAAACTTCTGTGTAAAAATTACCTACAAGTTGTCCTAATCTATGGCTTCCAATTGGCAGCAGTGGTCTTCCTGCCATTCTTCTGAATGGAGGATAAATGCAAGATCAGCAAAGTAGGAAGAAAGTGAAGATGAGGTTGAATGGCCATGAGAATCACTGACCCAAATATTTTAAAAAATTAGCTTTCTCTCTGAATATGTAATATAGTCCATCTTATCTCTACATTATTATATGACAGCTATACACACTATACATGTAAAATACCATCTGCATGCATCATCACATAAATAATAAGAAACTGCCTTATATCCCCAATTATCTGAATGTTCCTGATTACTCATTCTGAGACAACTGAAACTTCATTAGCCTGAACTTCATGTTCATCTATGTTGTTCCTCTTCTTGCCACATTTTTTTCTAAAACCTTGGCCTTTTAGTCTCCTACTTGCTTTCTCTGTGTTGTTCTGAATCCCAAAGTAATCCCAGAGGAAGATAGATAGCTATGCAGATTTCACACAATACAGAGACCAGCTTGGCAGCAGCCCTTCTGTGGCCTCCAAACTAATTATATTCTTTGCCCAAGTTCCAGGCTCACTGACTCCCACAGACACTATTTGTGGGTGAGCTCACCTTTGGCTTCGTTGAAAGGATGGAGACTGTTGGATCTATTCCCCTTAACCCAATTTCACATTTTCCCAAAAAATAGTTGCAGACACAGACACTATTTGTGGGTGAGCTCACCTTTGGCTTCATTGAAAGGATGGAGACTGTTGGATCTATTCCCCTAACCCAATTTCACATTTCCCGAAAAATAGTTGCAGGGGAAGATGTAGTGATCCATGGAATCCAGAATCAGTTTCCTTTCATCCCATTATTTCCTGGCACCTGAGGACTTTGCTTCTATATCCAGCTCTGCACTGTTTGTCTTGAGCTACTTTAGGACATGGCATCTCTTAAAAACAAAACAAAACCTAATGAATTATTTTGCTTCTCCACACTTGCTCCCCATTACCAACATTTATCTTTTATTTTACTGAACATTTGTCAATATTCCAACATTTTAATTCTTCCCTTTATTCATTATAACCTCTGAAGTTTTACATATGACTACACTCTCCTGAAAAAAAATTCACTTTAAATTTCTAATACTCCACTTATTGCCATCAATAATAAAAGTTTTTATTTCCCTATACCCGTAGACTATATTTATTTTGTTGACAAACTTTTCTTTGTAAATTCCTTTATGTTGTGAACTCTGTGATCACTAACTACCTTGATTCTCCTCTAATCACTCTTATTTAAGGTCCTCTACACTTCCTGTTTCTTTTACAGTATAAACATTTCTTAGGGCTCACTACATCTTGATCCTTGGCTCTCCTATTTATTTTCCACTTATTTACTTTCTAAATTCTCATTCCTTTTGTACAGCTATCACGCCAGTCTACCCATACCACTACTAAGTCTGCCACATTCTTTTGTTTGTCTCCAGGGGAAGTAATTATTACAGAAGAGCTAATTGGCCAATGTGAAAGGAATACTAGGTTATCAAATGACCATTTTATAACCATATAAACTTAAGTACATAAACCATGTAATAACAGTAAGGATTACTTCAGGCAAAAATCATCAATGGATGTCAAATTAACAAGGCAATTTTGATGAGATATGCAATATTTGCATTGTCTTAAACAGTCTTACCAAATGTTGATTATTAGCTGCAAAAGGAATTTATGAAGTGTACAGTGGAGGCAGTAAGCATCATCTTAGCTGGGTGACAAAGTTAACATTGCACAATGAGAGAGAATGGTGGACATGATCTGCCTCCAGATGTTACACTCTGGTACTACATTACTTAAGTCATCTGTACTTTAGCTTCCTTAGCAATGAATTAAAGATATGCTTTGTGAATTCGAGAACTCAGCATTATGAGCACTTAATAAATGTTAATTTCTTCTTTCAAACCTTTACAATACATCTTTATACATCATTTGTACCTTTTATCCCATTGCGCTCAAGTGTGCTTTTTTCACCAGCTAAACTGGCAGGTAATGTTTCGTATTGTGTTTTACATAGAGTAGATAATGATGCACAGTTGTTGTTGCCATTGGTGTTTCATTGCTATATATATATATATGCATATAGTTTTGTTTAATGAATTGGAGGAGAAAGTACTCTTTACTTTATAATGTCTGTTGCTATAGATACCACATTTTCCTTTAGGTTTTCATTTTCTTTCTTCTCTATGGTACCAGCAAATTATTTTGATAATATCTCTTCTTAACTTATTTAGCTACACAAATAACAGTCAAATATAATGATTTAATTTAAAAGATGATCTAAATTCAAAGCTTATAAACAATACCTCAGATAATAAAGTTTACATTTCAAAACTAATATTGGATGACATCTATCATTATGCTATGAAGAATAAGGTCACATTTAATTTAAAGATCTTATTTAATTGTGCCTAAAAAAATCAGGTTAAAACTGCGTACATGATGCAACTTAACTAAATAGTTTAAAATCTCATCTGTCACATTAAAATTGTATTGGACAATCTTGCTTATTGATTATACAGAGAAGTATAAGGTGACTATTGATTTTGAACTAAAGTTATTTTACAATTTGGTCTAAGAAATAATTAAGGTGCTAAGGTTTAATACATGACTCATCTTCATTAAACCGCCTTGGATCTTCATTCTTTACATTAAAATGTGTTTGTCAACAACAATAAACATTCACAAGAAAAGAACAGAAACATTAAAAATCAACAACTTTTCTTAGAATTGAAGAATCAAGGTTACTGTGCAAATTGCTACCTCAAACTGGAGAGACAAGTGAATACAAAGAATTATGGCTAAAAAGCTATAATTATGGCTAAAAAGAGAGGTTTTACCTATTGCCCACCTTAGGGCACACAAATAGACGTTTTACCTGTTACCAATTTTAGGGAAGACAATTGAAATCCTGACAAGGTATAGGGTTCTTGATAAACAACTCAGGCTTGAAACCCTGGAAAGGCTATACCTTAAGAGTAAAAGACTTGATCTATGGATCAACATATTCTCCCTAAGACAAAAACAATAGCAAAGCTTAAAATCAAGCCTATAGGTTCCCTGTCTGGTAATGATTGAGTAGCTTCTATTGAATCAACTCTCCTAAAAGTAACAATAGAGTCTACATTGAGTTATTATAGGCAGGCAGAAACTGGAGGGTGTAGACCCTTGGAAAACAGAACTGCATTGGGTAAATTTTCTGTTTTTCACATCTTTAGTCCTGAAGGGAAGAGTCTGAGGAGACAGAGGGAAACTATGTAGTTAGGAATTGGGACCATGGTAGGGGGAAAATAAATGGGGCGGGGGACCCATCTAGGTGGAGTTACTAAGGCACCCCAACTGGGTGGAGAAGGAAGGACACAAGAGAGGCATGAACTTCAAAATATTAGGACAGGCAGCTTGCAGTTAACCAATCACAAGGTATTATGGCATACGTATAGACCAATCCCAAGGCTGTTGCTAAGGCAGAATTCTTTAAAAGACCAATCAGGAGCTAGCAAGGCTGTCTCCATCCCCTAAACTAAAAGGCTCGCCCTCCCTCTACTTAGGGGGCAGGCAATGGGTTCCCGATGTTCATTCCTCAGGTGGGGGAGCACATCCCAGAGCCCACGTGTCTTATGGTCACATGGGCCTCCACACATGGACTAATAGGCTTTAATTCGCTTGGATGTTAAACTGCTCCTGACTGTAACACGGAAAGGAAGCTCCACTGGCCTGCTCCTGGAACCCTAGCTTCCCCTTTTTCCAGGACTGGCTTCTCTCAATAAACTTCGGTTCCACTAACTATTTTTGTCCCTGACTTCATTCTTTGATTTCGGGAGACAATGAACTCCTACTCAAATACCCCACATTTTGGTCTCAATTCGACTTATTACCACATAGGGCAACTGATAAAAAAATCTTTAGTCTTACTGATTCAAAGAAATACAGGATAAAGATCTATGCGAATCACAATAGCTGATGTGAGATAATGGCAGCTCTAGCTCCAAGTATAACCTCTGATCAGATCTCTGGCTGGTCCCTGAATGACACAGAGATAGGACAGACTGCAAGCAGCCCAGCTTTAACAAAAAGAATTGCACATAGATTTTACCTCTCACCCATGTTGGAGAAACAGAGATTACAATTTTACCCCATCAAGTTAATGATTTAAAAAATCAACACTCTAAAGAGAGTAAAGAGGAATCAAGAATACATAATTTTTCATACCCAGGTTACAACCTAAAATTATTACACATACTAATAAATACGAAAAATATGACCGAATTTGGGGCAAGACAAATGTGTTTCTTGATAATCTTTTTCCAAATTGCTCTCAGAATAACAATATGTATTTTTTACTTATCATAATATATCATAAATTAATTAAATCTCTGCATATATATTTTAAGAGACTTTTTACAGTATAATTCCATTTATGTCTCTCCAATTCTGTGTTATTTTGTTATAAGCTTTACTTCTACATATGTTCTAAGCACCTCATACATTATGTGTTATTTGTGTTTATATAATTAATTTGCTTTTAAACAATTTAAGAAAATATATACGTTTTTATTTATCAATGTATTTACCATTTCTAATGTTCATCATTTCTTCCTATATATAAGAATTTCCATCTGGACTTATTTACCTTAAGCCCAAGAACTTTAGTTACCAATACTTAGAGTATATCTGATGTGACAAATTTCATAGCTTTTGTTTACTTGAAAATGTCTTTTTTTGGCCTTGAATTTTAAAAGATATTTTTCTTGGATATAAATATTTTATTTCAGAATTTTAGAGCATATTTACATTATATTCTCATTTACTAGTATACTGTTTCTAAGGAGAATTAAGGAATACTCTTATTGCAGATCCATTATATATAATTTTTCTTTTTCTTCTGGCTGCTTTTATAATTTTTATCTGATTAACAGTAGTTTGACTATGATGTGTCTAGCTGCATTTTCCTTTATTTATGCTGTTTTGGATTCACTGAGTGCCTTTCATCTATAGGCTTGTCTTTTTGATTAAATTTGAAAGAATTTTCAGCCAATATTTTTAAAAAATATTTTTCCTATGCTTTTGTTTCTTCCCCTTCTGGGACTCTAATTACATGTATGTTATATTATTTGATACTATCATATTGGCTCTTGAAGCTCTATTCATGTTTCTGTCAGTCTTTCCTCTATACGTTAGTTTGGATACTTTCTGTTGTCTTGATTTTCTATTTACTGATGCTTCTCTTTTATGCAATCTGTTGTTAAACACAGGCAATTAAATTTTTGTTTGTTTCAGATACTGTGCTCTTTTCAGTTTTATGTTTTACCCATTTTTTAAAAGTTCTATAGCTCTTCTAAAATTTCCCATCACTTCACCAATTTCATTCATATTTTTCTATAATTCCTTTAATTTATATGAAAGTCCTAACCACTAATTACAATAACTGGGTTACATGTGGGTTTGTTTTCAGTAATTTATTTCCTGTTTCTTCACATATCTAGGATTTTTTTGTTGTTTAGTTTAGTAGTATTGTAGAAAATCTGTTATTGGCTTCTGAAAAGTGCTGTAAATTGTACAAGCATGCAGTTAAATTACAAGCAGTTTAATTGATTCTTGTGAGGATTATTTTTAGGTATTCTTAGAGTGGTCAATGGTCAGTTTTTTTCTTTGAGTCTTGAGGAAAACTTATTAATCTTCGGATGCAGTTTTACTGCTAATGTGTGAGCCTTATGTTGCTTCAGTGGAGACCTTGAGATGTTTGTCAATTTACTCAAAATGTTCAGATTCACATTCCCATTCTATGTCTCCAGCAGTGAGTCACCACTAATATCTGAGTACAACACTTTCAGCCTTCCAGATGTTGTTTTCCTCAAAAAGGTTCAGTGACATCTTATTCTGTACATGAATAGTTTAGAAGTCAGTAGTTTGAGGGGGTTTCATATGCAGAATCTCTGTGGTACTTTTCTTTCTTAGGTGCTCCCCCTCACATCCTATCCACTCCTAGAATCATGAATTCTATTGTCTGACTCTTTAAACCAATAAGATAGTAGCTTTTTCCCCTGAGTTTTCTAAAAGGCATGTCATATGACTTGTGAGTTCCCTCCGGAAAACCACATCAATGGTGATCATATCCAGAATTTTATATTCTTTCAGGGTTAAACCTCCTCTGGCTTGTGCTTGTTTTTGTTCCTCTCCAGTTAATTTAAGTATTTACATTTTGCCCATGGTTTATCATTGTTAGCATCAGATCAGTTAGTGCCTTATAAATTTTACATCATTGCCAGAGTCAGAAGCTTTCATGACTTTTATTTGCTTGATCTGCAAGTTATCAGTGAGCTAAGAGATCTTTGAAATATTTTACTAAAATTAAATTCATTTACATGCAAATTACCTCTTAATTATGAAAATGTTGGTACAACAAATGAATAAGAGTCTCAGAAATTAGGTATGTCATCATACCTAATTTTAAAGTATAGCAGTCATTATGCAATGAGCATACTAAAATTTACAAACTCAGATACGTGGATGATGACAATCTGGAAGCTCATGTTACCTTTATCCAAGTATTTACTGAACTTGCTAACATGCTTTCTAATGTCTTGCATTTTAGCTCGATGAGTGTTTATATTAATTTTCTTGTGTAAGGCAGCACTAAACATCTTGGGAAAAGATGAATATATTTATTCAACACACATGATTATCCTTAAGGAAATCTCACATTCCCAAAATACTCTATAGTTTGCAAACAAAGTTCACATATGTTTACCTGCTTTAATATTCTTAACCACCTTCTGAGGAAGCATGCCAGTATCTTCATTTCATAGACTATAAAATTAGAATTTTGAAAAGATTATAATGACTTTCCAAATAAACACTTACAGCAGGTAACAAAGCCAGGTCCTGGACAGATAGTCTGCCTATTGGTTAAACTCTGTTTCCATTAATCAATAGCAATCTCCCACCTAATACTGCTTTTGATCTCAGTGCCCTTCCTAGTACATGTAAAATACTTTGTGTTGTCCTTGATATAACACAGAGTAAGTAACACCGGACCCTTGATAGTAACTTCAAGTTTAAGACTGATTACCTTGATGAGAAAAAGATAGAAAAAATTAAGTAGCACATAGAGGTCACATTTCTTGGCAGAGTATAGATTAGAATTTGGGTATTATAACTACTAATTTTTCTATTATTTCATGCTTAAAGAGATGCATTTGGACTATTTTTTTCTATTACCCATGTTTATATTTCTAAATATTGATCAACTTCAAGCTTAATACAAACAATTTATTTTCACTTGAGCAGATAAAATTTGATAGGAAAAAATCAGGAGGTGCAACTTTTAAAGTAAATGTTAGACTAAACTCTGTCTTTTTTGCCTGAAATGTTTTACAGGCTTGAGGACAAGTTAAAATAAATTTACTTGCAAATAGCCTTTTATCTATACACAACTTAGAACTAGTCTAGTTTACCCTCTGGGGGGAAAAAAGAAAGATGAATACGTTTTTATCTATAAGTTCATTGATTTAAGAACACTTCAAAATTAAACTATTTTAAAAAATGTTAGCTCTGAAAATATGACTTCTTCCTGTTAAGCCCTACACAATGTACAGCATTTTGGTGATGTTACTGCTTTTTATGGGAGTCTCCTTTTATATGACTTTTTGAATTAAATCAGACCTAAAGAAATCTGCTGCCTAGGCATTCTATTTGACTTTCCTTTTATGTACTATAATTGCACAGTTACTTTGATTGCTAGATGTGCAGAAAGTGAAGCTACTTCTGAAATCTTACCTTGATAATACATTGAAGGCATATGGTTGTAGACAGAAAGCTCCTTGAATAATCAGTATGTGATTCTTGTTACTAGGAAGCCATAGTCCTAGACTAAATGTCTATTACATACATCCAATGCTCAACATAGACATATACAGATATGTTATAGATATCCTATCGAATAAAAGAGAAACATGGTAATTAGCATACGACCACTACCCTTCCCATTGGCTAATCAGTGAGATATGCAAATTAACTGCCAGCCAAGATGGTGGCCGGCAGCCAGGCAGCTGGAAGCGAACATGAGGCTTGCTTGCTTCAGTGAAGGAGGACTCCAACGTTCCCCGCCTGCCGCTGCCGGCCTCTGAGCTGGCAGTTTGAAACATTGTAACAAATATAGAAGCTAAACAAAACCCCAGAAACCAGCTTTCAGCCTGCTGGGATCTCAGAGCTGGAGATGATACAGTGTTTCGATTATAGAACCGAAACAAACCAGATACCTGCTTTCAGCAGCAGAGGCCTTGGCCCAGAATAAAAAAAGAAAAAAGAAAAAAAGGAGCGGTCGGGAGCTTCAGTCACCCACCAGCCTGAAAACAGCCCTCAGCCCCTCACCAGACTGGCCAGGAACCCCAGTGGGGACCCCCACCCTGAAGGGTGTGTGACCAGCTGCAAACAGCCATCATCCCCTCATCCAGGCTGGCCAGGCAACCCAGTGGGGACCCCCACCCTGATTTTTTATTTTAAAAAGTTATAGACCATTTAGTCAAATTTTCCTTCTACTACTACATTTTTTTGATAAAATTATGTAAAGCTGCCTTTTGCCAGTTGGTATAATGGTAAAATGCATACACCTGAGCACTGCTCTTCAAAAAACTTCCCCTAGGTGGACTCTTGCCTAAAATCAAGCCTGATATAGAGCAATATAAGGAACATCATTTTGACCGGGTGTCCAGAATGAGCACTGAGCTTCTTGAAGGAGCTTCCAGAAAGAAAGCTCCACTAATGGGAGCTATTTTAGGGAGCAAAAGATTACTAGCTCAACCATATTTTAAGGGAGCATATCAGACTGGTGGCAATATTTCACACCTTCAGCATTGCAAGTCAGGTTGCACACACTCTGCTAGCCCTGAAGAAGAGTAAGAGAGTTCATCATAGTATCTTTCTGAGTCCTAAGGGTTCTCAGGATATACATACCTACCTGTGCCTTAACTATTCTTGCACAAGCTTTTGTACACACACACACACACACACACACACACACACACACACACTAAACCAGAAATACCAAATCTTGGGTAGTTGACGAAGCAAAGCTGATTTGATAGAAGTTATCTTATAGTTGATACAGGCTGGTAAGAGTTTTGTGCACCGGGCCTCTAGTATATATATATGAATATTCAAAACTTAGGACATACATAAAAATCAAGTGAAAATAGCCTTACAAAGCTATGATTTCTGCAAATATAGTTGTAATGAAAAGGGGGTCACTTTTGAGATGTCAGATAGGCATATGATTAATCCCAGATCTTATATTCTGGTTCATTTGTTTTGAAAATATATATGAAGGTAATGAAGAAAGGCATTTGGTTCAATCATCAGAGCTAATTTTAGCTATATTATAGTACCTATAAATGTACTTCCTCTTAAGAAAGTAAAAAAGATAATCAGTTCCATGGAATTTTAAAAAGTTATAGACCATTTAGTCAAATTTTCCTTCTACTACTACATTTTTTTGATAAAATTATGTAAAGCTGCCTTTTGCCAGTTGGTATAATGGTAAAATGCATACACCTGAGCACTGCTCTTCAAAAAACTTCCCCTAGGTGGACTCTTGCCTAAAATCAAGCCTGATATAGAGCAATATAAGGAACATCATTTTGACCGGGTGTCCAGAATGAGCACTGAGCTTCTTGAAGGAGCTTCCAGAAAGAAAGCTCCACTAATGGGAGCTATCTTAGGGAGCAAAAGATTACTAGCTCAACCATATTTTAAGGGAGCATATCAGACTGGTGGCAGTATTTCACACCTCCAGCATTGCAAGTCAGGTTGCACACACTCTCCTAGCCCCGAAGAAGAGTAAGAGAGTTCATCATATTATCTTTCTGAGTCCTAAGGGTTCTCAGGATATACATACCTACCTGTGCCTTAACTATTCTTGCACAAGCTTTTGTACACACACACACACACACACACACACACACACACACACACACACTAAACCAGAAATACCAAATCTTGGGTAGTTGACGAAGCAAAGCTGATTTGATAGAAGTTATCTTATAGTTGATACAGGCTGGTAAGAAAAATATGAACTGTGTGGGATATGGATATTTATATTCATTATATAAGTATTTCTGTGGCTTTGTGTGAGAGTCAAAGGGAACAGTTTGAGTGAAGAAGTGAGTTGGGATTACAAATTTAGGAAGCATGAGTAGTTGAGGTAGTTCAGACATTAAGGACAGAATTGTAAGGAGAGGCTGAGTAAGGAGGGCTAGATCAACCATATTTTAAGGGAGCATATCAGACTGGTGGCAGTATTTCACACCTCCAGCATTGCAAGTCAGGTTGCACACACTCTCCTAGCCCCGAAGAAGAGTAAGAGAGTTCATCATATTATCTTTCTGAGTCCTAAGGGTTCTCAGGATATACATACCTACCTGTGCCTTAACTATTCTTGCACAAGCTTTTGTACACACACACACACACACACACACACACACACACACACACACACTTAACCAGAAATAGTTGCTTGTTAGTTGACCAAGCGAGGCTGATTTGATAGAAGTTATCATATAGTTGATACAGGCTGGTAAGAAAAATATGAACTGTGTGGGATATGGATATTTATATTCATTATATAAGTATTTCTGTGGCTTTGTGTGAGAGTCAAAGGGAACAGTTTGAGTGAAGAAGTGAGTTGGGATTACAAATTTAGGAAGCATGAGTAGTTGAGGTAGTTCAGACATCATTAAGGACAGAATTGCAAGGAGAGGCTGAGTAAGGAGGGCTAGGCATCACAGAATTGTGAAGTTTCCAGTCTGAAACAGAATCAGTCATAATTCTCAGATTTCACAAATGTGCATATTGTAGACCAGAGATTTATTGGCCAAGCTCTTAAGATATAATGAAAGAACCACAACTATGTTCCCATTCTCGTGATTCCTATTCCAGAGTTTTTCCCATTGTGTTGTGCTGCATTCACACATTAGTTCCCCATAGGCTCCTATGCAATTGCATTTTTATTACCTCCATTACTGGCAAGCAAAATAGTACTGTTCAATTGAGGGTCTAGTCAAATACAAATAAAAGTATCTAGATCCAGAGATAAATGAGATTTCTTAAGAAAATATATGGACTTTGAGGGATCCTGGGTACAGAATTTCTGGCCCTACAATGATGAGTTTAAATACATGAAAACCTAATTTAACAATTTAATACTATTTAATTATTTAGCATAATTCAAATGCTCACTTTTCCCTTTCAGGATAAGAAGTTAATTAAAGGAATTGAGACATGGGCTAAATGACAAATGCAAAATTAAATCATCTTGTAAGACTAAGACATCAATAAGACAGTTCTGTATTCTGAATATATATGAACAACCAGATACTACAGAAATGGTTACACAGAGAGAGTAGTGGAAATTGGGTAGGAAGGAAAGCATTGGGAGTGAGACTCTTTTAACTATATGTTTTCATTTTGAATAACAAACAAAGGAATGTAACACTGTAATATCAATGACATAATCATACAGAATTAATTTGCTTAATCAAAAATGGAATTAATACTCATTTGAACACAGCTCTCTGATGGTACCCTTGGTGGGATATACTCTAAAGACAAGATAAATTAACAGCAACAACTGCAGAGAAAAGATTACATAGCAGTTTTGATATTTGTAGTGACAGGAATATAAAAATTCTGAAATTATCTGCATGTATTTTAAGATTGAGCAAATGGAGGAACATATTGATAGTTTTGGGAAGTGGGTTCTTTCTGATGGAGATATGAGACACATATGGAATAGGAAAGGAGAGAAAGAACCTTGTAAAATGGGATTAGTGTTAGAGGATTCGTGTTCATTGACAGGAACTAGAATTTCAGTAGCTACTTAATACCCAGATTTTTTTTTTAAATTCTACTACAAGAAACCAGGGCTTCTTAGAAAACTGACTAGGGGCGGAACAAGGGAAGTACAAGTGTGGAACAGGCCAGACAGAAAGTAAAGAAGCATTCCAACATAAATGGAGATTTGGAGAGGAGACAGGAGCCAGCTTAAAGTGGTGTTCACCAGCCAAATTTCAAAGAAATTGAGTATGAGTCATGGCATAAATGATTTTATAGCACACTGAATAAAGAATATATGAGTTTATATAGATACATTTAAAAAGTGTTAACAGAATAGAAGAGGGAAAGCTGCACAGGCTACTTATGGATTTCAAAGAGAAAAATATACCTTAAGAATGATGAAAACTGGCAGATACCACCTAGACCAAGAAATCAAGTTTGGCTTCACCAATAAATAATAGGACACACTGACTTATAAGGCTCCCAATATTTTGTTTTGAGAAGGAGACAATATCATAACCTGTATAGTATTTCTGACAAAAAAAATGATAACCTGAATTTGGTCAAGAGAAAATAATCAGAAAATTAAAATAAAAAATATCCCGCAAAACAATTATCATAGGTATTTAAAATGTCAATGTTATGAAAGATTATCATAAAAAACCCACCTGGAGATGTGGTCTAGAATAGATTATACACAACTAAAGAGCTATAATAAGTGAATACAAAGTGTGATCCTTGATTGAATCATAGATTAAACAAGAAAAAGAAAATTGACAATAGAAAAAAATTTGAATATGAACTTGTTTTCAACTTCAGCAGCATTAAACTTGCATAAATTGAAATGAACTTAAATGAAACTGTCTAAGAACTAAAATTACTCAGGAAAGGTGGTCTAATATGGTATTTCTGACAACAGAACATATTTTATATAAAACTCATTATAAGAACATAATTAGTAATTTCACTGAAATGAAAGTAAAAATACATTTTAAGAATTGAATATGTGATAACAAATAATAATAGGTATTAACATTGGAAAGTACAAAATAATACAAAGAATAAAATAAAAATCAACATTAATTTCTTTCCTATGAGAACTCTTCATCTATTTCAGTGTATGTTGTCCCAGTCTTTTTTGTACTTTTTAATATAGTTTGTCTTCACTGTGCACTACTTTTCACTTAAGACAATGCCATTTCCAAAAACCTTGACTACTATGCTAAAATTTTTTTGACAAACAGAGTAGTGCCCTACAGTGTGCCTCAACATCTGTATGGTTTTAATTATTTTCCAGATTGGCTTAGCCAGACCATTTTAAGCTTAATTTCACTTTTGTGGGAGATACGCTTTTTCTTAGGTTCTGGAGTATATGTTTGTAAAAAAAATGAAACAATGTAAAAACCCAAGACTAGTCTATTTGTGAATAAATGAAGCCACGAGCCATAACATGCTAAGAATCTCAGATTTAACTTGCTTTTCTTAGTAAAGAAAATATGAAATCTGGTGCTCATTGGTGGAAGATGTAGAGCATCAAATGGAAATACTACTTAAGATGACAAGAATTTTATTTCTATGTATATATTTGCTACTACTGTGCTTTTGTTAAAAAAAAAAAAGCAGGGGAAGGTTCTTCATCTAGATAGTTGGCAGCATTGATAGCTTAGGGACTGCACAAGAACAGGGTGACAATGTCTTGGGCTCAGTTCCCCTCTCCCCATGCTTCCCCTACAGTCCCGCTCTCAAACTCTAGAACCCCTCCATCCCAGCTTGTTTCCTCGCTTCTGAAAGGAGAGTCTGTCTCCTCAGACCTCATCCACACAGGGTCCGTGCATTCCCTCACTTCCTGCTGAGCTGAGCTGCTGCCTATTGTGGAGGAGTGTTTATTTTGCTAAGGGCTAGATAAGCATAATTTCTTTAATCATATAGGCAAACTGATAAATGAAAGAAACCCACTCCAGATCTATAATTCACCCCCCAAAATCACCCTCTTTAAAATATTCAATAGTCACATGAATGTAAGAACTTAATCTTCAATATACACTCAACACATTTATTTTGAACTTATTGGACAATAAAATCCATCTCCTTCTGTATGTGTATGCATATAATTTGTTCTCTTTTGCAACTCAGAGAAGGGCTCTTTGCCTCCTTCTGTATGTGTATGCATATAATTTGTTCTCTTTGCATATTATAGGAAACTCAGAGAAGGGCTCTTTGGGTTCAGGCTGCCAGCAAGACAGAAGTCAAGCAGTAATATATTTTTAAAAATTATTCTAATTAACTGCCAGAGAAGCAAAAAAGTAACTCTATTCTCCCTCTATTTCCCTCACATATGCCCCACACCCATCCAATATGAGGATAACCAATTCTGCCCAATAAAATTGGTGGCATTCATTCCTGCTGCACCACTTTCAGCTGCTACAAGAGTCTCACTGCTGTGATGGCTGGCTGCCTGCCAGAGGACAAGCTTCCTCCTCAGCCTTTCTCATTCTTCTCTCATTAGCTGCACGCAACCTTGTCACCTATATTTTTATAAGAAGCCCTGTTTAATGAAAACCTAATCCATTCAATATTATATCTACTAGTAGCCTGAGATTCTGGGCATCACATGCTTGTATGTATTTCAGGAACCTTTGTTTTTTAGCTTGCTCCTTTTGGGGTGCCCTGTCAGCACTTATGGATTCCCTCCCTCTGTAGTTAGGTGGTTAATAAAGGCTAATAGCTGAGAAGAAAGATCCATTCAGAAAGAAGAGCCTCATGAATCCTTGGGCTGTCTACTTCTCCTGCTCTGCCACATATTTATATAGCAGCTTATACATGAGTTGGGGTTATTTCCATCGGCACCAAAGGTCAACACTTCCTTTTGTAGTTTCTGTTTAAATATGTTTCCACTCATAAAGCCCTGATTTTGGTTTCTGTCTTTTCATCATCCAAAATGATCCAGCAACAATGCAGTTCTGATATTTTAAAGAGAAAAAAATGATTCTTTTAGACATTAGTCAAAATGCAGTTTATGAAATTCACAGGCTTGAAGAGAGTTGGACAAACTGATCTATACACCCAGAAAATACAAATTACTTTTAGGCTCTCTTAGGGTGGGATGGTGAGAAAATGAATTTACCAAGATCAGTGAAAAATAGTGTTGTTATGATATTTAGAAATTGATTTGTTTTGTGCCCAGTCCTTACATTTTAGGAAGAAGCCAGGCTCTCATACTCCGTTTCCTCTGTGCCTTCCCAGGTCTGAAGGACAAACCCCACCGTCACTGATTGGTAACTTTGAAATGAGAAGATTGGAGATATTACATGGCAGTGTTTTTTGGTGAAAATAATTGAGTGGATATTCTCATTGCTTTCAAATTCCAGCCTAACACAAACAAAATAAGGAACCAAATGTTGAAGTTTAAAAATAATTCTCTTCTCATAAATTGAATTGGTTTTTACACCAAGAGAATCAAAAGTAGCTAAATACTCTCTACAGTTGTTGTCTAAGCTATACTCTAAGAATAGTATAATTTTCCACCAAAATTATCTGCTGTGGAATTCTGAAAGCTAGCAAGAAGTAAGGCTAGAATAAGCTTTGTTTCTTTATTTATGTTTTTAATCCTCATCTAGGATACGTTTTTATTGCTTTTTAGAGTGAAAGGAAAGGAAAGGAAAGGAAAGGAAAGGAAAGGAAAGGAAAGGAAAGGAAAGGAAAGGAAAGGAAAGGAAAGGAAAGGAAAGGAAAGGAAGAGAGAGAGAGAGAGAGAGAGAGAGAGAGAGAGAGAGAGATCAGAACCACAGAACCACACTGGTCAGGGCTTTTTCAATGCTTTTAAAGTATTCTCTTTGGAGTTTTACAGCTTCACCATAATGTGTCCTATTTTTTGTTTGTTTGTTTGTTTGCTTTTTCCCTGTTTGGATTTTGTTGAGATTCCTGAATCTGAGAATTCATGTATTCAGGGAGTGCAGATTTCAACCAATAACTCTGCAAAGATTCTCTCTCTTACATTCTATTTTTCCTAGAATTTTGAAAAGTATAGATATTCCTATTTTTTAGCTCTCAATATCTCATGTTTTCTATCCTTTCACTTCCCTAAACTTCAGATTAATATCTGTTTGCTAATTATCTTCAATTTTGTCTAGACCTGATTTTTTTTATGAGATCCACTAATTTCATCATTATATGTCCTTTGTAGACATTGCACATTGATTTTGTTTGGGTTTGATTTTTGTTTGCTTTGGTTTTCATATCTTACCACTTTTTAAAAGTCTCTTGTTCCTTGCTCATGCTTTCAGGTCCCATTCAATTTTCAACATAGTTTGTTTATATTCTCTACCCAACCTTTCTCAAATCAGCGATATTTTTGGATATAACTCGGCTGATGGTTGATTCTGCTGACTTTACTGATGGCAATTTGCCAATGGTGTGTTTGATAATTATGGATTATGATCTCATATTCAGTTATACTTTGTAGAACTTCCATAAGACTTGGTTGAGGTACTTCCTTCTAAAAATGATTTGTGTTTGATATTTCCAGATACTTGGGATCAAAGTAAGTTTTCAGCTTGGGGGTTTCCTATGACTTGCAAGTAGTATAAATCCAGGCCCCCAACTGTGTGAAAACACCTCTGGCTATGAATTCTCAGGAGGGACATTCTTCTTCCACCTATAATAGAGGTGAAGACAGACGAATTATCTTGTCATTTTTAATTGCTAGAGGGAATATTTTTTCTAGTGTGTCCTGCAGTGAGGGAGTCACTCGTGGAGCTCATGGAGTTTTCTGTTTCACACAAGACTCAGTTTCAACTAATCATACTGCTTGGTCTTATTTCCATTTAATCATGAATAGTTGCTATATCAGCTTTAGCTTTCTATTATTCTCAGATTCTTTCCCTGTTTATTTCTATCCCTTTGGATTTTTATTATTTTTTAAATGTTTGACTAGGCATTTAAAAATATTTATACTATTTTATCAAAAGAATGTCTATATTTTATTTAAATAAAGTTTTCCCAGGCTTTCCAACTCACCCAATACAGCCAAAAATGGAACATTACATTATTTTCCCAATATGATCCAAAGGTTTAATGGAAGTAAACATTGAAATATGGATTATAATCCTAAATCTGTTACTGATTCTCTGAATGTTCATGTTTATGAACAATGAGCAATGTGTCTCTTTTCCCCAACACGTTTTTTATTTATAGCAGAAATAATGATCCTGGCTTCTCAGATCCAGATTCTGATTCCAGATACTTTAATGTTCTTCAAAAATTCAAGTCTGACCAACTAATATAAATTATTTGAGGCATACTTGAGTTGGCTCATTTTTTAGTTGTATATATTTAACACTTTTCATTACTTGCAAATCTTCCTTTTTCACAAGGAGAAAGCAAGCCCCTTGCTTAAAGCCTAATGTATTAACAGCATCTACTTAGATTTAAAAGCATTATTTTTATATTATTGCATCTATTTTAAAAATATCTTCTATTTTTGGCAATGTTACAATTTTTATAGTAGTGATATATGTTTCCCTACATATTTGAGTTTAAGAAGTGAGGTAGTTAAAACTCCGCCTGTGTGGCTCAGTGGCTGAGCATAAACCTATGAACGAGGAGGTCACAGTTCAATTCCCCGTCAGGGCATATGCTGGGGTTGAGGGCTCAATCCTTGGTAAGGGGCTTGCAGGAGGCAGCCAATCAATGATTCTCTCTCATCATTGATGTTCCTATCTCTCTCTCCCTCTCCTTTCCTCTCTGAAATCAATAAAAACATATTTTAAAAATAATAGTGAGTATATAATAATATATGAGAGATATGGACGTGGTAATACACTAAAAGTAGTATTCAGAAAACAATGATAATACATTTTGATCAAACATGTGCTTTGATAACACACATAATTTAAGAAACTAAATAATAAAAATTAAATTAAAATTCAACCCAGAAGCAAATTAGAAAAATGAAATTATCTAGAGAAGTGGTTGCTAAACTGTCATGTTAGAATCACTGGGGGAACTTGTTTGTTTATGCCCATGGCCCACTCTGGATAATGAATTAACATTTTTAGTGGTATATTCTCTAAAAATGGGTTGAATGCAAATAACTATAGTCAAATAATTTTTACAATTTATTTCTGAATACATTGTGATTAATACAGTATATAAATATAACTTATCCAAGAAAAAAGACATATTTTAGATTAAAAATAACAAAACGAAGACAGAGACAAACAAGAAATAAAATTCATATACGACACATAAATATCTAAGTCATAAGATATTTACATTCCTTTTCTTGGTTACTATTATTAAAATATTGTATGGATAGGAAAGGATTATTTGTTTTTTGTCACTCTTGCTGTTATTTTCTATATATTGACAAAATAGCAATATTTAAAAATTCAGAGATGGTGGTTCCTCTGGTTTCCTTTGCATAAGTTCAGTCATATGAAATATTTTTAAATCATCACCAGTATTTAAATGAAAAATTTACTAAAAAGATTTCTAGTGATTGGAAGTGTAATGAAAATAGGTTTTCATTAATAAGAGTAGGTGCCCTCTGTGCTAACAATGTCTATAAAAAGTTTAATATGTTGACAAATTTATAAGAATATAAGTCATATGAAATCTACATTTCTCTAAGAAACCCACCTGAAATTATCCTCTGATATATTTCAAGGACAATTTTTCTCATTTCCCCCATTATTAGTGCTTCATTATGGTTCTATTACCTACAACTAAATTATTCTCTCTGGACTTCAGTTTTATCACCTATAAAATATATAAAACAGAGGTGGTACTTATATAAATGTTATAAATATTGGATGCTATAATGAATATAAGGTTCTTAGTTCTAATTCATAGTTAGAAAGAAATATCTTTTGGGAAATTTGAATTTAGATTGTAAATAAACCTAAGTTTTACTATAACATTTTTTAGCACTAAAACATATTAGGTCATGGTGCTCAAGAATAAATATTTTAAATTTTAAAATGGTAAGAAAAAAATGTTTCCATTTTCTTGAATAGAATAAAATTGTTACCATCTACTAAGACTCTAATATTTTATTCTATTTATTTTAATGAAATTACTTGAAGCTAATAAAGTAAAATGTAGCCAAAATTTTAGCATGCTAATATTTTTAGATAACATTGTAAGATTTTTACAAATTTCTTCTCAGATATTGTATAAGCTGACTTTAGTCTATGATGACAATTTAGTACTAGTATTATTTCAAATTGGTCATTTTAATGTACATGCCATTGGGGAATCACTGGTAAACCAGTACTCCCTTTAAATATAAATAAACAAACATGATCATTTTAAAATAAAAAATATGTTGAACTGGCATTGTGAGAAGATAAGTTGACTAATGAGTAAAATAATATATAATACTGTTAACAGGGAAATATAGTACAGTTAATCGTGCTTATTTCAGATTTGTCTAATGTCATGAACTCATCTTAAAATGTTAAGTTTGATAAAATACTCAACACTTATAAGTTGTTTTTAGATAATGCAAAGAATAATCTTCATATATATATATTTATTTGCTTTTTTTTCAAGATGGCATTGTGTTCCTGAGATATTTTTAGAGAATTCATTAATAATAATTTCCAATGAGTTTCTTCTAGGTAAATTTAAAATATATATATACAGAGCAACAACAACAGCAACAATTACTAGTATAACAACAAGGAAAAAACATCCTGAAAGCAATGCTTTGTTAATGGCAAGAATTTATTGGGAACCCTGTAGTCATCATTTTGTAAGTACTCCAAACTCTGAAAAAAAATATGTGCCACTAATCCTTGTACTATTTATGATCTTCAGTTACTTCCAATATTCATGATCAAAATACTATTATTAAGGGAACAGGGAAACAGTGGCATCTGCAATGTATTTGGTTGTATTTTCACACTGTCACAGATGAGAATCTTGGCACATAATAAAAGGAACAAAAAAAATGTTCTAGGAAATTCTAGTGGAATTAGAGTTAGTGATTAAAGGTTAAACTTATTGGAGGCAGTTAAGCCTATGAATATTGTCATGGCTGCAGAAGCAAAATAGAGGTGACAGAAATATGATCAATGGGCAAGGAGTCAGTGAGAGGTTTTGTGCTTCATCAATAAGTGAAAGAACTGGATGGCAACTTTAAACAAGTCATCTTTGATAACCATTAAGAAATCATAAACAATACACAGGAGATTGCTCTGCTGGCCTAAGCCTGATCAGGGGACAACTCATTACTATTTTGAATTCTATCAGATGCAGGGGGAAGGGGACCTGCAACATGGGATTTCAGTCCATCCCAAATCTGGTCCAAAATGCCATGCAAAACTCTTATACTCTAACCACACACACACACGCACACACGCACACACATGCACACACATGGCACACATGTACACACATGCACACACACTTTTTAAACACACACACAATTAGAAGGTTTTTCAGAATCAAAATAATTTTAAGAGAAAATGGGATAGAGGATTTGCTCAGAAATTAGGTTGTTTGAATATAAAAGAAAAATTGTGACTTTGTTAGTAGTGCTGATTACATATACTAAAAAAGGGAGAACATGCCTGGCTGGTGTGGCTCAGTGGTTGACCTATGAGCCAGGAGGTCACGGTTTGATTCCCAGTCAGAGCACATGCCTGGGTTACAGCTTGATTCCCTGTAGGAGGCGTGTAGGAGGCAACCTATCAATGATGTTTCTCTGCCATCATTGATGTTTCTACCTCTCTCTCCTTTCCTCTCTGAAATCAATAAAAAATAGATTTAAAAAAAATAAAGGAAAACTTGACATTACATAAAGTTTAATCTCATGGGGATGTTTCCAGAAAGCGGATCTGGCCCTTGGAGGGTCTGCCTAGGGCCGGCCAGTAGTGTGTGGGTTCATGACTTTGTGCAGGAAAAACTTCACAACACAAGTCCAGGTGACTAGGAGGGAAGGTTTATTAAAGTGGGGGACAGTGAAACAAGAAAGGACTTTGCATAGAAGAAGTAACAGGAGAGCCCAGGCTGGGCTGCCCTAGCTCTCTAAGATGTCAGAGAAAAGGGCGCCTGGGGATCAGGTTCATAGATTAGCCTGAGACAAGGGGCCACTGCCCATAGCTCCCCTGGTTGCAAGCCTCGTGGGGTCCTTTAGGGTTTGGGAGAAGCAGGCATGTAGGGAAATAAGAGGGAAAGGGAATGGTGGGGGCTGCTCCCAAGAGGGAGAGCTTGTGCTGGGTTTTTTGTTTTGAGTCTTTGCTTCTTTCTCAAAGGCAGGAATCTTAGGAGAGGTCTCAGGGGAGGGTTTCAGCAGAATATTCATCCTCCAGGGCGGTGGTCTCCACCGATTGGTCAGTGTCAGGGCTTGAGGTCATTAGTAGGTGTCCCCCACTTAGTTCTGCCACTTTCCTGGGTCTGGAGCTGAAATACAACTGAGGCCTTAATGTTATTTATCTCCAAGGAGGTGACCCTCTGTGTTTGCTGTAAATCACTCTGCCAGTTTGTTCAGCTGCCTGTCTCAGTTTCCCTGTTCCACTTGTCCTGCCTCACTGGCCTGTCTCAGGTAGAAGCCTTGCACTTGATCTAATGATTTCCTCTAACCCATCTCTGAGAAGAGAGAAAATAAAAGATAGAAAGAAGAAATTAAACTTTATAATTCTTTATTGCTCAATTAGACCTTGTGATGTCATAGCCTATGCATATATTCCAGAATTGCCTATACTTATAGGAATCTTATGATTATAAAAAAGAGTACAATAGAGTCTTTCCTCCACAGTGGGCCATATAATACTTCTGTTTTTTTTTGTGTGTGTGTATGTGTGTGTGTGTTTTACTTCCTCCTCTAGAAGAAGCAATGAGGAAATAGATCTTAGATAAGTAACATGAAAAGTGTTACTACTATAGAGGTTTTTTTGTTGTTTGCTCACTTATTTTTATTTTTTTTGTTCTTGGGTACTAGAAAGCACTTGAAAAAAGGTGATGACTATTGTGCTGTCCTGAAGCTGCAGAAGCAATAAAACTGGAAATCCTCTAATTTTGATTGAGTGCAGCAATAACTGTATCTTTAAAGCCCTACCTGTAAGCACACACTCAGAAAATATATCCTTTAGAAGTGTTTCCATACAATATCTTTATTTCTTTTCAACTAAGCTCTTGGGTCCATATTTTAGATTTGTTAAAAAGAAGTAAAATATATTTAAACAATGGCTTTGTGTTGAATTCTACCAAATACAGGCTTTTTCAACTTTAATAGTCTTTAACTGAAGTTGAGTACCAGTGAATAAAATGACTCAGAAAGTCCATGTATTCTGCCTTCAATCACCATTGATAAAAACAAACAAACAAAAAAACAACCTTTTCAAGGGACAAACAATACTCAAGCTACTGTTAAGGCATTTTAGACTGATTAGAGAAAGGAATTTTCAACAATGAGATAAATCACGAACATTAAGAAACGTATGTATCAGTGTTAGCTTGTGCAGCACACCCAGGCAGGAATAACAAGAGGAAAATGAATTTTGTGGTTTGGAAAAGGTGAAATGTGAGCTCCATTTTGATGGCACAGTTAAAATATTAATTTAAGGATAAGACTTTAGAGTCAGGGGAATGGAGATGAGCAAATAGAATTTAGACTAAGGAAACCAGTATCTCTATATGAAACTTGAGAAAATGGAAGCAAAAAGAAATTTAGAAAATTTGTCTAAGATTATACATCCAATCAGTGATACCACCTGAATTTCAAACCAGGCTTTGCCAGTGAGGAGCCCAAGGTTTGCTCTAGGGAGTTGCGAATGGCATCATTCTGGATAGGAGGGCCTCTTCTAAAACCCACTTCTCCAACTCTTTTATATTCTGGTTTCTTTTATTTCCACATTTAAATATGCTTTCTTTTTCATTTATTTTTCAGTCTCAAATTTTCTCAAGATAAGATTCTTATCCTTTACTTGATTTCAGAATTTTCTAGCCACTGCTTGAGAAACATAAAAAATACTTTTTCTCCTACGGAGCTCCTTGGGGCTGCCTCATTTGGGTCTGTTCTTTGGGAATTAAGGACAAAGTGAAGAGCTGCAGGCAAAGCGGGACAGGCTAATTACCATTTTAAAGGGATATGATGGGAGAGTTTTCCCCACATTCAGAGCTCACCTGTTCCACACCCTGAAAGCATTGTAACCTAGCACATCTTAGAACAGTGATGGCGAACCTATGACACGAGTGTCAGAGGTGACACGCGAACTAATTTTTTTGGTTGATTTTTCTTTGTTAAATGGCATTTAAATATATAAAGTAAATATCAAAAATATAAGTCTTTGTTTTACTATGGTTGCAAATATCAAAAAAAATTCTATATGTGACACGGCACCAGAGTTAAGTTAGGGTTTTTCAAAATGCTGACACACCGAGCTCAAAAGGTTCCCCATCACTGTCTTAGAACCTTAGGAATTGCTCCCTCTCTATAGATCGCCACCTCTGTCTCAATATCTTCTTTGCAAGCACCTGTACCTTACAATTTCTTAGTCTTTAAACTTTGTCTCTCTCAGCCTCTCATCTCAATGTATTTCCTTCTTACATTTTACCTTACCCCTTTCTTTCTCCCTCAAAATATGTAATGCTGGTATGTATTTTAGTATAGAAGTACTTTTTGCATTTATTTTAAATGTGATCTCTATTTAAGAATTTTTATTTACCCTTTTAACTCTCAGAAAGAATTTGTGTACATGGAGTATCCGAAACAGAGTTTATTCTTGTGCTATCATTTATTTATTATTGTATTTGTTATTATTATCATTATTCACCTACTTTTGCTCACCCCTGTATTTGGAATTTTTTATCTAAATAAATACATGGTTACAAAAATGCAATATTCTTTTTCTCTACAAAATACCCTTAAAAGTTTATTCTTAATTTTTACTCCTATTTCAAAAGTTTAGAAAATGCTATCTCATTTATATTTATTTTATCACCTAAATAATTATTTGGCCTTCAGTTTTTCTGTTAGCACAGGTCATTGACTTCATGTTACACTACACACATACACATAAAGCAATCATATAACTTGTGAATTGGTGAAGAGAGAGCAACAAATTGACTTAGTGCAAGAGTTTTTAAGAGCCCTTAATGTAGTAATAAACATTGTGAATTCTCTTTAATTCTTATTTTCTTTTTCTCATATTATTTCATAGTAGAACTAGTGTCCCACAAACATACTGTGGGAAATATTGTTTTTCTATATGTTAGCATATATATCATGTAATATAAACAAATCTCTATAAAACTGTTTTCTTTGATTGCCTAGTAAAGACAAAGGTTTCCATTAAAGCTATGTCAGGAAAAAGAATACTGAATCTAAACCAAGTGCAGTATTGATATTCTAGTGTGACCTAGAAGTGTCTTAGAAAATCTATTCTGGGTTTCACGCTCCCTTGGTTCTTATGTGAAGAGTTAAAATATAGATTTGAGTTATAAACAGAGCTGACACACTAACAAAAATAAAACTTAAAATGGTCCAAAGACATCTTGAAAGGGAATTTTACATGGTAAAGGTTTTGAGATTTAATTTTGAGATTAAAAACAATAACATTGATTTATTAACAATGGGTACATCTGACTCTCAATATTTGGTAGTTATCCTTAGGACACCTGATGTCTTTTTTCCAAAATGGAATTACAATCTGATGACCATGAGTTCTCTCAAGTACAAATACAGATATGCACAGGTATACACAAGGATTATAACTAAATTACTTTACTGTCTTCTGCTATATCTGCATTGAAAAGAAACTAATTTTTTTGAAATTGGTAAAGTTAATTAAATAGCCAGAAAAATTGCCTTAGCCAATGTTCAGTGGTTAGAACATTGGCCCTTGAACTGAAGAGTCTCAGGTTCAATTCCAGTCAAGGGCATGTATCTCGGTTGCAGGCTCAATCCCTGGCCCTGGTCAGAGATGTGAGGGACGCAACCAGTTGATGTGTCACTCTCACATTGATGTTTCTCTCTGTCTATTCTTCTTCCTTCCACTCTTTCTAAAATATCCTCTGATGAGGATTAATAACAAAAAAAGCCAGAAAAAATAAGTTAAAATAGTACTTTTCTAATCTATCAGTTGCTGATGAAGAGATAGTATTTCTTTAGGTACTTTGTTGTGGAGTATTTAGATTTCCTCATTCTCTAAAGGAAGTTATACTTTTCCAATTATAGACTGGAGTTGTGTGTTTGCAGAAGGTTAAACAGATAATTAATAAATGTGCCATAGTCAAAATTTGCCGTCTTTCAAATCAAATTAAGCTTCCTCTTGGAAGTGGACGGGGGGTCTGCTCACAGTTTTCCAGCTTTGGATTGTCAATCTACATTAAAACTGACCCTTGCCCAAAATTGATTATGGTATTTAACACTTCAGAAAGAAACATTCAACATAGTATATGTTGGGAAGCTGACATAATTTTTTAAACTTCAAACCAGTGACATCTTTGTCATTAATACAGCATCAAGATTCCTTCAAAGGGCTTCAAAGAGACGTGATGGTAAAATCTGCAAAGATATTCCAAGGTGGAAATTAGGAAATTAATAGAGGTGACCATGAGTTCCAAAGACTATATTTTTTTTATCCTTTCTTTGCTCATCTCCTAGCTCCTACTGGGAAACCCCACACAGAGATGTTAATAAAAATTGCGCTGGAATTTGGCTCAGTCTTTTTATGATGACTCATCAATAAACAGTTGAGTGTGTGACATAGAGTTTGAAAACTAAGTCAAAAGTTACAATGGCTATCTTAGAGCTAGAATACAGGGTAGAAAATTGCCTTACCCTTATTCTATTATTTGATACTAACACTTTGGAGTTACATCACGGTTTTATAACCATGGAACCCAATATGTTTCAAATGAATTATCTCCTTTTCTCTCCTTCTTCACAGAATCATTTCAACAGGAGCACAGATTATTATTTCTACTGTAAGAGAGGTCACATTGCACCAGGGAGCTTACAGAGAAGCTGGTCCTATGCCATTCTAATTTATCAAGAAGTTCCCACTGGGCACAGACATGTGGTCTACATAATTGCCAGGGAGTCTCAGGCTTTGTTACAGAAGCTTATGAAAACAAATGTAACTCTCCACCATAGCAACGACCAAGTACCCTTAAGCATCTCTAGACCTTGTGTTTAATTGAAGATTTTCCCAGCAAAGCATCTGCTCCTTAAACATGAAAAATTCCAGCCACATCTGCACACATATAATCAGGCTGCAGAGGGAGGAAATAGTAGAGAGACAGTCCCTAAGGCAGCATGAGTTCTGAACAGAACCTAAAAGCTAGTACTTCCACCAAACCAGAAATAAAGGATTCCTTTGACACTGATAACTGGGAAATGATACTGAATTGTACCCTCTTGAAAATGTGTTTCAAGCTTGCTTTCAGTGGGATAAAATGCTTGATGTTAATAAGTATCAAATGATAATGAGACTATTTTATAGAGAATAACACAAGGACTATTCCATAAAAGACTGATATAGAGATTATGAATTAAGAGACTGCAAAATGAATTCCACAAACAATTATTTTGTTCTTCCTGCTTGCTTTGTTTTAATTTGGGTTCATTTCTAACATTTAAAAATTGGGAGGTTTTCAAAGAACCAATTTCTGCCATCTCTAAAAAATTGAAAGAGCTGAATAACCTAAATCTTCATTGATGAATGATGCATGGATAAAGAAAATGTGATATATATATAATCTTTTTACACATACACATAGAAATATTATTCAGCAATAAAAAGAAGGAAATATTGCCATTTGTGAGAAAATTTATAGACCTTGAAAGCACAATGCTAAGTGGAGAAAGTTAGACAGAGAAAGACAGATGCTGTATAATCTGACTTACATGTGGAATCTAAAAACACCAAACTCATAGAAACAGTAGAATGGCGGTTGCCAGGGGCCTGGGATGGGGTGGGGGGCAGAGGGGAGATGGGAAATCTTGGTCAAACAGTGCAAGCTTCCAGTTATAAGATAAATAAGTCCTGGGATTTCATGTACAGCATGAATACTGTAGTTCACAATACTATATTCATATTGCATATCTGAACGTTCCTATGAGAGCAGAGCTTTAATGTCCTCACCATAACAACAACAAAATGGTAATTGTGTAAGGTGAAGGATGTGTTTACCTTATTGTGCTAAACATTGTACAATATATGTGTATCAAATCATCACATTGTATACCTTACACTTACACAATACTATATGTTGATTATAGCTCAATAAAACCAGAAAAAAATTGTAGGACCTGGCAATAGTTGGCCAATATCCCTTAATGTCAATAGTGAGCTGAAGCTTACATTAACCTACTCCCTGTACTTGGTCTGTTTTGCATGTTACCTTGCAAATCCTGCTCAAAGGGATATTTACTTGAGAGGTAAAATCTGACCTTCTATGTCGCCTGAAGGCTTCAGAGGGTGTACTAGGAGATGACATCTACAAACATGAGTTTTTAGGTCATTGTCATCTATCACTGCTTCTGAGGGCCTGTGAATTTGCATTCCGCACCCTGAACACTTACGGTTGCCAGAAACATTTTTCTACTCTGGTTTTCTAAAAAGCCCCAGGATTTTAAGACTAACTCCTGAACTGAGGATACAGTATAATGACCTGTCTGCATTGCAGTTTGTCTCCTGAAATAGGCAGGAATTTCTCTTCATTAAGATATTAAATCATAAGGGACTTAAACCAATAACTACTTTCAATGACATAGGAGCACTTATAAGGTGACAATTATGTATAATAAATCTTCATAACACTTTACAACATTTAATGTGCTCTCACACGCATTAACTCCATCTCTTATAACTCTGGAAAGTAGGCAAAGCAGATATTTTTGCTAAAATGACTTTTGTCCAAGAACAGTAAAATAATTTGAAAGGTCATGAGCAGAACTCTGGTCTATTTTCTACCAATAATAAAATTTTGGAGTGTGTTCTTTTAAATACCTGAATTATTGGCAATTGAATAAATGTTATAGGGAGGTGCAGTTGTTAAGAATGCAAGCTCTAGATTTAGCAGATCTGAGTTACTACTCTGGATATTTTGCTTAACACCTCTGAGAACATAGGCAATTTAACAGTATTTTTTCATCCATAAAATGTACATAATTATAGTTACTTTACAAAATTGTGAAAATAAAGGATATAATGCCTAAGTACTTGTAGCAGTAGCTAGCACATCATAGGAAATGCAATAAACGATCCTTAAAAGAATGATAGTAAGATTCATAGGCCCTGGCTGGTGTGGCTCAGTTGGATGAGTGTCATTCCATGCACTAAAAGGTTGCTGGTGCAATTCCTGGTCAGGGCAAATGCCCAGGTTGTGGGCTCAATCCCCAGTAGGGAGCATGCTGGAGGCAGCAGATCAATGTCTTACATCAATGTTTCTTTCTCTCTCTCTACCTCTCTCTAAAATAAATTTTTAAAATGCTTTAAAAAGGAAGGAACTCCTACCATTTGCAACTGCATGGATGGACCTGTAGAGCATTATGCTAAGCAAAGTAAGCCAGTCAGAGAAAGATAAATATCACATGCTCTCACTTATTTGTGGAATATAATGAACAACATAAACTGATGAACAAAAATAGATCCAGAGACAGAGAGGCATCGATCAGACCGTCAAACCTCAGAGCGAAGGCAGGGGAAGGTGGGGTAAGGGAGAGAGATCAACCAAAGGACTTGTATGCATGCAAATAAGCATAACCAATGGACACAGACACTAGGGGGGGTGAGGGCATGAGCTGAGGGGGGAGTAATGGGGGATAAGGACACATATGTAATACCTTAATCAATAAAGAAAACAAACAAACAAAAAAACAAAGGAAAATAAAAAAAATAAAAAATATTTTTAAAAAGATTCATTGGAAAATAGAGAATTTGAATTTGCCTACCTGGCTGAAAAAATAATTTATGTTATTTTAATGTGACTTTATCTTTATTAATTCAATAGCATGTAAGGGGAAAAAATGGTCATTGTGTGCCCTGACTGGATGGCTCAGTTGGCTGGAGCATTGTCCCATACACTAAAAGGTTACTGGCTCAATTCCCTGTCAGAGTGTGTATGGGAGGCAACTGATCAAATTGATTCATGTTTCTCTCTCACATCAATGTTTCTCTCCCTCTCTCTCCCTTCCTCTCTCTCTAAAAACACAATAAAAATATATCCTCAGGTGAGGATTTTAAAAAGGGTCAATGTGTAATTAACCTTAGATATACATGTGCAAAAACTCCCATAAAGTTGGCAGCATGGCACTTGGGGGGAAATGCTATTACTGGATTCTATTATTATTTTTTATGCTGCAACAGTTTTTAAAAAATTATTTTTACTTTTATTTATTGACAGGATATTTTTAAAGCTTGAAATGCTCTCAAGTACAATGCCTTTAACAGTTCATTTCACATTTGCATTAACAAATGCAAACATTCAAAGATAATACTTTATACATTAAAAATGTAAGATATTTTTTAATGCTCTTGGAGAGTTGCAACCTTATTTTTAGTTCGTGGCAAAGTTGACTGTTCTATTTTTCCCTCCTGTCCTTCAGAATTGCTATAATTTTCTGACTGGCTAATGAGAAACAGGTGTACATGAGTCAAAACTCATTAAGATAAAAACCAACCAAGGCTCATATTTCTCTGTGTACCATGTAACTGATACAGGGCTCTTGTGTTCAAATAAGTGTCAATGCTTAATTTGTTTTTAATTAGAAGTGCATTTTGATAACAAAATGGAAACTTTTCATCTTTTAGTATTTTATAGTTTTAATCTATGAACTACGTCCTTACAATACACAGCTACACTGCATATTCTTTATACTGCATTGCTCACATGCTTCTCAGGTTATGATGAAAACAATGCAGGCAGCTCTAAATCGCTTTTGTAGTACTCATTAAATGTCATGTCTTGTTTACCATCTTTAAAATTCTATGATTTCATGCAGAGTTCCAGTGATTTATAATCAAGTATTCAAAACATTTAATCAACTTGATAATGACTTTGGGTCTTGACTTAATAAAGCATTGGAGGTTTAGGTAAGCCCATCTCCTTTGCAAGGTTTTTATTTGTTGATTTGCTTACGGTTTATCTGTGTGCATTTTTGCAAAATAATTAATTTAATACCTCTCAAAACCTGGTAGTTTAAAGTCTTTGTCCAGTGCCTTCCCCCATCAATCAGCGGGGAA
This sequence comes from Myotis brandtii, assembly GCF_000412655.1. NCBI lineage: Eukaryota > Metazoa > Chordata > Mammalia > Chiroptera > Vespertilionidae > Myotis > Myotis brandtii. The sequence goes on along the minus strand of NW_005354385.1, from coordinate 15,045,723 downwards.
CAGACTTGGAGAGCGTTCAAGCAGCAGCACTATATAAATGGCACGCCTATGTTATCTGGTCTTCCCTTTCCTCTTTTCCTGTTAAGTAAAACCAGATTATTACAATGGTATCAACACCACAGACATCTGCTGTTTGCCACCCATTTTCTATTCCTTTTTATTCTGTTGACAGCACCCTAAATTTTCCTTGGGGAATCCAAGTGTAGGTGATTAGAAGCACTCTCTTTGAAACTGGAAGTATGAAGCATGTCAAAAACACTGACCATGATAACGCTCTGAAAAAATGGTTAGTACTGTGCTCCCACATCCAGAGAGCTGCCGTGGACCTGGCATATTTTAACACAGTGATTCAACAAACGTGTTTTTTTCTTAAATTCTGTAGTTACCTTACTCCTTTCCACAGAGTTAGCCTCTGCTTTGCTCACTTGCAGTTCACAGACCCTAATGAAACCTACTGACAGTCAAATGATCTTTGATACCATCTGATTCCATGGTCATTTAGATATCACAACATTAGGGCAAGCATTCCAATAAAAATAGAAAATTTTACTTACCTGGATACTTGTGAACATATATCTGTCAGTTGTTTTTAATTTTAATTAATTAATTAAATAAAATGTTAAAGTTTGCATTTAGAATATTTTGTTGTTTTTAGAGTCCTTTGCAGCAAAGTCATCATCTGGGAGATTGTCAGAAACGCCGATCCTCAGGTTCCATCTCAGATACATTGAGTCTGTACTTTTTTGATGGTCGTCATTCTGAAGCATTAAAGTTTGAGAAGCACTGCTTTAAGTCTTATTATCAATCAAATACACAAAACAAAACTTTGTTAACACAAATAGAGGTCATTCTCGAAGTCATTATGTCCATTACAGTGAGAAACATCCTTGATTATTGTAAAGTGCACTTTGAAAAAAATCTGTAACTTTCGAAAGTGGTTACTATTCAAGTTAAAAATGTCTGTTCTGCTCACTATTTTTTAATTATAAATTTTACCTGCTCTTAAGCACAGAGAACAATGCATTATACAATTATAAATTTGAGATAGTGGTTATATTTAATTACTTTCTTTCTAAACAAGTCAAATATGAATAATGATTTTCATAAAATATCGCTATGATAAAAATAAATATAGCAAAAGGTTGTAGGTCCTTTGCACATTGCCTACTTCAATAATTCCTTATCTCTCCTTAGAGTTAATTCACATGTGTTGTATGTATTTGTATGTAGTTACAGATAGATGAATGTTCTAATATAGAGATAGAAACTAATAGGTATAAATCCATAAAATGTGTCATAAACTTTATTGTGGAGAAAAACATGTCGTCTTTACTCTTGCCCCCCCCCCCTTTAATCCTCATCTGAGGATATGTTTAGAGTGAGGAAGGGAGAGAGAGAGAGAAAGAGAGAGGTGGATAGGTTGCCTCTTGTATGTGTCCCAACCAGGGATCAAACCTATGTATGTTCCCAGACTGGGAATAAAAAATTGAACCCATAACCCTTTGGTATATGGGATGATGATCCAACCAACTGAGTTACCCAGTTGAGCTGCCTTTACTTCTTTATACCTGAAATTCATATGTATCCCCATTCCCCCCAGTAATAACTTATTTTTCACAGTTCATGGTAAACTCAGACATCCCTCGAG
>NW_005354385.1:15034194-15043956 GCF_000412655.1 Myotis brandtii | reverse complement strand
AGAGGATATATTTTCCCATTGATTTTTTAGAGAGAGTGGAAGGGAAGAGGAGAGACACACAGAGAGAAACATTGATGTGGGAGAGACACATTTGTTGCCTCCTACACGCACCCTGACCAAGGCTAGGGATGGAGCCTGCAACCCAGGAACATGCCCTTGACCAGAATGGAACTTGGGACCCTTCAGTCCATAGGCCAATGCTCTAACAACTGAGAAAAACAGGCTAAGAAAAATTCAGAGATATCTTTAAGTTTCTAGGGTTTATAGGACATCACAGCATCAGCAGGAGGATTCTGGTCCTTGGTCATCACCTCTCCACACAGTACCTGCTGAGACAATCATACTTTCATTAGGTATCTGGTGATAAAAAAGAAGGGAGTCTTAAATTTTGTGACAGCATAGATGGACTTGAAGATTATTATGCTAAATGAAATAAGCCAGTCAGAGAAAGACAAATATCACATAATCTCATTTGTATGTGGAATCTAATGAATAAAATAAGCTGATGAATGAAACAGAAACAGAGGCATGGATAAATGGAATAGACTGACAGCTGTCAGAGGGGAGGGGGTTGGGGGACTGAATGAAAGAAATTAAAGGGACTATATATATATATCACTGCTGAAGTACTAATGGACCATTGTGTTGTAGGCTACAAATATTTCTACTATATAAATTATAATTCATCTTCTTTATATGAAGTGTCCATCCACCAAATTCCCATGCTTCTTTGCTTTGTATTCTAGTATAATTAACTCAGTCTAGTATATCAGGTGGAGGGTGGATAAATTTATTTTCTGATATTGGTAATTATAATATGGAAAAATAATCATATATCAAATAAATAATATAAATGAAGTATTAATCCTTTAATACTGAATGAACTTCAGAATATGTTCGAATGATATAAGAAACTTCATTAAATACTTCATCTTTGACACTGCTAGAAAATAGGAGAAGGAATCTTAAGGTTTGGTATTCTGGAAAAGTAAAGATTTTTTTTCAGAGTTCAAAGGAAAAAATGACAAATATGTACAGAGCATATGCAGTGTTTGCATTTGAGAGTTTAAAGAAGTAAATATTGTCAGTTGTAATTTATAAAAGAAAATGTGTATATTTGCTATTCATCAAAAATTTACAGTGTTTTAGTCTATATGTCATCTTGAGATAATTAAATGAAGCTTGGCTAAAGATGGAGTCCAAGTTTCTTTGAATAGCAGCTGTCTTTGAAGAATGTACAGCCTTCACTCATCTAAGGAAAAGATGGCTGTGATAGATAAGATATACACACACACACAGGCACACACACATATATAAATCTTCTCTCATATATACGTATATAGCTTACATACATAAATATGAACACAAATTAATATATACATAAGTTAATATTCATATAAACTAACGTGACAAACAAGGGAATGCATTCAGCAGAAATAAGAGAACAGAACCCATAAAAAAGCAGAGTAGTGGAAACATGGGGCAATTCAAATTTCTGAAATATGTATTGAAAATGTAACTTGAAGTATGAAATAGCACTTATTTCCAGAATTAGAAAAATATACACAAAGCTCCCTGGTTGGATCTATTTTGGTCTGCAAGACTGCATTTTCATTTATATGCCAATGTAGTTAAGTTTAGTAATTCTCTCTTCTCTGTTACCAACACTATTAAAAAAACTCTTGGAATAAAAAATATGTTTTCACTGTAACCTGTTTAATATTCACTTTTAAGTTTAATTTTATCATATAATTCAGATGTGAGTTGATTTATTTGAGGCAATAACTAGATTCCCAACTGACCCCTTTCCTTATGCCTTTTCACTGCATATTAACTCTGATTGACACACAATCTCAGGTTATAGGGATGGAACCCAAAATAACTACTGAAATTGAATTCCCAAACAGTTTGTTGGAATGGGGCTTGAAACAAAAAGGAACTGGAATTATAGGAATAAAATATCCTATCTAATAAAGAGGGAATATGCTAATTGACTGCCCTGCCCTCAAAGATGGCGGCACCCACAACCACAAGATAGTGGCGCCCAGTCCCCTCAGCCCTGCCGTGTGCCTGCCTCCGGAGTCCCTCAGTCCACCCTCAGCCTCCCAGCTTCCCAGGGCCGGCCCAAGGCGCAGGCAAGCTTCAGATGGCGGCTGCCCAGCTGCTCAAGGCCTCCAGAGGCTCAGGTAACCAGGGCCAGCCAAGGCTTGTGCTGCCGGCAGTAGCAGCAACAGAGGTGTGATGGGTCATCGCCTCCCCCTGATCGCCGGGTTGCGTCCTGCCCCTGAGGGCTCTCGGACTGTGAGAGGGGGCAGGCCGGGCTGAGGTACCCCCCTCCAGTGCATGAATTTTCATACACGGGGCCTTTAGTAGTTATTATAAACAAGAACTTGAAGACAGAAATCTACACCTTATATGATCACACAGTCTGTTGTTTTGAAGAGGAGGATATAAAAGAAAGTGCATTCCAGACAAGAATAGCTTATGGAAAGGTAGGAAGTTAAACTGAATAGCTCATATTGTATCCAGAGACTGCATGGCTTCTGATACAAGATGCTTAATAAATATTTACCAAACATGCAAAATTAGGAGCTGAAACCAAGAGCCAGTGAAGCATTTAGCTTTTGTCTATACAGAGCCTGTGTCACTGAGTCAAGACTATGTAAAAACACTTGAGCCCTATCTGTTGAATTTCCAAATGCTTTACATGCATTCTCACTTATGTTTCCTATCCCTGACTTAAAATCTAAAAGTCCCAAATGAAATTATTTCCTTTTACTTCATCTGATCCAAAATCGATTGTAGTTCCTCAGTTATTCTTCACCCCTTCAGTTATAGGATACTATGCATCCAATACAAAATTGAGATATGTGGGCAACTTATTTAGTCTCCTAATCCAAGCATGCCTCTATTTCCATAGCCATCTGCTAAGCCTTCATTATTTCATAGCCAGATATGTATGATTCCACTCAGCTGATTTTCAGGTTCTTGGGTTCTTTCCCATCTGATGCATCTATAGTATTTCTGCTATAAAGCACAGGTTTTCCTCAAGAATCCTGTCAGTAACTTAAATCTATTAAATATTTAATAGATTCACTATTGTAGACTCTCTAATCTTTTGTACTTCCTACTATATAATTTTAGTGTTTTTTTAATTTCCTATCACGTAGCCCTTAAATTGGTCCTTTCCCCTATTTTCTACATATTGTGTAGACATGAACACTATTTCTTTGTATTATAAAGAGACATTTGGATTTTGACTTCCATATTTGAGCTGCACCGACCTTTTCGTAAATTATTCTGCATTAGTGACTCAAACCTAATTAGCAGCATGACTTCATAATTCTCATAAAAGCACATGGCTTTCTCAATACATGACTATGTGTCCTCATTAACAAAGTAATTATGTTTATGGTAATTGGGATAACTTTGACCTTCACATTTAAGTTTGTATTACCAGAATTTTAAACAAAATGATTCAATGAAAGTTCAAATATATAATAGGTACATTTTGAATTCTTTTGACAATATGGTAAGAAAATAAAGTGAGAACTATTTCCATCTCAGATGAAGGAAAATGAGGCTTAGGAAAGTTGGGCAATTTATCAAAAGCCATTTAACTAATGGCATATTTTAAAAGTATATATAGTTTACTCTGAACATTTCTTGGCCAAACTTCTGTTTCTCAACTACAACAATATCACACCATATGAATAGAAAATTAATCATAAATCCAGACTGAAGAGGATTTACATCTTAAAATAACCCAAGTGGAATTCTACTTAAATAGCATCTGTTTCCACCCACCATCTCTTCTGATTTTGTTTCCCCAAAGTGCAAGGAAGTGGTGATTGAGGACATTCAGCAATGTTGTTATGTGCTTTACCTCCAAACTCAAGGTAGAAAGTAGAAGATAGTGTTTTTATTTCCTAATTTGAATTTGGGATATGAGCTACATTGTCCTATAAGAAACCAATTATATCTTCTATAGTAAAAAAAAATTCCTTAAATCAAAATAGATTTCATGCTAAGTTTTTTTAAATGGAATTTGAAATTCAGCTAATAATTACTTTTGGTAACATTATAACAAAGTTTTACTGAACATACATTTGCATATTTTAAAATTTTAGTCACAAATACGGTTTGTTTGCCAAAAAAATGGTATGCTCAGTTCTGTTTTCCATTGCAGGATTTTATTTTGTCTTTTGTACAGGATGACAATCTGAACTCATCTGTATTAAGTAAGAACCCCATAACCCACAAAAATAGTAGCAACTAAAGCCTGTAGCTTCTAATATCACATGCAACTCCCAACTTTAAAAACATATATATTATCGTTTATCACTAGTCATTAAGGTCTACAGCACTCTCACAGATGTCAGGAAGCACCGGGAAATGTGTGACATGCTGCCATGCTCCAACGAATGACGATGGGCCCCCCTGTGCCTCTGCTGTGCTCATCTCTCTCCAGTAAAGTGCCCCACTTTCTCCTGCAAGCAAGGGAAGGAGGTTTGTATATTCATGGGTGAGTTTCTGAGGTCCTAAGGAGGCAAAAAACAGAAGACAGTGCTCTTTTTATTTCTCAATTAGTAGGCACCTGCTTACTCAAGACTACCAGGGCTATGCTTCCATAGGAAAGATAACATTCCTAGTCCTTTCTGCCCCCTTGAGGGTTTACAAATACACTTTTATAAACTAAAGCATAAGGTGTTGATTCCAAGTGACCAGCATCCTGTTCTCCTAGACAGAAATACAGACTGTTCAAATCCGGACGGTGGACCACAGAACCATCTTCCTTGTTCATCATTCTCTAACGTATTCCATGCTTCTACCTCTATTTCCATTATCTTCTCCAAAAACTTTTTAAAGGTAACAGATCTTTTCAAAGAGACACTAAAATGCTAGTTGTTCCCTAATTCTTGCCTACTGAAATTAAAGTTGGCCTAACGGGCTTTTATGCTGGACATAGCTTCTGGGGTCTCTCAGAACTCAAGGCTTTCAATTTTGTCCACTGAATTTTATCTCCGTTGGTTGTGTCAGTTTATATTCTACTCAACAGCCTTTAACAAATATTTAAGCTCATTTATTCTTTTTGACTTACTAGGCAGAAAGTGAGAGAAAGAAGAAAATCTAAACTTTGAGCTTCTCTCCTACATTTTTTTTTTACATCATCCGGTGATGATATCAGAATCAATGAGTCAGTCCTATTAAATACATTAGAGCTCAAGATTCATATTATTTATTGCACCTGGCCCCCTCAAAGAATATGAGTCTCTGTGTATGTGTGTGTGCCACACAGAAGGTTTTAACAAAGCACTGACACCTGACAGGGTTTGATGGCAAAGAGCCAAGATAGAACCATTTAAGTAACCATGAAAATGTAACTATTAATCCAAATATCCTCCTGAGAAACACATTTTGTCTTCATGGTTATATCACAGTAGAACAAAGAAGTTACCAATAATTAGTTCAGTAGGCTAGGAAACATATATCTGAGTATGGTGATTGCCAGAGGAAGGGGTAGGGGAAGATAGAAGAAGGTAAAGGGAGGATAAATGGTGATGGAAGGAGACTTGGCTTGGGCTGGTAAACACACAGAACTATATACAGAGGATGTATTGTAGAATTGGATACCTGACACCTATATAATTCTATTAACCAATGTCACCACAATAAATTCAATAAAAAGAAACATTTGCATGTTTATCTTTGGTAGTAAACATTTATAAAACGTTTCTTTGCCATAAACTATGTTCTTAAAAGACTCCCTGTTTGAAAAAAAAAAGTGTGAAATGCTTCAGGAAACTTCACTCAGTCTTAGGTGTTAGATACTAAAAATGGAGAGGTTTCTGGAGATATTTTTGGTGTTATTACCCATAATCAGATACAAATGATCTACAAAAATACTTTTATTTGGCATTTCTGATATTAGTTGTGTCCTAAAGAAGAGCTGTGTAAACAAAATCAAAGTTAGCACAGCCTACGTCCAAATAGAAGTCAATATTTATTGAAGCGTTACAAAGTTCCATATTCTGTTCTGAGCATTTATATTGGTGGCAGTTCATATTATTTACTGTTCAATCCAAATCATTTTAATATTTTCAATAGCAAAATTCCACATGCCTTACATCTTTAAGTGGTACAATAATTAAATCATAAACAAAATTTAAAGATTCAATTAACTGAATTAAACCAAATTAATTGAATAAAAACAAAAAAGCTGTTAAAAATGAGAATAACAAGTTGAAATATAATATAATGGATGAAGAGATGATGATATTATGGTATTACAAGCACTTTCATTAGTGTTTGTTCCTTTAGAATTTCCCCTCAAGTCAGTGACCAATAGAATCTTTACTGCACACTGGTAGGAGACTATATCTTTTTTTTTAATATATATTTTTATTGATTTTTTACAGAGAGGAAGGGAGAGGGATAGAGAGTTAGAAACATCGATGAGAGAGAAACATCGATCAGCTGCCTCCTGCACACTCCCCATTGGGGATGTGCCCGCAACCAAGGTACATGCCCTTGACTGGAATCAGACCTGGGACCCTTGAGTCTGCAGGCCGACGCTCTATCCACTGAGCCAAACCGGTTAGGGCAGGAGACTATATCTTAATCCATGAACTGATTATTTTGCTATTGAAAAATAGGAAATTTAGTTTATATATAACAATTATTTTCAATAGTGACACAATTTACTTAAGAAATTGGCATTTAATTCTTATCATTTTGAGTGCAATTTGAGTTCATTCTCACTTTTAAATTCTAGTGCCACTATCTTGTTGTGAGTCACTTCACCAACCATAACAATTAATGATGCATCACATTCTTCTCCTTCAATTCCACTCTGGTGGCTCCACTCACTTTCTAAAAATGCAATTTTCTTGCTTAAAACTTTTCCTGAAAAAGTGTCCAGGTAGAGAAGATAATAATGGTCACCATCTGAATCTCTTCATGCAACCTTCGAAAAACCCACAAGACAAACAATCACAAATAAAGAACACAAATAAATAGCATTAGCTATGCTTTAAACATTACCAGGGCCCAGAAAAGACCATAAACTTTTAAGTACTTGTATGTAGAGAAATGAAAAACAAATTCCATAAGCTCTCGTGGCTGGTGAAAGTCTATAAGTTATGAAGAATGAAGGAAGGAGACTTAAGAGAGTCTGTGAAAAAGAAGTATAGAACAGATAAAAGACAAAATCACTTCCATAAAGAGAAATTACAAGTGTATCAAAATATTAAATACAAGTAAAAAAATTGGTAGTTGCTTGCATCAGCTACTAGAATGGGCTCGAAAGGAAGCAGAACTGGAGGTATCAGCCTTTGGGAAGCATTACTTCTAGGGAGAGAGTCTTCTACACAGAGAAGAGGTGGCAGTGAAAAGGAACGAAATAAGAAAGAGGAAGAAGTAGAAGTTAAGGATCTCACAGAAACAAAAGACAAACATGACTTACCACCCCTTTCCACTTCCTGACACCATCCTTACCATCACCAACATAATCAATTTTTATCTTACTGGTAGAAGATGGCACTCGTGAGCCATGAAAATTACAACAAAAAGCTAAGATTAAAAAAAAACAAAACAAAAAAACCCCAACCACAATTCAATAAAAAGTACTGCAAAAAGTAAACAGGAAATTAAAATAGCTCTGTGATATTCTTTCCAAAAATAGATTCTGCAGTAGAATACTATAACAAACATTCTAAATTGAATGAGCTAGCATTTAGCTATAATTTACAAAATGCACTGTATAAGAAATTTTAAAAACTAATGACATAAATAGAACAACACAGAAAACAATTCAATGGAAGTCAATCAAGCTCCGGAAAAAAAAAATGGAGGAAAAAAAACAAAGTCAAGAGCAAAAGGAGAAATTAGAAGGTGCCCAAGGGAGTATAGATTGAAATGAAAATTTAATAAAGGACTTTGAGGAAAGGCAGGAAATAAACAAAGAGAGTACTTTAAGATTTTTAAAAAGAGAGTAAAAACATTAAGGAGAAGGTAAATTAAATGCCAGACAAGCAAGAAAAAAAATCTGCTCTTTATATAATTAGAGTTTCTGGAAAAGAAAAAGAACAGAAATAAATATTTAAATATGTAAGCCAAGAAAACTATCTGGGAATAAATACCTTAAATTCACATTTTGAAAGAGCCTACCTTGTACCTGAAAAAATGATTTAAAAACATATGGCTCAGAAATATGTTAGTAGAACTATTTTATTTTAAAGGGAAAAAATTATCAGTTCCTCTAAACAAAAAGAAGTCAAATTACCTCTAATTGGCAAAATATTAGTCTGGCATTAGCTTCTCAAGAACAACATGGAACACAAAGCAACAGTGCTCCAGCATTTTCAATATCCTATATAATAAAAGCGTAATATGCTAATTAGACCAGACGTCCTTCAGGACATCCTTCCAGACAACCTTACAAAGAAAGCCAGGTCGCGAGGGCCAAAGCAGAGGTGGCCGCCCTGGCGGCAGGGGCCGACTTGCACGAATTTCATGCATCAGGCCTCTAGGTTTTAATTTAAAAAAAAGTTAACTAAGGTTTTTATATTCAGCCAAGCTGTCTTTAAAGTATCAAGACTATAGAGAAACAGTTTCAACTGTACAAGAACCCAACGATTATTTCATAGGGAGTCATTCACAAGGAAAATACTACAGAATGAGTTCATGTAACCAAAACATACCTAGGAAACCTTGGTAAATGGACTGCTGGTGATTATTTAATATATTTAATTGTAAATCAATTACTAACAACACAAGAGTAGGGTAATGGGTGAAATAATATTTTTTAAATGTTATATACTCTGATTATATGGAAAGAATTCCAAAATAGGAGAAGTGAGGAATTTGAAAAAAATAATATAATTGACTGTTGTATACATGAGTGTCAATGAATACTATTTAAAACTGACAGACTAGGAACTAAAATATTTTTTAATAAAATGGAAAATTAACCATACTGTAACAGGTAGAAAGTAATGACTAGGATAAATCTGAATTTTCCCAAAAAATAAAGTAATAAAAGAATTACTTAATATTTATTGTAAATAAAACATGATATACCTATCAATTATAACATAAAAAATATAAATTTAAAACAAATGTCACTTGTAACATCAAAAGTACATTTCAACATTTATAAAGAACTTATAAAACTCAACAACAAAAAAACCCAAAAACAATCCAATAAAAAATGAATAAAGGACCTCTATAGACACTTCTCCAAAGATGACATACAGATGACCAATCGACATATAAAATGATGTTTAACGTAGCTAATCATCAGAAAAAAATGAAAATTAAAATCACAATGAGATATCACCTCACACCTGTCAGAATGGCTGTCATTAATAAATAAATAAATAAATAACAAAAGTTGATGAGGATGCAGAGAAAAGGGAACCTTCATGCACTATTGATGAGAATGCAAATTGGTGCAGTCACCGTGGGAAACAGTATAGGATTACCTCAAAAAATAAAAATGGAACTGTCTTACAACCCAGTGATTCCATTCTGGAAATTTATCTGGAGAAAACTGAAACACTAATTAGAAAGAATATATGCACCTTTATGCTCATTGCTGTGCTATCTACACTAATAAAAGAGAAACATGGTAATTAGCGTATGACCGCTACCCTTTTCATTGGCTAATCAGTGAGTATATGCAAATTAACTGGCAGCCAAGATGGCGGCCGGCAGCCAGGCACTGAAGCGAGCACGAGGCTTGCTTGCTGCAGACTCCAA
>NW_005354385.1:15020827-15032510 GCF_000412655.1 Myotis brandtii | reverse complement strand
CTATGCCTTAAGCCACGCCCACCAGCCAATCAGAGCAACTATATGCAAATTAACCCAACCAAGATGGCGGCCGGCAGCCAAGGAGCTGGAGCAAGCAGGAGGCTTGGTTGCCCCAATGATGGAGGAAGCCAAGCTTTCCCGCCTGCTCTGAGCTCCACTGAAGGCAACAAATTTTTAATTATAGAAGGTAAATAAACCCCAGATACCTGCTTTCAGCCGGCCGTGGCCACAGAGCTGGAGTGAGCAGGAGCTGGCTCTGAGCTCCACTGAAGGCAACAAATTTTTAATTATAGAAGGTAAATAAATCCCAGAATAAAAAAAAAAAGAAAAGAAAAAAAGGAGAGGCTGGGAGCTTCTGGGACCGCGGGGCTTGGCCAGCCTGAAAACAGCCCTCAGCTCCTCACCCAGACTGGCCAGGTACCCCAGTGAGGACCCTCCACCCTGATCCGGACACCCTTCAGGACAAACCAGACGGCCCCCACCCATGCACCAGGCCTCTATCCTATATAATCAAAAGGTAATATGCAAACTGACCCTAACAGCAGAAAGACTGGGAATGACTGGTCACTATGACACACACTGACCACCAGGGGGCAGACACTGAATGCAGGAGCTGCCTCCTGGTGGTCAGTGCGCTCCCACAGGGGGAGCTCTGCTCAGCCACAAGCCAGGCTGACGGCTGCCAGTACAGTGGGGGTGGGGGGAGCCTCTCCTACCTCCTCAGCAGCACTAAGGATGTCTGACTGCCAGCTTAGGCCCAATTCCCCAGGGAGCGGTCCTAAACCAGCAGGTGGTCATCCCCCAAGGGGTCCCAGACTGCAAGAGGGCACAGGCCAAGCAGAGGGACCCCCTGAGTGCACAAATTTTTGTACACTGGGCCTCTAGTTTATAATAACCAAGATTTGGAAGCAGCCCAAATGCCCATCAGGAGATGAGTGTATAAAACAGCTGTGGTACTTTTATACAATGGAATACTACTCAGCTATAAAAAAGAAGGAATATTACCGTTTGGGACAGCATGGTTGGACCTGGAGAGTATTATGCTAAGTGAAGTAAATCAGAGAAAGACAAGTACCATATGATTTTACTCATATGTGGAATCTAATGCACAAACTGAATAAGCAAAATAGAGATAGACTCATAGATAGCAGGCTGACAGATGTTGGAGTGAGGTGGTTGGGTGGATTGGTGAGGGATGGAGGAATTGAGCAAAAAAAAAGAAAAAGATAAAACTCACGGGCAGAGACAACATTGATTGCCAGGGGGTCGGGGTGGGGGAAATTAGAGCAAGGTATAGGGGGAATAAATGGTGATAGAAGAAGTCTTGACTTGGGATGGTGAACATACAATACAGTGTACAAATGATGTGTTGTGGATTTGTGGGCCTGAAACCTGTATAATTTTGTTAACCAGCATCACACGAATAAGTTCAATAAAAATGGGGGAAAATAAAAACTGTAAAAAAATACATGGGCAACAATGTCCTCTCTCACCACTTCTTTCTGCATTTTACTGGAAGTCCTAGCTAATACAAGACAAGAAAAAGAAACAACAGGTATAAAGAATAAATAGAAGAAAACTATTTTTATTTGCAGATGTGATGACTGTCTATGTAGAAAATGCCAAAGAATCTTTAAAGTAACTTACTAGAGCTAATAAGTGGTTGCACTGGTTAACAGGATCCAAGGCCAATATATAAAAGTCATTGCTTTCCTATGTACCAGCAGTGAAAAACTGGGATTTAAAATTCTAAAAGTTCCATTTAAAATAGTGTCAAAAAAATCAAACATTTAGGCATAAATCTAACACAATATGTATATAGAGAATCTTTTTGTGAAAAACAGCAAAATTACTAAAAGAAATGAAAGATGAAATAATTAAAGGCTAGATATTTTCTGTTTGTAGATTGGAAGACTAGATAGTTAATATGTTATTTTTTTCCAGCTTGATTACTAGATTTAATGTAATCCCAATCTAAATTCCAAGAAGCTGTTTTGTCAACATGGATAAACTGATTCTAAAATTTACCCAGAAGGGCAAAAGACCTGAAATTCTATGCAACATAATATTCTTTCTTCATCAGATACTGTATTTTCTATTTAAAATAGATTATTTTTACTTATAATTTCAGATTTTCATGTTATAAAAACATGTCATTAATATCTCTGCAAGTCAATGATATAGTGTAGGGCTGTCAACTTATAACATGTGAACATAATGTGTGCATATCATCCTCTTTACATCTTGTCCATCTTATAAAACAGCCTATAAAATGTATCTAGTCTTGAGCTTGCTCATTTGAGGAAAAGAACAATTTGTAGAGGGATATTGAAAAGAATGAAGAAAAAAGAGGAATCTAAAAGGACTTACAGAGACTATGATATAGGAGAGTAAAAAGGTGTTTTCTATTTTAATGGAAACTAAAATGGAGAATGCGCTTTAAACAAGTAGAGGAAGGGTTGGCCCTAACCTTTACTTGCAGTTTTCCTAAATTAAGCACACAATGCCACGCTGCAGTCTCTTCTCACAGGCTCTTTCTTCCGCTTGGATGCTCTCCACTGGCAGGACTTTCTTGACTTCCCCTACCACACATTTTCCTTCTCTTGGCTTGTGATAGAGTATAAAATAACTGTTCCTGTGCTTGGCTGCTGCATCTCCTCCTAGGCAGAGATCATCCTTTGTCCACTTTAATTCCCCATTCTTATTTCAGTACCTTGCATACATTGGTGCTTGATAAATGTTTGTTGAATGAATAAAAGTATTGATTAAAGAGTCATAGGTTAATAAAGACAACTCATTGGGGGGAAGGAGAGTAATAGTGAAATTATCTTCTCCCACCAGAATTGGCCATAAGGTCAATATGTGAAGCCTCTGTCGCTTTCTTCATGTCTATTTTTTCTTCCAAGATTACAGGAGAGGCGACGCGCATGGCAGCTGTAGTGGCCTCTGGGTAGCTTCTGCTCTAGTGAGACCTATAGCTTTCTAGGTCTGAGTGCTGAATCCGGAACCAGAGGGCTTGCGATGGTCCATTACGTGGCAATCCCTGCAAAACTGAATGACATGAACGGTAAGGCCAAACCTTCTGTGTCAGAGCAGCAACTTAATAGACTGAAAGCAGAAAGACTGTCAGCAGAAATGCTGGCCTGTAACCAAGTAAAGGCCAACTCCCTTCACAATAGTAGAGGAGAAAACACCCTGCATTTTGTTTTAACCAGAGCTTCACAAAATTTAAAGTGTGTAAGAGTCATCTGGGAAGTTCTTAAACCCACAAGCCATGGGCAATTGATTCTGTAAGTGTAGGAAGCTGCCAGGAAGCTGTAATTTTACTAGCGCCTAATGATTCTAAGGCAGCTGGCCCTTTGGAAATCACTGCTTTTTGTTAGCTACAGGGAAAAGTTTTCTGCTAATTACATGACAAAATCCTGAAAACTTACCCAAATAAATTTTTAAAAATTAAAAATTGGTTCTATGAAGTTAATCAAATACTGTAGAAACTTTAATTCCTATTCTTTGCTAGATGGAGGCATATGGTATAGTAGTTCAGAGACTGTGTTGTGGATTGCTACTGTGCCACTGGATTAGTAGGCATTTGGGGGAAAGATACTTAAGTGTTTAACATAGTGATTTCCTTCTTTTTAAAGAATAAGAATAAAAGCTCTTACAGAGTGGCTGCAAGGATAAATGAGATAATATGAAGTGCTTAGTAAAATGCACTTCTCCCAGGGGAAGTTAAGTAAAGGTTGTCAGTTGTAAGGATGGTGTAACTTAAGTTTCAAAGAGCAGACAATATTTTGACAATGACAACTATAATGCAAAGGGGATAGAAAAAATAGTAAAACACTTTTAGATATCTACATTAGGACAAGAACAATGGGTTGCATAAGGTTTAAAACAGTTCCATAACACAAGTAAAGATAAAATTTTGTGGAGGTCCAGAAATAGTATATTCAGCTTTGGAGTGGAGCTCAAAAAAGGCATCATGGATGGAGTATCATTTGATTTGGGTGGTAGTGAGAGATCAGATCGAAATGTTACATGATTTTGATAAAAGAGTAGCAAATGAAGGCCTCTGCTTATTTGATGGCTTTTTCCACTCACTGGGCAGCAGAAGCTTTTATTGCCAGCTTGAAAATCAGTTTCAAAGGTGGTAACGGGGATGTCAATATCACTGCCTTTTCAAAATGCAATGAGTCAATTGAAGTCTAGAACAGAGGTCTCTATTCATCACAGGTAAATATTCAGCTGAGCCTGTCACAGAAACCTGATAAGAGAGAAGATGCAGTCTTTTCACACTGCAGTTCCCAGACTTTTTCTAAAGGGAACTTAAGAAAATGACAGTACTTAGACCCGAAGAGAACAAACACCACAACCTTTGCAAATGAGCGCATAGTATCAGTAAGAGCACCTGAGTCTGATTTGGCTCTCGTATTAACCCCTTCTGTGGTTTGGGGTAGATTCTAAAGCACGAAGGTCACTCTCCCTCCATGGCTGTGACTCCCAGCTCAGTGGAAAGGAAAATCATCATAGCAAAAAACGCCTCAAGCCCTTGCATTAGGCCAGCAACTAAGAGGTGCTGCTATCAGAGAAGAAATACATGGTAAATTAATACTGTTTTTAGACTTAAAGTAAAATATATGTTACATATTCTTTTAATTCTAGCAGTGCTGTAGAGATGAAAACTGAATTTTTGAATGTTGCAAAGAAGCAATAAATAGAAAAATCCATATGTTAGCCATTCAATTGTCTTTTGAATATCAAGTTACTAGAAGATAGTTACACAGGCAATAGAGATTTTCCAATAATATAATGTATTAGTTAATATTTTTCCTCCAGGGAAATTATATAACAAGAGAAAGATTGTGTAAATGAATCCAGAGGTTGTAAAAATATGCCAAGACTATTGGCTGTGTTTCCCCTTATATGAAAACTCTTATACTTTAAATACATATACATATGTACATATACAGGGGTGAGCAAAAGTAGGTTCACAGTTGTGAATATGTGATACACAGCTTATTCTTGCATTATTTATTAATTATTATATTACTTTCATCAGAAATATGTAAACCTACTTTTACCCACCATTGTATATGCTTAAAACATATGTATATACATATATCATGTGTTTAAAACAACAGAAAAAATGTTCATAGGATTCCCCTGAAACAATTTTCATTAATATTAGTGTGACCTAGGAAAAAAAACCTGATCCCGCTAAATAGCTATAATTATGCATGCTTTGTAGAGACTAAAAGGAATGTGATGCAGGATGCCACATTGAATAGACAACCCTAGGTAATTTCTACCTCATGATAGGAAAGTACTGGCCTCATGTAAGATGTAGGCCACATGATTGCTCCTGAAGGTGATATAAACATGCTTAATGCATGGGACATGTTTTGTTGAATGACCTCCAAAATTCAATATAGCAACCTTTAGCTCTGACAATTTTGCTGACTAATGTAGTAGGGAGCATTATTAGCTTTTCTGATGGCACATGATTTATACTTTCAAAATATATACATTAATTATTGACAGCACCATCAGAATAACAATATACCAATACAATTTTACCATGTAAAATTGTTCATTCTGTAAATGCCTAACCATTCTTTATATAAAAGAATGAGAGGCCTAGCTGAGTAGCTCAGAAAGGAGAAACCCCAAATGAGCTTTAATTTAAATTATTTAATAAATTCTGTGATTTTGTTATTGCTAATGTTTATCTATAGAAACAGACTTTTGATATTAAGGAGTTGAGCAGTTCACATACCACTAATATTTTTTAAATCACCATTTATGTTCTATAATACTAATAAATGAATAATGTATTTAAGAAAATTTTATGTACAAAAGTGATTGAAATTTTCTTATCTTATTTGATAAAATATGCTGCCTATAGAAACATGTGACTCCTTTAAAAAGTTTAGGAAAATCCTAACCCTTTTTTTAAAGTTTTATCTATTTCTGGTCAGAATCTGGCTAGCTTTCTCAATGAGTGAATTACAACCTAAGGCAAGTTTGCATGTTTTGGGATGCTGACTGAATAAACTCATGATATGTGGCTCTTTATTCCTCCTAGAACTCAATCCTTAAAGCTTGTGGGCAGGTCTAAAGGGTATTTAGCAATAAGGAGACACTTTTTGGCATTATGTTATGTTATTCTATATGTGTATGCATTCCCTATTTATCAAAAATATATAGCTTATGAGAAATTAATTTACCATGTTCTAGAGCAATCCAGTTCACTGATGATTTCCTACATACCTACCATGTGTTAAGAATTGTTTACTAATTTCTTTATTGATATGTAGTATTTAAGTGTTTTAAGCAAATAAATTAATCTTCATGCTGTGTAGGGGATACATTTGAAGCAATCATCCCATTAGGAAGGTGATGTCATAGTCCCACTAGAAATGTCCAAATTTTACTTGGGCTGTGTGAGAGATGGAGAAGAAAAAAATAGAGAATACTAAAAAAATACTAAAGATGTAAATAGGCTCTTTCAGATGATTACTTGTATGTAGAAGATAAAGACAACCAAGGGAAAGAAAGGAGTTAAGGGTTTTTCCTAAGGTTTTTACCACAGGTTGGGATGGTTAATGACCCAATACAATAGAGAACACACAAGTTGGAGGCAGAAGAATATGAGTTTAACTTTGGGTATATGAATTTGGAAGTTCTTCCAAGGCATGCAGATAGAGCTTTCCAGCTGATATATAAAAGTCTGAAGCTCAAGGAAATTTTAGGAGTGAATATAGAAATGCACACAGTATCAGTAACTGGTAAAAGTATGGATGACATCGTATCAGGAGAAAATGGAAAAAAATAAAAATAATTCGATGGTAAATCCTTGAAAAAATATGAATTCTTAAGAGATGCAAAGAATAAAAAAGATACTATAAAGGAAACTGAGTGGGAAAGGTCAGAAAGATAGAAGTACCACCAACAATATGGTTTCACTGAAGTGAAGGGGTTTTATGAATAACCAAACTAAGTGTTCACTTACAATGCCAGCTCTTTGGAGCAAGGCGCTTGACTGATTTGTTCACTGCTTAATCCCTAGCACTGGAAGCAACATGTGGACCTTCATGGACACCCAGTAAATGTTAACTGAATGAATCAAAGAGAGGCATAAAATACACAACAGAGGTTTATTGAAATAAATACTAAAAAAATTACTATTGATGAGGTAATTGAGGGCATTTCAATGAAATCATAGGAGCACAAGTCAAACAATAAGGGAAGGTTAAGTATTATGAAGACCAGGATATGACTTCTCTTTAAACATTTTTTTTTTCCAAAGGAAAGGTAAGAGAAAGTCAGTTCTTAAAATGAGTGAGAGAGAGAAAAAAAAAAACTTGGGAGAAAAAAAATAAAAGCTTAGGAGATAAATTTCAGCATACAAAGGATTGGAGTGAAGTCATTCTAAAATACAGAACAAAAAGGAGTATTCCATGCCCAGATTGTAATTTCTTAATAATAGAAACACTTCTTCACTCTATTGTCTTCTTACCATAGGTTCTGACATGAAGTAAGTACTCAAATTGAGTGTATTTGATGAATCAACTACATCTAAACTATATTCCAAGGTGAAATTTTTATTAATTTGTTATTAGTCTTGTCCTTTCCGTCTCTCCACTCAGCTTGGCAGTCAGTCATCTATACTAATAAAAGGGTAATGTACTAATTAGACCGGATAGACCGGACATCTTCTGGACAAAAGCCACAGTGGCAGGGCCGAGGCAGAGGCAGTTAGGGGCAATCAGGCAGGCAGGCAGAGCGGTTAGGGGTGATCAGGCAGGCAGGCAGAGCGGTTAGGGGTGATCAGGTAGGCATGCAGGTGGGCAGTTAGGAGCCAGCGGTCTCAGATTGTGAGAGGGATGTCGATCCTGCAGCAGGATTGGGCCTAAACCAGCAGTCGGACATCCCCCAAGGGGTCCTGGATTGGAGAGGGTGCAGGCTGGGCTGAGGAACCGCCACCCCCCCCACCCCAGCTATCATGCACATATTTCGTGCACTGGGCCTCTAGTCCTATATAATAAAGAACTAATATGCTAATTAGGCCGAACAGCAGAATGACCTTCCAGACGACCATCCAGACGACCTTCTGAACAAAGCCGGGGCTGCAAGGGGCTGTGAGTGCCGACCAAGGCAGCCAGGGCTGCAAGGACTGAGCCCCTTGTACGAATTTCATGCATCAGGCCTCTAGTCATTTATAGAGTTCTATCTCTCTTTATAATATACACTAGAGGCCTGGTGCACGACATTCGTGCACTCTGGGAGAGGAGGGGCCTCAGCCTGGCCTGCACTCTTTAGCAGTCCGGGAACCCTCGGGGGATGTCCGACTGACAGCTTAGGCATCCTTAGCATTTCCACTGGGGTGGGAGAGGCTCTTGCCACCACCGCTGCGCTTGCCAGTTGTCAGCCTGGCTTGTGGCTGAGCAGCACTTCCCCTGTGGGAGCACACTGACCACCAGGGGGCAGCTTTTGCATTGAGTGTCTACCCCTGGTGGTCAGTGCATCTCATAGCAACCAGTCATTCCACTGTTCGGTCAATTTGCATATTACCCTTTTATTATATAGGATTTTTTTTCTTTTTGTTTTCAGTGGTTTGATTATATGTGTCTAGATATGATCTAATTTGTGCTCTTTGTATTTGTTGAGCTCTTTGTAGTTTACATTCTTCACCAAATTTTGAAAAATTTTAGTTCTTATATCCTAAAATATTTTTTTACTTCTTTATTGTTTAAAGTATTACATATGTCTCCTTTTTCCCCCATTGACTTCTCCCTGGCCACTCCCACCCCCCAGCACATGCCCTCATCCCCCTACTGTCTGTGTCCATGGGTTATACTTACATGCATGCATACAAGTCCTTTGGTTACTCTCTTACCCCCCACTTCCCTGTTTTTTCCCCTGAGGTTGGATGTCTGTTCAATGCTTCTATGTCTCTGGATCTATTTGTGTTCATCAATTTATGTTGTTCATTATATTCCACAAATGAATGAGATCATGTGACATTTATCTTTCTCCGACTGGCTTCTTTTGGAACTCTAATTACACATGATAGATTACTTTATATTAAATCACAGATTACTGTGGGAGAACTCAAGCCCTGGAGGCAACAGTTTTCTGCCGGAGTCTAGTCACCTCATGCCATCTGAACTAGAATGTGCATTAGTAGAAAAGTGGAACTCACTTTTAAGATATAATTCTCTTTAATTTTATATAGTTATTTATTTGATCT
Organism: Myotis brandtii; assembly: GCF_000412655.1. Classification (NCBI taxonomy): domain Eukaryota; kingdom Metazoa; phylum Chordata; class Mammalia; order Chiroptera; family Vespertilionidae; genus Myotis; species Myotis brandtii. The sequence goes on along the minus strand of NW_005354385.1, from coordinate 15,023,260 downwards.
CCCATGTCTTCAAATATTTATTTTAAAATATTCTGTTTAGAGTTTATAATTGTTATCCAGAAGAGGTTTTGGTTGTACCAATAGTAAGTACTCTACTATACCAAACAAAACTCTTAATTTATATTTATAAGTAAAGAAAAATTATCAATTAAAGAATAACAGAGGGAAACATAAATTATAGCAATTTACTGGTTTATTAGGATGGTATTTGTAAAACACCTTCCAATTGTTTTTTGAGTTTTATCATTCTGGTTTTGTTTTTATTTGGATAAATGTTAGTAACATCACAAAATTTAAATCAATTATGAAATAAGTTGATAAAAAACAAAAACATCAAAGAAATATAGAATTTGGCTTTATAGCTTCATGCTAAAATCTGATTTTTAGAATGAGTCTCATATCATGTTTGCTATATCCAAGACTTCAAAGGAGAAATAAATAATGATTATTATTTAAATTTTTATCAGATTCTGTGAAAAATAAGATTTTTCTTCTTAAGACAAATAGAATTATTTTACAATAATATAATTCCAACCAGTGAGCATTGTGTAGCTACATTTGCTAAGCATATGACAAGAATGTGTTTAGGAGGTATTTACAAGGAATAATTAGTGTCCACAAATGTCGTTTTTGTTTTTTTGTCAAAATCCTCCTGAAATTCTCCTGAAAAATACTCACAACAATGTTTAACTGTCAGAGAGTAGAGTGAGCAGCTAGTTCACCTCGACTGCAGAGGCTCTGTTTCATAAAGCTGAGTTTATGATCTTGTGATTTCAGAGCAAATTTCTTTTGATTTCATACATAATTTCAGGAATCAAAATTAATTCCTCTTTATAGCTATACTTATAAAATTTGTTCAAGAAAAATGAAATAAATAAAAATACGATTATTTTCAAATGATCAAATAAAAGGCATCTCAGCCTAAACAATGAATTTTCCAACAATGCCCACACTGTGGCCTACCTTTTCTATTACTTAAGCTTGGTCCTTTGTTCTTAAACTCTCCTTTTTTTTCTTTTTCCTTTTTTTATTGTTCTTCTAAATGAATGGAAAGTCTGCTTCTCTAGGAGGATTAAAAAGTAATTTTCTGAAAAAATATTTTACACAAATAAGCACTTCTTTTAAAAATAAACATTAAACATTATGTGCACAGTTATAGTACTTTAAGCTAAGCTTATAGTCCATTGGCTAAATCTGTATTTATACTTTATTTTTTAGCTCAACATTATTTACCAAGTAGACTAGAAATATTAGGCAATTTGAGTTTCAAACTCAAATTTTTTCTATAAGAAAGAAATTCAATGATACTAAATTAGTTATACATAAAATTTTGTTTCTTTTTTATTTGTATACTTATTTTTATTCCTAACATTTTTCTCTCTTCTTCTTTTTGACTTTTAATCTACAATACAGTTAAAATAGGAACACTAATTGAAAATAATACTGGCTAAGAACTTTTTAGGATTGGTCAATTTAATCAGGTATTTGGACATTATCTCTCTACTAGAGGCTCAGTGCACGAAATCCTTGCACGGGTAGGGTGCCTAGGCCTGGCTGGCGATCAGGACTAATAGGGACTGCTGGCTGCTGGACAGGGCCTTCCTTCATTTCACGTCACCCCCTGGTGGTCAGTGCACATCATAGCGAGCAGTCGAACTCCTGATTGGTCAAACTTCTGGTCAGTTGAACTCCCAAGGGGACAATTTGCATATTAGCCTATTATATAGGAAAGTTGCTTGTTTTTAGTACTTATTTCAATGTAATGTATAAGAAATAAAGTGGCTTAGCCCTTTCTAATCCCTTAAAACTAAAACTGATGGAGGGGTGCTATGTGTGAGGTCAAGGAAGTATGTGGTAACTTTTGCTCACCTAAATCAGATCTTAAAAAAGTCTATTAAAGTGAAACTAAAACCTAGACAATGCACAGAAACTTAAGATTTCCTACTGAACATCTTAATGTGGGCTTCTACATTATGCTAAATTGATCTAACAAAAACAACGTTTTGGTTGTAAAATAATTTACTAAAGGCACTATTGTTAAACATTCAAACTAATAATTGGTTACCAATAAGGTACATCATTATAAACATGACAGAATGATTTCAAGAGATACATGGCTAGTAGATAAACAATACAGTTTTTTCTTAAGCCCCGCCAGTCTGGGTGAGGGGCTGATGGCTGTTTGAAGGCTGCCAAGCCCCCTGGCAGGGACCCTCACCCCATGAGGGTGTGGCCAGCCTTGGTGAGGGGCTGATGGCTGTTTGCAGGCTGGCCACACCCCCTTCAGGGTTGGGGGTTCTGCTGGGGTGCCCCGCCAGTCTGGGTGAGGGGCTGATGGCTGTTTGAAGGCTGCCAAGCCCCCTGGCAGGGACCCTCCCCCCATGAGGGTGTGGCCAGCCTTGGTGAGGGGCTGATGGCTGTTTGCAGGCTGGC
>NW_005354385.1:15019186-15020736 GCF_000412655.1 Myotis brandtii | reverse complement strand
CAGCCACCCAAGCTCCCAGTGGAGGCTGGCTGGAAGCAGGTATCTGGGATTTATTTATCTTCTATAATTGAAACTTTGTTGCCTTTAGTGGAGGCCAGAGCTGGCCAGGGCAGGCGGGAAGCTTGGCTTCCTCCATCGCCGGGGCAACCAAGCCTCCTTCTTGCTCCAGCTCCATGGCTGCCAGCCGCCATCCTGGTTGGGTTAATTTGGATATAGTGGCTCTGATTGGCTGGTGGACGTGTCTTGGGGTGGGGCATACCGAAGGTACAGTCAATTTGCATGTTTCTCTTTTATTAGATTAGATGTAGATTCATATGGCATTTTTCTCTGTGGAAATAGGAATGAGTGTTTATTAATATTTATTTTAAATGTAATGTGTATATGTGTGTATTTATCTTATCTCTTGATAATATGCTCCTTGTTTTCCCCCTTTCTCCAACCCCCACATCTCAATTTATCATTTTGATTTCACAAGTATTTATTTTGCTAGTAACCTTCTCTCTAACCCATCACATTCTCTGGGTAGATATTCATCATTTGCCTTCTGTTGCTAAGTATGAGTCTTCTTTTCAAATTATCTTTATTGTCAACTATTTCCCCCCTGGATGTCAATCAGGTAAAGTATATTGAACTTCCTGGTATTCTTTTGCACCTACTGGTTTGATAAGCAAAGTGAGAAGGCATACATTGGGCAAAAATAAGTATATGTAATCAACTATGGGCTCTTTGGGGGGATTGTTATGGTCTTCATCTTTCTTAATATGTATTGTGCTTATTGATGCTTCGGTTGAAATGTATTTACAATTTTTAGTAATTTGTATCTTATTGAATTCTTAATGCAGTATATTGGACATAGATTTTAGTTATGTTTTGGTTCTTATCTCCTGTTAAGTATATAAGTGATTGTTCTGTTTTGTATTTTGTAGTAGTTTAACACATGATTTATTAAAGACACCTAAAAATAACTGTTCAATTTATATAATAGCAATTACATTGATAAAACTAAGCAACCACAAATTTTGATTGAATATATTTTCGTTATATCACTTATTTCTGTCACTGTTTTATTCCATAATATCTGTTCAATTTTGAGCTGCATTTATATTGTACTAGAGGCCCGGTGCACAAAAATTTGTGCACTCGGGGGGCGGGGGGAGGGGGGTCCCCCAGCCCGGCCTGTGCCCTCTCACAGTCTGGGACCCCTCGGGAGATAACGACCTGCTGGCTTAGGCCTGCTCCCGGGTGGCAGAGGGCAGGCCCAATCCCTAAGTGCAGCCCCTGGTCAGGCTCAGAGCAGGGCCGATTGGGGAGTTGGGGCGCCGCCCCGTCATGCACAGAGCAGGGCGGATCGGGAGGTTGCGATGCCACCCTCAGTCACGCTCAGGGTAGGGCCGATTGGGGGGTTGGGGCACCGCCCCCTGTCACACTCAAGGCAGGGTCGATGGGGAGGTTGCGGCGCCACCCCCTGTCACGCACAGAGCAGGGCCAATCAGGGGGTTGGGGAGCTCCCCCCTATCAGGCACAGAGCAGGGCTGATCAGGAGGTTGGGG
>NW_005354385.1:15011885-15018600 GCF_000412655.1 Myotis brandtii | reverse complement strand
GAGCCCGGCTGAATGGAAGCCCTTTTCTGGGGTTTTGTTTAGCTTCTTATTTGCAACATAGTATATAGTTGCTTAGAGTTGCAACTGAGAGGCTGGCAAGTTAGGTGGGGAACGTTGGAGTCCGCAGTCACTGAAGCAAGCAAGCCTCCCTGTTTGCTTCAGTGCCTGGCTGCCGGCCGCCATCTTGGCTGACAGTTAATTTGCATATACTCACTGATTAGCCAATGAAAAGGGTAGCGGTCGTACGCCAATTACCATGTTTCTCTTTTATTAGTGTAGATGGTTGAATATTTTCATGAAAATGCTGTAACATTAGGACATTGTGTTAGCTGTAGCTTCCTCACATTTAGGGGCTAAAGCTGATTCAATACATAGTTACTGAGCACTCAGAAGTGTATGCTATTTATTGTAATATACTTGCCGAAGTGCTGCTTGTCAGAGCTAGCACCACATTCATCATCTTTTCAGATTTTGTAAATATGTTGAAACATTTAAGAGTCTATATGTTAGAAGCAATGTCAACAATGGTTCTATTTTTTGAAATTTTATTACCAGATGTTGGCATTGTGTATACCCAGTCTACTTAGGAGGCCTGATACAGACAGACAACATTCCTCTTCTCAAGGCTGCATGTTCTTCCCTTCCTCATTTCAGCTCAACCTTCCTTAGGCTAAATGTCTCTCTGTTGTAATCCCTTGCTGAAAGCCACAGGATGAAGCCAACACATACACACAGTTGGAATTTTTATATATTTTTTTTCTAATTCAAGATCTCTCTGGTAGGAGACCCGTTATGCTAGAAATAAAGCAAAAGTGGCGGGTGGTGTTGTGGAGATAGACAATGGCTATTGATTAAAACAGGCAGCAACAGCTGCTGGATTCAGGGCTTAATAAATGTTTATTGAATCATTTGCTTGAGTTCATAGTTGCTTCTAATATTTCTTAGTAGGAAAATGTTTTATTTTAGAAATATTTCTTTATCTGATTTTCCCCCTCTGGTGCTAAATACCCCTAAATTAGTATGATCAAGCTGCCACACAAAAATCCCACACACTGAGTGGCTTAAAAACAGAAATGTTATCTTCTCACAGTTCTGGAGGCTAGAAGACCAAGATCCAGGCACCGAGAGCTGATTTCTGGTGAGACCTTTCTTCCTGGCTTAGAATGGCGGCCTCCTCGCTGTGTCTGCACATGTCCTTTTCTTTGTGCATCAAGGGAAGTGAGAGCGCTCTCTGCTGTCTCCTCCTTCCTTTTCTTCTAAGGACACCAGTCCTATTGAATTAAGACTCACCTTATAACCGTTTTTAACCTTAATTCTCTCCTTAAGGGCCCTCTCTCCAAATAGAGTTACAGTGCACATTCATGCTTCAGGGTATGAATTTTGGAGAGATACAATTCCATCCATAACAAGCCCATTTTTAAAGCACAATTTTAGCAATAAGTAAGTTTCTCTTAGAATATCTCTTGCTCTCACTGTGAGGGACACAGTACTACTTATAAGTCAGAGGCATTGCTCACTACTATTTTTTTTAAATATATTTTATTGATTTTTTACAGAGAGGAAGGGAGAGTGATAGAGAGTTAGAAACATCGATGAGAGAGAAACATCGATCAGCTGCCTCCTGCACACCTCCTACTGGGGATGTGCCCGCAACCAAGGTACATGCCCTTGACCAGAATCGAACCTGGGACCCTTGAGTCCACAGGCTGACGCTCTATCCTCTGAGCCAAACCGGCTAGGGCTATTGCTCACTACTATTGATTAGATGGAAAATCTCTCATGTTTAAGCAAGGCAAGCTATTAGTTTAAGAAACTTTAATATATCATGTATTTAGTGTGAGGGCTAGGAAGGTGATTATTGTGGTTGGAAATATATGCTGAATTGTGAGAAATACAATATTCCAAATTGATAGATGGAATAAAAGAGGTCTTAGGGAAAAAACAAAAGAGAAAATAAGAAGAAACTGTGAAGATTTTGCATTCTTGTAACTGAAAATGAAACATTCTGGGGAATCTTATTAAGTCTGACCCAGCGGGATAAGGGTTTCATTTAAGAATGGACCATGCTGGAGTCATTACTGGTTTCCTTGGTCAGTGGACCCCTTCGTCAAGAAGGTAAGGCATGTGCTACAAGTGCCTAATGCATTCCAGGCACTGAGGATACAGCTGTGAATTAGACAAGCAAGTGGATTAGATGCAGATGCACCATGTCTCCTACCACTTTGGCCTCTGGCAGTAGGGGACAGTTCTTAAGAGGCCCGACCAATTTTCCATTCCAGTACATTTCCTCCCCAGTCTAAATGTTAGGCTTTCTCCAGAACTCAGGAAATTGTTCATCCCACAAAAGGCAGCCCAGGACATCTGGGAACTGAGCATTATCAGGAGAAATGCCCTCAATGGGAAAATTCTGACACATAATCAATTCTGCTGTCATGCTTGTTTTGAAAATGAATTTGTTCCAACACAATCGATATAATAGGAATGATTTGAACAGTACCCAAACTTTGTGTTTACTTATGCATTATTTCTTTCATGGGAAACATTCAATTAGAGATTGACAAACTCTGGCTCTATGCCTATCTTTAGAAGTAAGATTTTTTATTGGAACACCACAGATATTCATTTTTATACCTCTTTTCTTTGACTGTGTAAGGGATCTGTATGCACCTCAAAACATTTACTATCTAATCCTGTAAGAAAAAGATAACCCCTGATGTAGTTGAATACAGAAAACAGCATGCAGCTGACCACACACACACACACACACGCACACGCACACACATAAAATGCACACACACCTGAAACATCTACTAGTGACCTCAGGGCCCTACATCTTAGGAGCCACATCAGCCACATCTACTTTCCATCAGATTCCACATCATTGATTGTAATAGCTCACAAACTGCAAACCTTCCTGCCTGCCCTTCCAAAAGCAAACACCAGGCCATCTTTAAAGTACCCTATTTATTGTAGATTTCATGTATTTCTAAACCATGTAACATGTGTGATACTGTGCTACCATTTTGAAGGATCCTATCTTTTTGTGTGTGACTGGTGAAGGTTTTGTTTCTTGTGGTCTTCAGTTTTGCCCTATAACCCTGTAGTCTTTATTGCATGATTCTCTATAATCCAATGATATTTTTGGAAACACATGCCACATTACATCAGAATTGATTGTACTTCCTACACTCTGCTCCTCAGAAGTTTCCCAGAAGAATGAGCTCTGATTGGCCCATGAGTTACTTCCTCATGAACAGGTGGGTTAACTGGCTTTTCTCTCTTCCCAATCTCACTTATCTCAATCCCTTCTTTATTTTTCTTTCTTTTCTTTTTTTATTGTTTAAAGTATCACACATAGTAGTACATATGTCTCCTTTTTTTGCAATTGACCTTCTCCCAGCCTCCCCTACCCCCCCAGCACATGCCCTCACCCCCCTCCCAGTGTCTTGCGTCCATTAGTTATGCTTATATGCATGCATACAAGTCCTTCTGTTGATTTCTTACCTCCTCCACCCCGTCCCCCAACCCTCCCCAGCCTTCCCACTATCATTTGACAGTCTGTTCCCATTGTTAAGTTATATGAGTTCCCTGTAAATGTTGGAGATTAAACCCTTATCAGAGATAACATTGGCAAATATGTTCTCCCATGCAGTGGGCTTTCTTTGGACAACAGCCTGGAAGATTGAGGTTCACATTTATCACCAACGTAGGTGAGTGGAAACTGTAACAACTTATTGCCTCATTTTTTCTCCCTGCCCTTTACTCCTATGAAAGTAGGGTTTACAGAAAAAGATAAAAATCAATAAGTAGGATAAGAGATCATTAACTATGACGTAAAAATACAATATGTGGTATAGATAAAGCATCTAAAATGACCCGGGAAAGCCTCAAGTCCCCAGTCATTGGCTCTTGGGAATAGTGGTGGTGATAACTTTGATACTGACATTGGCAATTCTGATGGAGAGTGGTGATGATCATGACACTGAATGATTATCCACCCTCAGTACAGAAAAAAATACACACAAAAAAACAATCTCAGCTATTAGGCTTGCCAATTTGAAAGATACATTAAATTAGAAAATTATTTATATTACTGGCTCCTAAAATTTAAGGTGTCTTATCAAAAAGACAGCAACGCAGGGTAGAAAGAATGGGTCAAGAAAAATGACACTGTTGAGTCAATGGTTATAAGGTGAGTGATGACATGTCATCACTCTTTGGCACATTATGTTTGTTACCTTACTTATCTTCACAATAGAAACTGATTCTTGGAAAGTTCTATAATTTGCCCAAGTTCACATAATTCATTAAAACCAAAGTGTACCTGGCTTCATGCTAGCAAAGAAAAAATAACTTACTATTATAGGCTGAATAGCGGTGGGTAATAATAATAATAATGATAAAAAGAACAAATGGGGGAAAAATTAATGCCAGCTTTGCGTTTAAGACTTCATTTAGAAAAGGTTGGAAAGAAGACAAAAGGCTGCAGGGGGATGTGAGGCCTCTTCACTCATAGTGTATCGCATTTAGCAGTGGATTCATGCTTCTGGATCTTTACCTCTACTAAGATACACAGTATTAAGCTTACTGTCAGCAATTAAACATTTGTGCTGATTTTGAAGAATTTTATTGAGCACAGCAGGGAAGCCAAACTGATTTGATTGTTTTTCTAATTGCTACTTAGCCTCTGTTTACTGACAGGTGTTTTCATTTGTAATTAGAAAGAGGGCCAGGATCTCATTTGTAAGAAATCCTACACTAAAATTTGAGAACTGTCAGTTGACCAGGTTCTACCATAAAGCAGGGTGCAATGTCTTTAACTTCCTCTACCCTCTGAGAGTACACTGATGGGACAATAGGGGTTACTTGATATAAAACAGTATGGAACTACAGGAAAACCCATCACTAGCTGTTGGCTCCTCCCTCATTCTCCACTTCTATTTCTTCCTTTCAACATTTTAAAAAATTTATCTCCATCAATTTCAAATTGAACTTTATACATTTAATTTTCTCTCAAGTTTATCTCTATCCTTTTAAAAAAAAACCCTGCTTTCCTTTAACATTATACTACTAGAGTCCTGGTGCACAGATTCATGAACTGGTGTGTGGGGTCCCTCACACCAGTGCATGATCGATCGGGGCTGGGGAGGGACCATGGGAGGGCTCCAGGGCATGTCTGGCCCCTCTCACCCAGTCCCGATTGGCCAGACCCCAGCAGCAAGCTAACCTACCGATCAGAGCGTCTGCCCCCTGGTGGTCATTGTGCATCATAGCAACAGGTGAAATGGTCACTTAGGTTTTTTTTTGCTATACATGTTCCTTAAAGTTAACAAATTTTCTATGACAATAGTATTTCTTTGTACATAAATGCTGTTTTAAAATGTTTATGTTCTACTTGAAAGACAAAATTATTTTACTGACAGAATGTTCTGTTGGTTGAGTAGATTAATTAAGACTTCAATAAACTTGGAGAAATTTGCTACAAATATACACTACACTGTATTATTTTTTCTATATCTTTTTTCATCAGTTGAAGAAGGAAGCAATGCTCCTAATCTTTATATGAGTCATGTGCTTCCAGAAACAATGACAGTTAAGAAATCCTCTCTCCATTTTGTTTTCTGACCTCTCCTTGCCATTTCATACTTGGAGAAACAGCTAACTGAACCACAAAGGGCACTCCTTCTCTGGCATATTCCAAAAACGACTCATTTCCAACCGCCACTTATCCTCAGTAAGTCAGATTGGAACCATCTCTGTTCTTCTTCATGCCTCACATAAGACATAATTTTCTTGTTTACCTGCATCTGTAAAACTATTCTTCATTAATGAGCATTCTCACTATTGTCATACCCTTAATAGAATCATCTCCTTAATTTTCCTATGCCTTTTGTTTTTCACAGAAGGATGAATGACTTGAAGAGATACTTAAATTTATTCTTAACAAAGGCTTTCATCACATCCATTTTTATATGTCCTTTAGGTAGCCAGATGGCTAAAGAACAGTTTAGCACATAGCAACCCACTGGTTCTATTCACAAACACGTGGCACAAACATAGTTACTTAAAATAGAGAAGAAGGTGTTAAAGCTCATCACCACCGAGTGATATGACCTGAGTATCAGAGGATGACCTTCTAATCCAATGTGTCTTATTCCTACCTTACTGGTATACACTCGCAAACCTATCAAAGCATGCAAAGGTTTTAATTCAGTGCATGGCACATAGGGAATGCTAATTATTACACTTTTTACTATTATTTTAACCAAGTACTCATAGCTCTTCTGGTAAATTAAACTTTCATTTATCTGACTTGGAAGGCCTTCTATATCTGAGATGTTCACTAGTAAATGCAAATCCTCTCGGAATGGGTGACATCTGAACCTGTAATTGGAAAAGCTCTGGGTTAATGTAAATTATAACCACAGAGAAGCTAAAGCATTTTTTTTTTGGTAGTAATTGTTGGCCAAGAAAGGAGAAGGCACTCTATCTATTTATAATTTGGCCTTATACTGGCCGCTCAAGGTCATGGCTAAATCCTAGAGTTTCATGTTACTATTAACAGAATAACAAATTTATACTTTATATTTAGATGTGTACAGAAAAAATACTTTGTTTATTTCCTATAACTTAGCTAGCCTTCTTTAAAAGCATCTCACCAACCCATTACATAATATTTATTCCACTGGTATATATTTTTCTTAAAAAAAAATCT